>NC_056733.1:736593908-736914061 GCF_019279795.1 Protopterus annectens
TGAGACCATTTCACAGGGACCCAAGGGCATTAAAGCTACTACTGCCAAAAATCCTACCCCCTCTGATAGAGACTCCAGGGCGCTGGATAGATGGGGTAAGAAGGTATACACTTCTGCAACTTTGGCCATTAGGGCCTTAAACTGCCAGTTTCATATGTTAAAGTACCAGCAGCATATTGTTGGATTGCTTAAACAGAAAAGGATGTTGATTCCTGATTGTGCTGAAAATAAGGATTTACAGGATTTACTGCATTCAGATGAACAAGTTGGAAAACATACTTTGCAATGTGGTTTTGATTCACTAGAGGCATCTTGCAGGGCTGCTGTAACTGGGTCTGTACTTAGAAGGCATGCTTGGCTTAAGGAGCAATCCTTGCCAGATCATGTTAAAGCGGAATAACTGGATACTCCCTTAAACCAGGATCGCCCATTTGGCAACAAGGCAGAAGAGGTTCTTAAAAAGATGGAGGAAAAAGCTAAATCTATGCAAACAGTTAAAGATTTTGTACAAGTACAACCCCCAAGGTTTAGTAGGCATTGGCCTTCCAAGAATTGGTCCTTTCCTAAATCTTCCAGACCTTCACAGATCAAGCCCAGATCCAGCAGAGCTCCCAGGCTTCAGTCCCAGGGTACGCACAGGACTAAGCAGTGGGGGCCTCCACTTCAAAATCAGGGAGTAATAAAACACCCCTCTATGGTAAACTGTCTCAATGACTTATTTTTAAAACTTCCAAGCACTTCTCAACTGATTGCCCCTTTGGGGAGAAAGATTGCTCTTCATGCAAAGAACTGGGAACTCATTACCCAGGACAAATGGGTTTTAAATATAGTGTCCCAGGGATACAGATTTCACTTCCACACGTTACCAACACCAAGCGGTTGGCCAGATCTAACCCCAAATCAGTGGGCAGAGGCCCAAAAGCAAGTACTTTTTCTCTTAAGAATGGGGGCTGTTCAGTTGGTACCAGAAGAGGAAAAGAGACAAGGTTTCTACTTGAGACTTTTCCTGGTACCCAGAAAAGACGGTTCATGGTGTCCTATCCTGGACCTGTCTACTCTAAACAACTTTTTGGTGATTCCAAAATTCAAGATGCTGACTCTTCACCAGTTGCTTCCTATGCTAGGCAAAGCCACCTGGTTGGCAACACTAGATTTAAAGGAAGCATACCTGCACATCCCAGTCAGGGAATCTTGCAGAAGATACCTTCGCTGCAAAGCAGGCTACATGCACTATCAGTTCTCTGCTCTGCCCTTTGGCTTATCTACTGCGCCCAGGGTATTCACAAAGTGCCTAGCTCCAGTCATTGCATTTTGCAGACAAAGAAATATTCAAATATACCCATACCTGGACGATTGTCTAATTCAGGCAGAAAGCCAGAAAATACTTTTAAATCATCTGGCCTTTGTACAAAGGGTGCTAACTTGTCTGGAGTACACCATAAATGAAAGGAAATCACACATGGTACCCTGTCAACAAATTATATTCCTGGGAGCAAGCTTGAATACAACTTCCCAGATGGCTTTCCTCACGTCAGAGAAACAGATTAATTTGACAACCTACTTCAAACAAGTGGCCACAAAAACCTTGCTATCTGTAAGGAAAATACTACAAGCCTTGGGGTTCATGGCCTCCTGCATTCTTCTAATTCCATATGCAAGACTGCATATGAGGAAACTACAGTGGTATCTAAAAAGCCTGTGGTGTCAACATTCTCAGAATCTAGAAGCAATGATTCCTATCATACCTTGCCTGCTCCGGAATTTCTTTGCTGGGCAGAGGCCTGCCACCAAAACAAGGGACTACCATTCACACTACCCCCTGCTGCCCAAACCCTAACAACAGATGCATCAGACTATGCATGGGGGGGCTCACCTGGCAGGGAAGTGCATTCAGGGCAAATCTAACCCAAGTCAAATGCACCTGCATATCAATCAAAAAGAAATTTTAGCTGTACAGAATGCTCTGACAGTCTTCAATGACCACATTCTTCCAGGACAATTAATGGTAAAGATGGACAACACCACTGTTATGTGGTACATAAGCAGGCAGGGGGGGTACACATTCTTACCCCCTCTGCAGACTAGGCATTGTGGAACACAGCCCTGAGCTACCAAGTGCATCTACAAGCTCAATTCCTGCCAGGAAAAATAAATACACTGGCAAACGAACTAAGCATAAACCTCATGGACCCACACTAGTGGAAACTGGAGCCAAGGATTTTCAACATGTTGACAAGCAAATGGGGAGCCCAGATATAGACCTGTTTGCCTCCCCCCAGAACTATCAATTGGACAAATTTTGCACAAGGACTCCTCAAAAACAAGCTTGGAAAGTGGATGCTGTCTCCTTCAGCTGGAAAAAAACTATCAGTTTATGCCTTTCCTTCTCTGCCTCTGCTCTCCAAAGTACTACTAAAGATCAAACAAGACAAACCAAGGAAGATTTTGATTGGACCAGACTGGCCACGCCAACACTGCTACCCCGTCTTGTGCAGTGTGTCACTGTTGGCCCCATGGCGCCTGCCTCAGACTCCTACCCTATTGTATCAGCAGGAGAACCAGATTCTGCACCCTCAGCTTCAAACACTGAACCTAGCAGCCTGGCTAATTACCTAATCTCTCCTTTACCATCCTTCATTAAACCAGTGATGGATATCATTTTAGAGGCAAGGAGGCCTAGCACTAGAAAATCTTATGCTGCAAAATGGAAAAGATTCTGTGCCTGGAACCAATCTCAAGGGATGAGTGCAGCAGTACCCAACATACCTCAGATTTTACAGTACTTTACTGAGATGCTTCACAAGGGCCTGTCTTTCTCCTCTATCAAGATTCACGCCTTAGCCATTTCAGCTCATTATAACACAGAACCTCCCCTCTTCTCTCATCTACTGCTCAAGCAGTTTCTCAGATGGGCCAAAAATCTATGACCACCCAGGAGACCTCCAACTCCAGCCTGGGACCTTAACTTTGTATTGAAGAAATTCACGCTTCCTCCTTTCGAGTCAGCTGCTACTGCAGACTTAAAATTCCTTTCTTGGAAAACAGCTTTCCTTTTAGCAATCACTTCAGCAAGAAGGGTATCTGAATTACAGGCCCTCATGGCAGTGGAGCCTTTCATCATCTTTCATGCGGACAGGGTGTCCCTCAGGACCAGTCCGTCCTTCATGCCCAAGGTGGTATCCAGTGTGGCCCTTAATCAGTCCATTCCTTTGCCAACCTTCTTTCCTAATCCACAGAACAAAGGGGAATGGATACTGCACTCCTTAGATGTGCACAGACAACTTAGATTCTACTTGGACAGGACTAAACCTCAAAGGAAATCTGACCAACTGCTGGTGGCATTTGCTACAGGGACAAGAGGGGAAGGCTATTTCAAAGCAAACCATCTCCAAATGGATAGGCCATTGCATTCATTTCTGCTATAAGCACCATGGAAAACCTATCCCATAGGGGATCAGACCCCACTCAACCAGGGCTGCATCTACCTCTACAGCCTTTCTCAGAGGCGTACCTACCAGGGACATACTAGCAGCTGCTACCTGGAATTCTATACATACTTTCACCAAGCATTACCATTTGCCAATTTTCTCTAAATTCAGAGCTGGCTTTGCCACTGCAGTTTTGCAGGGCCTTATAGCTGGCCCTAATGCTATCTAAATTCCTCCTCCCATTCTTAGCTTTGGGAATCTACCCAAATGTAATGACTGCAACAGTGAAACACGGAGAACATAATACAGTTGTGTACACTTACCATAAATGTAGATGTTCGAGTGTATTCACTGTTGCAGTCCTGGTTACCCTCCCTCCAGCCCCCTGACTTCTTTTGACTTTACCTCTTCTCTCCTTTCCAATGCTTAAAAGCTTTTTGGTGCATTTGCTTTGTTTTGTTGGAGGTATAACCTTGTATATTTATAGATTTAATTGCTTCCCATTAGGGGAGCACCTGACATCTGGGGCAAGAAAAACTGATGTAATGACGTCGGCTGCATGTTTTATACCCCTGACGACCTGACGTCACGGAAGAAGAGACAGCAACCAACGTAGGATCCAAAACTTTGTTAATCAGGCCGACTGAGTGCTACTGCAAGCAGATAACCCAAATGTAATGACTGCAACAGTGAATACACTCGAACATCTACATTTATGATAAGTGTACATACACAACTGTACTTTCTTGCACTACCACTTGTATGCTGACCTTTGATCTTGCTAAGCATAAGGTATTTTTTCTAATGGTCATTCCTTTTGCATTGAATACTTAAATTATGAGATCAAGGTCTTATCTGTACAGCCCATCCTATATCCTGTCTTTGACAACTCCATAATACTTCAGTGGGAGTGCTGTCAATACATAAATAAATTAAATAAATAAACTGTTGCACATTGATCAATACAAAGATGGTGGCTTAGAACATTCAGGCATTCTGGTAAACTTTTAGTTTGAGAGTTTTTGTCATGACTTGCCAAGTTTAAGACCTGCTAGAATTAATGAAATGCTGTAATACTTCAGTGGGAGTGCTATCAGTACCAGATGCTTTGCTTCTGTTTGTTTCACCACCACCAGTTACTGATCGTGCATTAAGTACAGGTTGAGAAGGTTTGTTATTCTTCTGTTTGACCTTTACAGTATAATAGCTTAGTTTAACGTTTCCATCCTTTTGTTATTCTTTTCTGCATTATTCAACATGGATCCTTATGTGTCATTTAATATTCCAGTTTGAACCTCAGATTTTGTTTTCACTTCTCCTAGTTTTAGGAGGGACAGTCTTGCTCTTTCACTACTAATTTATCATTGCCTGTCCTTGCACATATCACTGTTGTAGTTCTCATGGTCTTATGTTGCAGCACATTGGAAATGCCAGTTAGCGTCCGCAACTGCTTGTTTCTCTGCTGAAGCTTTAGCTTTTCTGCTTTTTTTAACAACATTAAAAAAAATCTTTAGTCAGGCATTTTGACTTTGTTTTTGTTATTTCTTACGTTTTACTGGATCTTTTCACTTTCTCCAAATACTACTCTTTTGATGACTTTTCATAGCTGTCCTGGTACTTTGCCAGTTGTATCTAACGTGGAAATCAGTTTTACAGATAGGCTTTGAACTCCTGTGGTAGATTTTTGAAGACCTTATTTTTACCAAATATCTGACTGGCGCATATTTTGCCGAGTACCTAGGTGGGTTACTCTTTTTTTGTCAGCTTTAGCTTTATGTCCATTACTAACAGGTATTGATCTTTACCACAGGTACCACAAGGTTTTATTTCATTCATGTTACTGAGATGTTTCATTGTATGTTTCCTCAAGTGTAGTAAATTTGATTTCTGAATATTCCATTTGGAGAAGTCGTGTGAAGTAACTGTTTTATGTTGCTAAAAGATTATGTCAAAAATGATGTCAGATGTCCCACTTAATTTCTGTTCCTGATCCCATATTTTCTGGGGGGCTGACCCTCTTCTTTGATTCCAGCTTTCACAATCCAGATGCCCATGGCGTATCTCTCTTTTGCTAGTGTTGTAAGTTTCAGGTTGTATTTGCTCATAGGACTTATCAGCTTTGTCCTGTTCTCTTCCCTTTCATTTATTTATTTAACTTTTATTTGCCATGAAAGTCTGACTGGGACAGAACCCATTGTCAGCAGAGGCTCGGGGAGAAACACTCCAGATGTATGTCTTTGGAACGTGGGAGGAAACCCACGCAAACACAGGGAGGACTTTCAGACTCCTCACAGAAGGCACCCCAGCTGAGAATTGAACTGGAAAAACTCTTGCTGTGATAGCTGCACCACTATGCCACCCAACATGAGGGTGTTCACAAGATTTGAAGTGTCTGATGAACAGTCCATTCAGTTCACTGACACCCTGCTGATCAGGTTGCCCATATTCTGTTTCATTTTTTGGCCTTGACTACAACTGAATTTCCTTGGGTTGTACTTCATATGTTCCATGTCCCAAAATACAATATATATATATATATATATATATATATATATATATATATATATATATATATATATATACATATACACACATACACACACACACACACCTCTGAAGATTATCTCCTACTTCCCGAGTAGCTTGTTGAATGCCTTCTGACTTTCAGAACTCATATTCTGGCACTGTCACAATTTGTTTTAATGTCCTTATCCATCCATAGTTTTTAATGTTGAGACACAGAAGCTGTTTGTCAGACCTCTTTTCTGTGCAGGTAAAATTAATGTTAAATCCACAATAAAAAGAGGCAGGACCTAGAAACGGCAACTAGTTCAACTTTACTCACTAGCACAACCACAATTAGTGCTTTCATCTGTGATAAACAGACTTCATCAGATGAAATGCACTTGAATAATCTGTCATATTTAAAACACATCCCATCATCATGTGACTTCCCGTGTATCACTTTTGAAGAGGCCACATACAGTTATAGGCATTATATAATGCATCACATAATACTAACAGAACCACTTAAAACATGCATAAAAAGATGAAAAAATAACTAAACAGCCATTAAAATAATTAACAAAAAAAAAATATATATATATATATATATATATATATATATATATATATATATATATATATATATATTTATATATAGATAGATATATATATAGATATATATATAGATATATATATAGATATATATATAGATATATATATACACACTCATCTCTGAAAAGCTTTAAGCTTCAAAACTGACTGAACAGATATAAACTCATTTAAGGCTGGAGTCACACTTGTATTACATTTCAATTGCCACAGCAGTTCCTTTTTATCCAAATGTAACCCCAAAGGACCACCCCTTGGATTTTCAATCAACTTCTCCAAAACAACAAATTTAAAACCATGTGTAGGATGCAGTTTAATGTGCTTAGCCAAAGCATTTGTTTCTTGTGCTTTAGAAATGCCATGCACATGTTCCTTTATCCTATCTTTTAACACCCTTTCTGTCCTGCCCACATGAAAGGTGGTGCAGGACTCACATAGGGCTACATACACCACTCTTTTTGTATTGCAGTTATAATTACCTTGCATTTGATACATCTTCCCATTGATGACATATTCCTGGGTACATTTTATATAGGGGTAAACTCTGCAAAACCCACATCTTTTTATAGTAAATCTTGATTGTCTGAGGAAGAAGTAACAGGCATTTCCGGGAAATCATTTAAGTTTTTACCACTCCTGAAAAGTATTGTTGGCTTGTCTCCTAACTTGCCAACTCATGATCTTCCCTAATAATTAACCAATTTTTCCTAATTATTCTTCTAACCTCTGCTTGATCTTAAGAAAAAGTGGTGATAAAGGAACTCTTGTACTTCTCAATCAGAACCAAAGCAGTTCCACTTATTCGAGCCATTACTTCGGCCCCCACATTAAATGATGACTCTCCCAGCCTATTTGGGAGTGTCAACTGTGGCTTTAAAACAGGCACATATACATTATTCTGTGTTTTAATCATGGCTTCATCTGCGGATGAATCAACAAAGGCTTCAGGCTATCCACGTCCCAAAAACATGGATTTTAACAAAAAGCTTTCATCCCAAAAGTCTGCATATGATGATGTCATGAAGACTTTCTAGAAGAAATGTCCAGGCTTAAATGAGTTGATATCTGTTCAGCTAGTTTTAAAGCTTAAAGCTTTTCAGAGATGAGTGTTTATATATATATATATATATATATATATATATATATATATATATATATATTGTTAATAATTATTTTAATGGCTGTTTAGTTATTTTTTTATCTTTTTTAAACATGTTTTTAAGTGGTTCTGTTAGTATTATGTGATGCATTATATAATGCCTATAAATGTGTGTGGGATCTTTAAGTGTGATGCATTGGAAGTCACTTGATGATGGGATGTGTTTTAAATATGGTGGATTATTCACATATATTTCATCTGATAAAGTCTGTTTATCACGGACGAAAGAGCTAATCATGGTTGTTTTAGTGAATAAAGATGAACTATTTCCTGTTTCTGGGTCCTGCTGCTTTTTATTGTGGATTTTACAGTTTGCTTTTGGCGTTTGTAAAATTAATACTACCTTTATCACAGAAAAATTCTGTCTGCATCATAATACAAAACTGCTTCTGCCAGTATGAATGTTTTTTCTTAGTTTAGCTGCTGAGTTTAGACCTGTCCACCCGAGTAGACCCTGTCATCAAGTAAACTACTGATGGCTTAGCTCTCAGCATCACTGATGCATTTAAGCCCTTGTGGCATGTTGAACCACAAACCAAGTATGGACAGCGAAAATTGTAGTAGTCAGGAGTTAGAGAGAAATTGGGGATGGATACTGAAATTCTGTTTTCCATAAAGCTGTTGTGCAGCAAGAGCTGCCCTAAAATGAAGATCAGAGATTTATTGTAAATAGCGCTATTAAGTTTTCCAAGTATTGTAAAGTGTTGAAAAAATAGGGATATATGCAGACTGAACCAGAGTTAAAAATGATTCTAAGGACCAAAATCTTTCAGTTAACTGTAATATGTTATGGAATATGCAAAAAAAAGTTTGATTTTTTTTAATGAGAATAACATGACATGCATGTGTATACTTAATTTTCAGAGTGATGTTATTTCATTGCTACTTCATAGCTGTAATTGTTGTATTTTATAGGTTTTAAAAAGGGGGAATGTTAAATGAGGGACATATAGTTAAGGCAAATGAGCAAACTACAGTGATTTGCATGTTTTGTGGCACATGCATACACACACATGCACATTTGTATTTTAAATGTAGCCATGGTGGAGGTTAGCCAGCATCCTGAACTGCCTTTGTGTTATTTTAAATCTGCAAACATGACAGTCTTACAATTTTACTCACAGTGTGACTTAAATTGTTTCTTAGCTTGCAGCAAATCAGTGTTGTATTTTGTAACAAGGCAATGGCTGAAATTGGACTTCGACTAAACAAACACAGTGCGAGCTTGTAGGAATCCTTCTCAACTTATTTGAGTCTAAAACAACTTGCTGAAACTGTAAATTATCCTTTTATTAACACCAGAGAGGATTTCGTCCTGCTAAAACTGGAACTTCATCAGATAAAACATTATAAAAAATAAAATCATTTTTAAAAGAATACTCCGCCAATCATATTTCGTAAAACAACACACCTTCGCTTTATAACCAGTTTGCCTCAAGCCTATGTTAGTTAATTATAATATTAACCTTATTGGTTATAAAGCGAAGGTGTGTTGTTTTATGAAATATAGGATAATTTACAGTTTTCAGCATGTTGTTTTCGACTCAAATAATTTTATTTGACTGTTAACCGAAATTTATTGAGAAGGATTCCTACAAGCTCGCACTGTGTTCGTTTTGTCATGGTTCGTCGCTTTTTTTTAGCTTTGTGAAATTGGACTTCAGCAGCCTATTCCACCAAAACAACAAACAAATAATTAAGTAAATAAGTCTGTCTTCTCCTTCTTTATCCATTCCTTTCTTTTCCCCATGTATACACACTGAACAAAATGCTTGCCAACCATCAAGCTGTTGAAAAAGCTGCCCTTTTGCTTCCCACTGGAACAACCGCTCTTGTGCCCAGTCATTTCCTTGAAGGGCAAGAACCAGCACAACTGTCAATGAGGCAGCCATGAGAGGATTTTTGTTGCAAGTCTCAATCCCTGCCCCTTGGTGATGACAGAGAGAGCTGCCAACATTCCCCAAACAAGAGAGTGCTTAATCCTGCATGTGCCTTGCAAAAGTTTATCAGAATTCTGACATGGTTAGCCATGTCTATACTCTTCCAACAACTTTGATCTTTGTATTGCGACTGGCCTCAGATTACCCCTGGAGTGGTAGAGCTAATGGATGGGGAACCTCCAAATCCCTTTCCCCAGTAGGTATTCTCCTGAAAATGGCACTCTTTCTGCTTCTCAACTGAGGCTTTTAAGTTCCCAGTCCACTAACTGAACTCTGGAGATCTAGGTTGCAGTCAGGGCATTATCCCCTGTGTACCACAGAACCAGGTTTTATATCTTGCATTCCTGTCTGTGATGTTTGTAGTTTAGCACTTGCAGTCCTTTCTGGCTCCTATTCACATAATTTTTGTAAGCACATGATTTTATTGCCTGTATATATTCTATTCAAAAGAGGGGGGTCCCCTCTAACATAATCCTAAATTTCTGCAGTCTCTTCTGACTGTTATATGGAATAGTATTCTGCTACCAGAAAGCTCTGATTTTACTTGTTAAAACAAACTAAAATTTGCTTTCATCTTTTGTAGTGTGTGTATTGATGATTTTAATACCATTTGAAAAGAGGGATTTCTTCTAGAACACTGGGAGGCATGTCATCCTTCTTTGGGGGGGGGGGGGGCTGTAAATTTTTTTTACACTTTCTTGAGTTCTTATTTAAAAAGGGATATTTGATACAAATGTATAAACACACATTCATACACACACATGCACACATGGCTGTAGCCAAGTGATTACTTGATGGTTGAGCCCAACCCGTTCTTAACCAGATCTTCCTTTTTTTTTTTTCCCCTACTAGCTTTGCCTTCAGACCTTTCAGCGGTTGCCGGAGGATGTTGCTGTATTTGTTTGGAGTAAAGCACATGGTGGTGAAAGCTTGCAGAGGATTCTGAGACATCTGGTGCAGGTAGTCATGGGTAGCGTGACCAACAAAGATAGTCGACTGCTGGCTGGTGTTGCACTTGCCATGCTAATCAACACAGCACCTGACCCAGGAGGTGGAGCTACTGCCACACTGCATCTCTTACAGCTGGGTACACCAGGTAGCATAGAAACTATAGCTCACTTATCCTTCTTTTCTTGTTAAATTGTTTAGTTGCAGAAATTACATGTTGGGAGCACATTTTTTTCTTTCTAATTTAATGCTAAAAGTTAGTGTTAATATTGCAAGTTACAACATACACTATTGAATAGTGAGGGGCAGGAAGCATTCTGGTGTGGCTGAGTTGTCTCTGGTGAGTTGTTTTTTTTTTTTTTTGTTCTGGCCTTTTCTGATATGAGCAGAAGCTACACATCTGAAAGCTGGTCACTGATATCTGAAACTTATGCTTTCAAATTGATTATTTTCAAAGATGAACACACCTTTCATAACATTCATCTGAATAAGTTGCTGTATATAAAAGACACAGTACAGAACACAGTAAACACTAGATCACTGACTGCCAAATAGCTTTAGTGTAACTTTATGGGAAGAGGTCTGAAGCATCCAACTGTACCACATCTATTTCTTTTGAGTACACATTTGTTAGGAAAACTCTTCATGATATTTCATTGGCAGCTTTACAGTACACTCTGCACTTTAAATTTCCTCTATTTGTGGTTTATTTAATTTTCTGTTATAGTTACAGGAAGGGTCTTATGCCACTTAGTAGAAATGCAGTTCTCAGCATTGGTACTACATAAACATGCACATTATTCTGTCCTGCCTACCCGCATTTGTTTGTATGCATGGCACTACACCAAAGGACATATATTGCAGTGTTCCCAAGATCTCTTTAGTAATCAGTAACAAAGTTTAATGCCCAATTTGTGCCTTTAACGTTTAGAATTCTCATTTAAATATCAGCTTTCCCACCAGGCATAAGAACAGCTTTTTAGAATTTTTTTTTATCACTGTCTTTCTTGAACTCAGATCAGTCTGCTCCTTTAGCATTTCCAGACTTTGCACCAACATCACATACATATTTACAGGAACATGTATGTTAATCAGAAACTGATATACTTGAAACAAGGTTTCTTTTTTTTACAAGGCTGTGATATCAGCACAGTGGCTCATCAGTTACCATTGTTGCTTGACAGTACTTGACGTTGTTCTACAGTTAATTTCTTGGTTGGTGTGCTGCCTACTTGGGAGTGAGTATGTCTTTCCTTTAAAGGTTCATGATGAAGTATTAGGCTAGCTGCCATTGTGAGCTATTTTTAAGCTTTGCTAATTTTCCTTCCAATGGTGAAAATCAAACCTTGTACCTCATGCCTGTGAGGTGAACACCTTAACCATTATACCAACCCCTGACCCCTATAACACTGACCCATTCCCATCCCTGGATTCAGAAGTGGGTTGCCTGAAGAAAAAACAGGAATCCTAATCACTAGACTTTGTGGATTTTCACTGATGTTTCAGTTTCATTCAACATCTGACAGACATGATGTAGGCTAATTCCTATCCTCCAAATTGCATGTGGATTTGTGTGCGAGTCTTGTATCCATTGTCATTTTGGTATTTTCCTTAGGATTAGTTTTTCTGCCTTTCCCCATTGAATGCTGAAATAAGTTTTAACTCATTTGTGAGATTAAGCTGGCAATTAGAGTACATTTTTTTTGTACATAATAGTCCATATCAGTTTCCCAGCTTGTTTGCATTCCTTTGTTTTAACAAAATTCCAAACACTGCCTCTTCTAGAGCTCATTCATTCTGGTAGGTGGTACCTTAAGTAAGCTATGTAACTTACATTTTGCACTGTAGCTGAATTATAGCCTTTTTGTTAACTTGTTGGCTTGAATAAATGCAGCACACTATTTCAATAGTAAGGGGTATTTTTATATAACAATTCATTTATTTGTTGAAAATACAACCGTGAACAAGTACAAGTATAAATGCAGCACAGTATTTCAATAGTAAGGGGTATTTTTATATAACAATTCATTTATTTGTTGAAAATACAACCGTGAACAAGTAGAAGTACAACAAGATAAAGCATAAAAAAATTACATTTACATGTGCTTAATCTTCTATAACATTCAGGGTACTGTATAATGAAGTTAAATAAGTTACAGCTTTCAAAGACAAAACGACAATAAACCTTTGTATATTAGAAAGAATCTATATAGACTGTAATGTGGGTTCATATGGTCAAACCACTGTTAACAAAGAGTATTTTTATGCAAATATATCAAAAGGCTTACATAATTTGTCACTTAAATAATGACAGTAGCAAACACTAAACAGTGTAAGGCGACCTATTAAAACAGTACCACATCGTTCAGTATATGCAGCTTATTGATGTACATTAATCACAGCTGAAATAAGGCAAACATTAATAACTAATAGCTGTATTAATGTACAACAGTAAAGCTGTGATGCTAATTGATATGCATTTAAGCAGCAAAGTTTTAGTGCTGCTTGCTGTTGTAGCTCTCTCAGTGCACTACTTCAAACTGCCTGCTGCAATTCTGCTGCTTCTACTTTTCTTCGGCTCCATTGCAGCCTTTATTGCAAAAACACAAACTACTTTTGCAACAAAATCTAGGTGTTTTGAATGTTATGAGCTAACGTCTGGTTCATTAAGTAAAATGGAGAGTGTTACAGCTTTATTCCCCTGTCCAGTCTGTTTCAATAAATAAATCACCATTTATTTTAGTTAAAAGTCTACTACTTTATATAGCTAAACAGCTGCCAGTCCTTAGTTCTACAAAATAATGACAAACTTATGTTTCTATTGTTTCTCTGTCCTACAAGTTACTGTCTGTAATTAGTTGTGCATTTCCTTTGCATCAAAAAGCCTGATTTGATGGGTCTATATTATATGAACAAATGTTCATAATTTCAAACGCTCTAAAGAGGGAAAATGCTGGAACTCGAAGTGCTTCTTGTGGAATCACAGTACAGTGAAGGTCATAATATCTGCCCTTTCCTCACTGTAGTGCAATATTGGAGTTGGTATATATAGTCAGTGGGGTGTGGGGGGGTGCAGCCCCTCCCAATAACGAGTTCGAGGTCCAGCATTTTTGCTCTTTAGAGCATTCGATATTATGAACATTTGTTCATATAATATAGACCTGGTAGTGTTGTCTCTCCTGATTTGTACTCTTCTTTTTTTTTTTTTTTTTTTTTTTTTTTTTTTTGAGTGCTCAGAAAAAAAAATAAATATAGACTTGTGCAGTAAAATGACAACTAGTCTTCGTGAAATAGCAGAAGCTGTGCATCACAACCGAGGTAAAACACTTCCTCCCCAGTGCACTTTGTCATCAACAATGGCCATGGTTCACGGACTTAGACTGAGTAACTCTGCAGTGCCCATCATTTCCTTCCACCAGGCAGGCACATACTGCCCGTTACCTTCTGTGACCGACAGACCAGTATAGTCCCAGACATAATTATCCCATTATGCGCCCTACTCTTTAAGTGTTGGACAGTCAGCTGGAGTCCCTTCTGTAGCCTGCATCGGCTGATGCTTGTACAGAGAAAGGAGACCCTCTAAAGCAGTAGGATGCCACCCTTCTTTGTCAGCTTATGCAGGGTATTGCCAAAATAAATGTATGGCAAGTCCATCGTTGTGCTCTTCTGCTCCTGTTCACAGTTCGGAACAGTACAAGCTCCATTCATTGTCCCTTCACCCTTCTGTGCTTATGTTTTGAATGAAAATCCACACACGCTTGCATTCATTTGTACTGATGCTTCTGCTTCTTGCATTCAGCTGTTCTGCTAATGTATCAGCTATTTAAGAACACTAAGCAGCAGTCAGTGCTGTTAGTTTTTTTTCTCTAGCCCGCTGTTTAAAATATGCTGAGTAACAGATGATGCCTGCGTTTGTCAGTGATTATATAAAGTGATTAGACTGTGTTGTGCCGATTTTTAGTATGCATTATGTGGCTGGTCCACATAAAACAGAGGTGCATAATAATCCATGTACATCTGTATGTTTTCTTGCCCTCCCCAGACTACCTTGCTTAACTGAAAGGGTCAGTGATGTAAAGCTTCACTGAAGCAGGTTGCAGGTCACTGTCAGTAATGCCATCAGGTGCCACAGTAAGTAGGAGACATAACATGACAAAACTATTTGAGAATGCTTAATATTATCTCGGACTGCAGCGGTGTTGGTTAAAGATGCATGTGTAATAAAATTGAAGTTGTGCAGTTGGAATTAAAAAGTAATTCTGCATTGCATTCAAATTATGTTACATAAGGTTTATGGGTGGTAGGCAGTATCCTGTCTCCTGTTTTGAGCTATTTGGCCATGTTCACAGCTGTGTGTGGTAAAGCTGGGCATCGTTTTGTTGACCACACATATTTTAACCTTTTGTTTTCCCCATTCCACAGCCGCTTGACTGCTCCATAGACCCATCCCTCCCCCATGGGTGACAGTCATATGGCCATTTCTTTCATGTGGATACTAAGAGTGGGACATGTCATAAGTTCATAGGTAAATGCTAGGCAAATAAGTCTGCAGATGAATGTGTGCGTAACTAATAACCAGACAGTGACCAAGGATAAGAATTAAACCCTGTACCTTCACCATTGTGCCAACCCCTAACCTCCAAACACAAAACAAGGGGGGAAACTGTTTTGAACCCTTCACCCTTGTTATAGGAAGCATGAACATTAAC
The DNA here is from genome assembly GCF_019279795.1 of Protopterus annectens. Taxonomy (NCBI): domain Eukaryota; kingdom Metazoa; phylum Chordata; order Ceratodontiformes; family Protopteridae; genus Protopterus; species Protopterus annectens. Next base: position 736,609,207 of record NC_056733.1, read on the forward strand.
CCCCCCCCCCAGTGCTCACTGGTATACACACACATTTGGGGAGAACAGGGTTTTTGCAGTAGAGCCTAACCCCCATCTGCACATGCCTGAATATGCTGAAGAGGTTGGCAAGGAGTGGGCTGTGTGATTGATGTCCGTACTTCACCATGAGACATAATCAAAGCCGTGGCCTCTAATGAGCTACACCTTTGTATGAGACCAAGTCTCCACTAGGAATTTTAGCCATAGGGAGTATCAACAGATGCATGCTTTTTGCTCCTCATCCCAAGAAGACTCCTCTCCACTTTCATGCCTTCTCTATCAGGTATGTAGAACCCCTATAAAACCTTAGACCCTTGGGTTATAATCAGTGTTTTATCCCTTGGCACCAGTGGAGCTAGCTACTTCTTACATTATTGTTCCTGCATTTTAGCTTGTTACAGGCCAGCATTTGACATAGACAAATGCCTGTATAATAGAGCCCTCTACTTCACTGACTTGTTTGCCACCTACCCCCACTTGCTTAAAATCGGTTACCTATTGAGTTTTTATTTCACTGTTTCCCATAGTTTATACTGAGGGCTTTCATTTCCTCTTGTTGGCCTTTTGTATAACAGCAGAATAGTAGTCTCAAAACAAAATGGCGCATTTTCTCTCAAATGACAAAAAGGAAACTTCACTAATGTGTAAAGCACACAGATCAAAGCCTTAACAAGCTCAGAAGTGGACACAGAACACTACATGCAACCCATATAAGAAGGACTGAAATTGGCACCCTTCACATGTTGATAAAAGCAGGCACAGTATACCACATGGACCCTGAGCAAGGTCGTAAATGAGTACAGAACACCACACATAGCTCAAACAGGATTTAGAATGGCCACAGCATGCCCAACAGACTGTGAATAGTATTCTTTAAGTAGTAGTCATAAACAGCTGTACAGTGCAGCCATAGAATAACTGCAGTTTAAACTAGTTTTATTTTTTTGGTTTGTTTTTGTTTTGCATCAGTGAGGGGCACACCAGAACTAAAATGCTCCTTTATTTATGCTCAAGCTCAGGTATGAATGTATTGGTTTGGTGTTGTATAACTGCTGTAAGGTTTTTGTTTTGAACTGTTTGATATATGCTTGGCTATTACTGCCTTTTGCTAATGCAAACAGGGGCACTGACAACCTCCAGACACTCGACCCCACACAGTTTGGCTTTGTCAAGGGGAGATCGTGTCTGTTAAATCTGGTCGACTTCTTTGAGACAGTCACCAATACCATGGACGAGGGGAAGATGGTGCACACCACCTACCTTGACCTGGCCAAAGCCTTCAACACTATTCCCCACTTGGGCATAATAAATGCTCTCACCTAGGCTTCAGTGCATAATTTACCAGATGAGAACAAACTGTCTCACTGATAAAACCGACCTAATCAAAATATGGGAAACCACGTCAAGCAGTAGACCCATGATGAATGGCATACCCCAGGGATCAGTCTTGGGGCCTCTGTTATTCCGGATATACGTCTGTGAGGTGCAGGCCAAAACCAGTGGGCTATGGCTGACCAAGGTTGCAGTTGACTGCAAGCTGGGTGCAGTCATCAATTCCCCAAGTGATGTGGACGCCCTCCAGGAGGGTCTCACCCAAACAAATGACTGGTGCCAGAAACATGGCCTAATGCTGAATGCCAAAAAAATGCATCATTATACCCTTTGGGGAGAGTGACATCCCCACATATTATCACATTAATAGCAATGTCCTAAGCACACAGTCAGTCATGAGGGATTTGGCACCCGGGTTGATAGTAACCTGACTTTTGACCACCATGTTGCTTCTGTTGTATGGAAAGCTTTCTACATGGCCCACCTTATAAGTAAGGGTATCTTATCCCGGGACAAGGAAGTCATAACATCCCTGTATTCTTCCCTTATAAGGCCAGTTACTGAGTACATTGTCCCCTTCAGCATGTACCTCGCAAAGCACATGCAGCAGCTGGAGATACCACAGAGGTTTCTCACCAGAAGAATTCAGGGCCTCAAACATCTACCCTACACAAATTGGCCAAAAGCCCTGTCCCCCTACTCAGATTCATACAGATTCCTCAGAGATCACCTCTGTCTGGCATACAAAGCAATCTCAGACCCCGCTTTGGTGGGACTGCTTGCATATCCGTGAGTAACCCACATGCACAACCTCAACCTGGTCTGTGACATCAATAGGACTTGCTAGTGGGACAGATTTGTGACCCAGAGACTCCCCTATCTGAGCAATAGACTCCCTCTCCACGTCAAGCAAAGTACCTCATTATCCCTTTTCAAGCGCAACCTGGATAACTGGATAGGAAATGGAAAATACACCCCTGGGATTCCACCTGTGTCCCTGCTGGACAGGGGCTTTGGGTGCTGACTTGTCTAAACATGGGTTAAACTCTTGGCTAGGCATATAATGGCCTCAGAGCCAAAAGCCTAGTAACGTCCTGTGATTTGAAATGACCAGCTCCTAAAGAGGTTACTTGCATTTTTTTATTTTTTGGTGCTACTTACCTTACCTTACCTTACCTTACCTTCCTGCCTTGGATTAAGAATAGAGTGCAAAAAAAAAAAAAAAAAAAAAAACATTTTAATGTCAGTGTTTGAAATGTCTTTATGAGTTACAAGCTTATTTGTTGATTAAAAGAATCCTCCAATCAGAAACTGAAAAATAGAAATGTTTCCTAGTATATTAATTTGTTCAATACTGATACCTCAGTTTCACTGTAAACATTTAATATTCTGTAACTTATGCTTCTAAATGTCTTGAAGAAATGTCATGTAATATAGATGCAACAAGTCAAATAGATTTTTTTAATTTACTACAAAGACAGTCCTATCACTGGCTTTTTGACTGTTTGTAGAAACAATGTCATCATCTCTTTTTCACTGATTTAATTTGATTTATGCTACTAGAAAGCTGCAAAAGATAATTTCATGATAATTTAACTCTTGCAGTCAAAGTAACTAAATTGTAGGGCATTATTAGTTATTTAGAGCTGTATTGTAGCGGTTGCACATATATTTCATGCCCTCGTTTAGTTAGCTGTCAAAATAGCAGTTCTTCGCAGTAACCTGTGACTGATAGTTGACAATTCATAGATCCAGCAAGCAACTTCAAGCAATTATGGAATTTTGTACTGTCCTTAATTTTCTATTGATAATTAGATAACAGCAACACCTCATTGCTAAAAAGTGTACTTGCCACTTTGTTTGTTACATTGCAGTGTAACTCATACCTGCTCTTGATATAAGGATTCCTTTAGCAGCTAACTCTGGAAGAGAGTTTTACATTGTCTGCAGCACTTTAATGACCTTAGCAAGACATAGTTTGATAATGTAAAACAGCATGAGATTTAGTTGAGGAACTGGTGAGGGAGAGGAATAATTAGGCTTGCGCAGTCCTCTCCCAGGGGAAGGGTAGTTATGTTACTCACAAAAGCAGATGACTCACCTTTGCTAATGCCCATTGCACAGTGAACCCTTAGTGTACTACTGGGCATGCCCAGTGTGAATGGCTTAGGTTAAAGCAAAGCAATCTGGTGCAGTATCTACCCACTGTCTTCATTTTTTTAAGGACTCTGCTGCTGTCATCATCACTGTTTGTACTCCCCCCCCCCCCCTTTATTAAGGAAAGGGGGCTTACCTTCTAGGGAAAAGTCAGTTGATAGTAACCTGAGCAGTAGACCCATAATGAATGGCATACCCCAGTGATCAGTCTTGGGGCCTCTGTTATTCTGGATATACGTCTGTGAGGTGCAGGCCAAAACCAGTGGGCTATGGCTGACCAAGGTCATAATAAACTGATAGCAAACCTTTTGAATAGTCAGGTGTTGCTTGCAGTTAAACCATAGTTTGTTTCAAAGCTAACGCCTCTTAAATAAAAAAAAAAAAAAAAAAAACAGTGAACCATTTATTGTTCCACCTAGAAATGCTAAACATTCTGTTTTGATTGTTTTTTTTGCATTTCTGTGGATTTTTTTTTCTGCAAATATTCAGACTTTATCATATGTACTTTTGAGCTCACGGTTATTTCCTTGGCTGTGGCCCTGTAGAAGATGGAGTTGTAGTGCTTTAAGTTACAGGCTGGTGGAAATTCATAAAGACAGGGTCAGTCCACAGTCATAGGAATGCAGAACAAAGGTTTGGGTTGAGTGCAGAAGTGTAACAGGCGTACCTGTAATGTTAAACACTCCGGGAACTGCGTCTTGCTCAGTGTGTAGAGTAACAAGTGTCCTTTCCTATTTTTTTATCAGGATTAAACAGTTTAGTGGTGGGAGAACTTCAAGTCCCTGCCTGTGCTTGTGTTCTGAAGGAACCAGATGGGATGGAAAAACTGACATTATGTAGAGGCCTGGTTACTAGCTGCAGAAAAGAGATCCTTATCCATGGGCTGAAACTTGAAGCTTCGCATAAGGTAGGCAAATATAATTTTTTTCCCTGAAACACTGAAGTAAAACTATAGATGTCTTTGTTGTTAAAACAAATACTCTGAAACTTTATAGGTAAAGGTAGGTCTTAATACAAAAGTAAATAACAAAAAAAGGAAATAAGGCCAACCAACAAGGCAGTAGAAAGAACAACAAACTTTAGTATACGGCAAGCTCTTTTGTGGGGTTACCACTTCAGACTTTACAAACAGATGCTAAAACATTCAATAAATAAAATAACCCTTACATAATAAAACCAGTTAAAATCCATTACACCTGCCTCCCCTTAAGGACAGATTTTAAAGGAACAGTGCTATTCAGTCCCAGCTCACTGTGTGCCTGCAAGGCTGTAATCCATTTAAGTTAAGTTTTTTTCCATTTTATTATTCATATCACCATCCCTAATATTGGGTACAGCAATATTGTGGTAACCCCACAAAAGCGTTTACCATATGTTAAAGTTTGCCATTTATTGTCTTTGTTATTGCTAAGGTTTTGACCTTTGTTTTGTTTAGACTTTTCACACTCTTGCCTACAATGTACCCTCTGGCAGCTGTACATCAGTAGTACTGAATTCTTTCATAGGCTGTACATGAATAGTTCTGAATCCTTTCCTAGACTGCCCTCTGGTGGCTGTAGGTGAATAGTACCGAATCCCCTCATAGTCTTGACTGCTTCCGATGGTGGAAGCATATTGTTAGGCATGTTCCACTGCAGGTCAGTCTGTGTACTTGTAGCACTTAGATGCAAAAGCATCATCTGGAAATAAATAACAACAGTGCCCTGTGTTGGCAGCACCAAGGTTGTTCACAACTGTGTCCTGCTTTTGTGTTTAGGACTGTTGGATTCTGCAAAAATTACCCCAAACAGAATCCTGTGAAGATTATGAGATTGGCAGCCCTACACAGTCAGCAAGCTTCAGAGTGCAGCTGAGCAGCTGTAATGAGAGATAGCTGGTACACACTGGATATCACCTCAAGGTGGCGCTGTGGAAAGCATAATGTGTGTTCTTTGTAGGGAACCACATTCAGATAGGATACAGATTAAACATTATGGTAAAAAAACACCTGTATAGGATCTCACAAGGGGAGCATGGTTAGCTGCAGATGTCTTACCAGCCCCATTCTTTCTGCCCGTGCTTTGCATCAGCATTTGGAGTGTTTACATCTTGAGTGCTTTATTGTTGTACAATTTGTAGTAAAATAAGAGGATTGTAATCCCTCACAGCCGTAGATTGTGATTAAACCATAGTACTGGGAGAGGACGTTTGTTTGAAATATATTTTTTTTCATTTGCTTTGTCTTTTCCAGTGTTGTGTCCTTTTAGATGTAATTTTTCCAGTTATCTACTCCCTTTGTGAAGAATGCCATCTGAATTCTCAGTATCTCACTTTACAAGGTAAGTTGCGCAGATGATTTTTAGAACTGGCAGTGTTGTTTTCAGAACATTTTCATTTTAGTTCCCTCATTACAAACTGGTCAGTGATGAATTCATTTTCTGCTCCTCCTCAACTTTGTTAGCTCAGGTTGCACCTGCACAAACCATTGCTGTGCCCTTGATGTTCTTCGTCTCACATTGCTGCAGTCATAACCGGTGGGTAGTCCGATGTCCTCGGTCGGCCCGAATACCAAAGAGTTAGGCTGGCGTCGGTCATGGTCGCCCAGATCTACATGGGCCTACGTAAGCCTAGCCAACAAGGTTCCCTGGCTTACGCCACCCAAGAAAGTTATTTTCCTGTGCCATTGTCGAGCAGATACACAGAAGTGATCCCTGGGGTGTATTTCCTATTTCCCATCCACTCAAGATTTTTCTTGAAGAGTGCTAATGAAGAACTTTGCTTGACATAGATGGGTAGCCTGTTCCAGAGTATGGGAAGCCTCTGGGACAGGAATCTATCCCTCCAGCATGTCCTGTTTATTGTGGTGACACGGTTTAGGTCCCTAGAGTGTGTAGCTCGGAGGGATTGGGATTTCTTTAGGTGTAGCATGTCCAACAGCTCTGGGTCTGACATAGCTTTATATGTTAGGCAGAGATCACCTCGGAGTAGGCGATATGCTATGGAGTAAAGCTGGAGTTTTTTGAGATGGTCAGTGTAGGGCATTTGTTTGAGGCCAGTAATACTCTTTGTGAGGTACCTCTGTGGCCTTTCTAGCTGCTGCAGATGTCTTGTGAGGTACATTCCAAAAGGGGCATTGTATTCTATAATGGGTCTAATGAGTGTCGAGTAGAGGGAAACAATGACCTCTTTTTTCCCTGGATGAGAACCCTTTTATGATCAGGTGTGCCACGTAGAAGGACTTCCTGACTACTGTGGCGATGTGATTATCAAAGGAGAGACTACTGCCCACCTGGGTCCCAAGGTCTCTTATCACGTATTCGGTGTTAAGTAGATTGCTGCCTATGTGGTAGTTCATGGGTACAGAGTTTTTACCAAAGGGGATGACACTGCGCTTTTTGGCATTGAGCTTGAGGCCATGGCTCTGACACCAGGCATCTGTCTCAGCGAGGCCCTTCTGTAGGATGTCCACATCATTTGGGGACTTGACTATGACTCCTAGTTTGCAGTCATCTGCATTACCCCACTTAATGCTTGGACTTTGCATGTTAAAAATGTGTGACACTTGAATTTATATGAGATCTTCTAAAAAGTGGGCAAATTGAATTGAAATGCAGATATACTTGTAGGACATTCATATTTGGACATAGGTTCTGATACTCAGTGTGTGGGGGACAGTTTAGACAAACAATGACATTCAGAACACTGGGACCTGCTAAACAACTCTAATGTGTTTTTTCAGAACATGCAGTCTTGGCTTGTGACATGCAAGACATTGTATTCAGAGTTTAGGGCACTGGTTTTCAGATAGTTGGCAGAGACACCTGTAATGTTGGACATAAGCTGTCAGAATGGTAGACACTAACTTGCAAGATGTAGGACAGTGGCTAGCTGGTCATAGGGGCAGTAAGTCTTGCAATATACAGCACTTATCATAGAAGCATGGGACTCTGAATTTGGACTGTTGAATCCCTGAATGCAAAGTATTGGCTGTAGAAATACAGGACACTTACTATTTGAATGGAGGCACTGACAGAGGTGATACAGTCAGGAATATGAGGCACTAGATGTGACTATAGGATATTGGTGAGAATGTGGGGCATTGATTTTGAGAATGTAATGTCCTTGTGGGGGGGAATTTGGGCCACCAGTGGAATGGGGCACAGATTGTGGAGGTGAGACACTTGTCTGTGAGATGGTGGGACAATATAGGATAGTGGAACACTGCGGGATCATAAAATATTGAGTCTCTGAATGTAAGGCATGCACTGTAAGAACACCCAGTAGTGAATTTCAGAATGAGTGAATTTGGAGCATTGACTGTTGGAATATGGAGTACTTACTCTTTGAATGTGTGACACTGATTTTGTGTCAGTGTGACAGTGACATAATGGATTGTGGGACGCTAACTGTCTGAATCTACACTTCTGTCTAGTGCAGTATAACACTATATACCAGGCCCTAACTGTAGGGGATGGGACTGGGGACTCGGAAGGTAGGTCACATGCTGTCCTAATGTGTACCATCCATTTGTGGAATGTTCAGAACTTCTCTGCAGATTCTGTAGTACTGACCTAACAAAACATGGAGTATTTTCTGTCAGAAGTTGAGCTGCTACCATTGATGGAATTAATATTATTTTTGGCAGGCAGTTCAGTAATATGGGGACCTGGGGGATGGAGATTTGTGAGTTTTTATGCTTTAGAACTGGAAGGCTTTTTATACATCCTCTGCTTGTAAGATAGGAGGTCTTCTAGCATTTTCCTTAAAAGTGACTCAATTTGGCCATTGCAGCTTGCTTCTTTTCCTGGTGTAGTTAGAATTTGTTTTAACTCTGTTGCCCTTTTGGGCTAACAAATACTCTAGGACCCTTTTTCAGGGTTGAAAAGTAAGTAGCTGAAAGTTAAATGACTTGTTTGGAGTCATAAAACAGATAAGTCTCTTGGCTGTGTCCATTCTACATTTTGTGATTATACATTTTTTTGTCATTTCAGTGAAAAGTAATTTCAAGAGTTATGTCCTTTGCATGGTGCATCATAATGCTACAGCATTCTGTAAAAAAACAAGCAAAAAACAATCAAACTGTGGTACAGTTCACAACAGAAAGAAACTCCCTCATTCACCAAGCCATTCACTGACTAATATAATTAATTTGAAGATCACCATAATGTGGAGAAAGAAAACTCATCTCTTGAGCTGCAGTAACCATTGTTATTACTTTATTTGATTTATTATAGGTTCATACTAGGCTATCTGCCCTAGGGCATTTATAAGCCTAGCCAGAGTGTGTTTGGCTTTCGCCACCCATTTTAAATGAATTTTGCTATGCCCTTTTTCGAGGTTAGTATACTGTGCCTCTGTCTAACAGTGACACATAAGTGATACCCGGAGTAAACCTGCGATCTCCCATCCACTCATCAAGATTCCTCTTGAAGAGAGTCAATGAGGGACTCTGCCTAACCTGGACTGGGATTTTATTCCAGAGTGAAGGGAGCCTCTGGGTTATGAATCTGTTCCTCCAGCATGTCCTATTTATTTCAGTGCTGAGGTTCAAGTCTCTCGAGCGCGTACCTTGATGGGATTTGGATTTTCTGAGGTGCAGCATGTCCATTAATTCCGGGTTGGACATGGCTTTATACGGCAGGCACAGATCGCCTCTGAGCAGGCGGTATGCCACTGAGTATAGCTGGAGTTTCTTTAACCGGGCAGCATATGGCATCTGTTTGAGCCCTTTGATCCTCTTGGTGAGGTACTTTTGGGGTCTTTCCAGTTGCTGCAGGTGTCTGGTAAGGTACATCCCAAAAGGGGCATTGTACTCCATTATGGGCCCTGATGAGGGATGAGTAAAGAGGCACGATGACCTCCCCTGATATAGATGTGAATCCCTTCATGATTAGATGGGCTATATAAAATGTTTTTCTAACCACTTTGGCCACGTGGTTGTCAAATGAGAGATTGCTATCAACTTGGGTCCCCAGGTCCCTAATTACTTCTTCTGTACTTAATGGATTACCACCTATGTGGTAATTTGTGGGCACTTTGTTTTTGCCAAAGGGGATGACTATGCACTTTTTGGCATTTAGCTTGAGGCCATGGCTCTGGCACCAGTTGTCTGTTTCTATGAGGCCCTTTTGGAGGATGCTTGTGTCGGCTGGAGAGTCGATTATGGCGCCCAGTTTGCAGTCATCTGCGAACTTGGTCAGCCACAGTCCTTCTGTGTTGGCCTGTACCTCCGAGAAATATATACCGAATAAGAGAGGTCCCAGGACTGAGCCTTGTGGGACGCCACTTGTAACTGGTTTGGAGTCTGACATGGCTCCAGCAATTCTAACCATGTGGGTTCTGTCCTTGAGCCAGTTTGCAACCCATCTAGTGACATAAGGGTTTATATTTAAGCTGGTGAGCTTATCTATAAGGCCCGAGTGGGGTATTGTATCGAAGGCTTTTGCGAGGTCCAGGTAGGCTATGTGGACCACCTTCCCCTTGTCAGTGGCCTTGTACCTTATTATTTGATAACCGGGTAGATGGGCTGGTACAAAGACCCTTTTTGGTCACAACTTGTGTAAGTAAATGGAACAAATCATTGTTTGAAGAAAGACACATAGCCAGGTATTTACCTATGATAATATCAGTCTTTAGACTGTTTACAGGCCTAGCCAGTAACCGGATGAGAAAAGCAAACCCCTGTACCTTGTATCTCTGAGCTGATGACTTTATCCAATTTAATACATACAAACTTAAAACAGTGATACAATTGTATTGATAGCAGGATTGAGCAGGTACTGTAATGCATTGGGTGGCTTCTTGAGTTGTGTGCATGCTGTAACAGTTGATAAGCGGTTAAGAAAAAGGTGTTGCAGGACAAAGCAAGGCAGTGGTACCCACATAAAGAGGGCTATATACAAAAATATGGTGATGCAGGGCAATAGAGTCAAGTGAAAACTGTATAAAAGTTTGCAAAATTGTGTACAATAATGTGAATTTTAAATCTGCGCATGGTAATGTACATTAATACAAAGGAACACCTACAGGGAGAAGCACTTTGAGTGAATAAAAGTTGACATTCACTAGTAGGAGTGTACGGTAAGATAAGTGGGTTACTAGGTAATAAGTGAATTAACCATTGTGTAGCAACTGCATTTGGTGTCATTTTGAAGATGTTCTGAAAGGACTTTCCTGAAACACTAAAGAGAAGTTTCAGTTCAGACGTCTGGAAGAAGATTATTTCATAGTGCCGGACCCAGTTTCATGAAGGCCCATTCTCCCTTCATTGATTTAAAAGGGAGGGATGTGGTTACGGAAATAGCTAGGAACAGCTGAAGGAGTAGACTTGTTCTCTTATAGGTTATTTTTTTTTTTCAGTGGTGGACAGTAACCTTCATTTAGTATTTTGAAGAGGATGGTGAGGGTCCCAGGTAGTAAGTTGACTTCTCTGATTGGTAGCAAGTTTAGTTCTTTAGACTCTTTCAGCGATGTGAGTGGGCATCTACAAGAAGAAAACAACATATTTTATTAGTTATCTGAATTCTCTGGGTATTATGTGCAGAACTGACAGCAGAACTTGGGAGTCTGTATTCTTCTTTAGGTAACAGTACATGTTTGTCATAGGAAAAGCAATATGAGAGAGGATATGGGAGATTATGTAACATAGTTTAAGCTGTACCTGAATTTTACTAGTGATTTTTGTCTGTATGTAGAAAGAAAAAGAGGGATTGGATCAAGGGTGAAGCCTAGATATTTGTATTTCATTTCTTACAGGAATAGGGCTGTTATAGCTGGAGAGGCCGCAAAAGTACCTCACAAAGAGGATCCTAGGACTTAAACACATGCCCTACATGGACAGACTCAAAATGTCTCATATCATCTACTAAAAGGCAATCTCTGCTTGACCTACAAAGCCATGTCTGACCCAACTCTGTTAGAAGTGCTACATCTAAAGAAATCCCAGTCCTTCCACACCACATGCTCCAGAGACCTCAACCTCATTACCACAATCAACAGAACATGCTGTGCTGGAGTGAGAGGTTCATAACCCAAAGACTGCCTGTGCTCTGGATTAGACTTCCCATACATGGCAAGCAGACCACCTCATTGGCCGTTTTCAAGATAAATCTTGATGAGTGGATAGGAAATAGAAAGTTCACCCCGGGGATCACTCCACTGGCTCTACTTGATAGAGGCACTGGGAACTAACGTCGGGCGGCACAATGCCAGGGCACTTCTATGGGCTAAGCTTGTAAAGGCTCCAGAGTCATTAGCCTAGTACACACCTATTGCATGACCCTGTAAGAGTTGAACACTGAGGTAGTGCAGTGGTGCAGAGGTTAGTGTTGTCACAAGAGGGTCTCTAGTTCGATTCTTGGCAGGGGTGCTTTCTGTGTGGAGTCTGCATATCCTTCCAGCATTTGTGTGAGTTTCCTCTGGGTGCTCAGGTTTCCTCCCACATTCCAAAGACATGCATCTAGAGTGTTTTTCCCAGGGCCTGTGCTGAAAATGGGTTCTGTCCCAATCTGACTTTCCCAGTAAACAAATATTAAAAACAAAGTAAATATTTTATGTTTGGATGCAAACTGCAAAACTGTAATTTTATTGTGATTACTTAGGAGTTTTGTAGTTGAGATTGCAAAAGAGAGAGGCTTGCAGGAGAAGACTGTTGTTAGCATAAAGAGTGAGGTTTATTTAGGTGAGATGTTGAGTGATATCATTAATAGAGGGAAAATACTAGGGGACTACATAGAGAGCCTTGGGGGACACCAGTATTTAATGTGCCCAAAGAAGAGATTTGTGAGTTGAAGTCCACTTGAAACATTGTTTTCAATGTAGCTTTGGAACCATGTGATGGTGTTGTTTCTCCAACTTTCTAAAACGTAGGCTATGTTTCACATTTTTGAAAGTCCTTGTCATGTTGATTAGTACTGCAGTCATAGGACCATCATTAACTATTGTATATGATATCTGTGGCACAAAGAAGGGAAGCTGTTTTGCTGAATGCATTTATAAATCCAAATTGATTTTTATGTTAAAAGACCATATTGGTAGCTGTTAATGTGTTTGAACAATTGTTTATGTACATTTTTTCCAACTATTTTAGCATGCGGTTAGATTAGACCGATAGTCATTGAGACATTTAGATGATGAAGTTTTAGGGGGAGGTGTTATGTATGAGTGTTTGAAGGTGGATAAAATATTTCCAATGGTTAAAGAGAGATTGTAAAGTGATTGGTGAATGACTTTGCTATTTCATTAATGGACCTTAAAAAGATGGAGACGTAGTGCACTGAAAAAGGGAGAGGATGGTTTCATATTTTTTTAGCAAAGTCTTTGTGTGTTTGATAGAAATCTCCTTGAAATGTGGCTATTTATTCCACTAAGGGGTGGTGTTGGGGAGTGCAAATTATATGGGAGTGTAGGGGGGAACTGGTAGAAAATAACTGGTGATTTAATTGAACATGGACATTAGAAAAGATTCATAGTTTTCTGCTGGATTACTGCTACTGTTACCAGTTAGGTGAGATGAGGAGATGCCCAGTCAGATGTTTAACCTCTTTCAAGAACAGTTACTAGATTGCTACTGCTGCCATTTGCTTTTGTCCAAGGTATAAAGCTTTTGCTGTATCTGTTGCTGTCCTGAGATAAATAATTTTGGAGCAGATGAGAAGTAAATGTGGGCAGGCATTGTCTCTTTCATGAGGTTTTTAATATCACTAGTAAGCCGGGGGCTTTTATGGCCCCTGAGCTTGCCTGCATGTAGTAGGGAATTAAATAATAGGTTTTGGATAGTAGGGAATACGGTCCATGGATTTAACATGACTGTCTAAAGTGACTAGTTTATCATTATTTCATAGTAGATCCTTCTCCATCTGGGGAAATAATTTGATGGTTTTCAATGACCAAGATGAAAGTACTGGACACTAAACACAGTGATCATTAGACCCAAGTATGAGTCATTTCCTGATTGATGATTAGGTCTGGTAGGTTGTTTCCCTAACTGATCAAAGTTAAAGGGGCTGCAGTATTCTGTTAAGATGTTTGGATTCATGGCCAAGTACACGGAAGCTAAGATTGCCCAAAATAGTCTTTCTGGGAATCCCCAATGGGAAGATCTCTGTCAAAGTTTTTAATATCGAGGGTGCTATTGGAGACATAAAATATATGTATATATAGATATAGGTATATATATATATATATATATATATATATATATATATATATATATATATATATATATATATATATAGATATATGGGATCCATACAGATCCCCGACGGCACTTTCTGCCAAAGCAGAAATCACCGAACATACATAACCGAAAGTGCTGTTCACCAAAGCAGCACTTTCAGTTATGTATGCTGGTTGTGCCGGTTGCACTACGGTGTGGTTAAGGGAGAATTCCCTTTTCCCCACTGTAGTGCGACCTCGGAGTGAGAATATAAAAGTAGGGGGCACAGCCCCCCACATGGGGGTGCAGGGGGGCTTGCCCCCCTGCATAAAAGAAGATTTAGTGTTTTTTTTTTTTTTATGAATGGACTTTAATGAAAGCGCTTTTTCGGTGAAAGTGCTTTCGTTAAAGTGCGTTCGGGTATTATGGATTTGGACTATTGAGCTTTCGTTCAATAGTCCTAGATCCATATATATATATATATATATATATATATATATATATATATATATATATATAGATATAGATATATAGATATAGATATATATATATAGATATATATATATAGATATATATATAGATATATATATGGGTCCTAGTTAAATGATTGAGGTTCAGAACTTCAACTTTCGTATGACCGAAGTTCTAAAACTTTGAACATTTAAATGGAGATCTCTGTACACAGCGGAATGGAAATATTCCCTTTTCCTCGCTGTAGTGCGATCTCGGAGTTGGTATATTTTAATAGCTGGGTGGATGTGGGCGGTGCAGCATATATGTTTTAATTTGTTTTTTCTTTTTCTTTTTTTAAATGTTCAAGATTACAAAACCTCTTTCATATGGTCCCGACCATATGAGATCGAAGTTTTGTAATTTCGATCATTCAATGTAGGAGGGTGGCATAATGGTTAAGGTGTTTGCCTTACAAACACAAGGTGCAGGGTTTGAGTCTCACAAGGGATAATTGGCTAGGCTTAAAATGGCTCAGAAGGGCAGTTAGCTTAGTACTAATCTATGACTCTCTCTCTCTCTCTCTCTATATATATATATATATATATATATATATATATATATATATATATACATACATATATATATACATATTTAGTAGCAATAGCAATGTACAATTGTATGTTTTTGGCAATTGTCAAGTGACACTTTGTCTAGTTGGGGACTTGACTGGTCTTTCAGAAATTAAGCAGTTTGAGTGAACTATTTTGTTTGATTAGGAGCATTCCACATGGCCTGTTACCCAGTATTATTGTGTAATTAGCATCAATTTAGGATGGGGGTAGTGGTTGTCCTTAAGTCTGATTTCATTTGGGGAGTAACCCAATTTTAATGTGAAAGAGGACAAAGTCTTTCAGCATTACGTTACTGCACTCAGAAATGTAATGCTCCTGTTATTGTACACAATAATGTTGCATACCTGATGCATAAGCATAACTGTACCGCAAGCCTGCCTGATCAATCTAGTGATTATATTCCTTCAAATTGGGAGAGATCAGTAAGGAGGCAGCACAACAGAACTTTGAAACTGTCATTGACGCTAAAGATTGAGAAAATTAAAACTTAGTATATGCTTTAAAGAGCTTTTTGCATGTGGGGGCTTTGCTTCCATATCCATGCTACTTAATTTATTAACTTCATGATTGCTGATTCGAATGGGAAATTCCCCAGCATACTGCTGTCTTAGAATTCGTATATAATGGGTTGTTCACACATTTAGTGTTTGCACTTGAGTGTTGAACGCATGGATTTCACATTTCTGCCTCTCTCCCCAGTGAAGTTTTTCACTTACACTATTAATATCTAATATAGAAGTATAGTTGCATGATTTACAGAAAGCTGCAATGCCACAGACTGAAAGAGATGTCTGTCCACAGGTGGATGGTGGGAAGGTATACTTAATTTATCAGAAGGGGTTCTTTTCATAGCTCAACTAAGAGGGTTCCTATTACATGATCGAAAGGTAGAAATAGCGAACTCTCATTTGTCGAACCCAAATGCATGAAACCACAGACTATCAAAGGAACGGATCAGCAAATTTTTTCCCAGGGAAAAAATTGGCTGGGCCGTTCTCTGGATTTTGCTGTTTTCTTCACTGTGGTGCGATCTCTGAGTTGTTATATTTAAGGTGGGGTGTGTGTGGGAGGCACATCCCCCACATCGGTGGGTGGGGGGGTGAAGCCCCCCACTTTATGTTGCCTGTACATTTTATTTTTTTTGGATCAATAAATTTTTTCCCTGAGGAAAATTTTGCTGATCCGTTCCTTTGACATTTTATGGTTTTGTTCATTTGGGTTCAATAACAGATCGTTCGCTATTTCTAGGGTTCGATCATGTAATATGAAGCCAACTAAGATGGTAAGGATATTTATTAAATTTTATATTGTACATGGGATTCTTGATTGTGAGTTGGATTTACCAGAGGCATTGGTGATCTTTGTTTGACTTACATTTTACAGTGAAATCTCTGCTTGAGGGATTGTTAGCTGTGTTAAATAATCCCTCTGCTTGAGGTGCTGTTAATCCTGTTGAATAATCCCTCTGCTTCATGGGTTGTTAGTCGTATTGAATAATCCCCCTGCCTGACTGGTTGTTAGTCATTTTGAATAATCCCTCTGCTTTAGGGGCTATTAGTTCTGTTGAATATCAAGTAGTTGTGACCATTGTGGAAGGAGCAAGAAGAACATAAAAAAGCAGAACTCAGAAACTTGAGCCCTGCTGCATTGTTTTAGTAACAGAGACCCGACTCCCAGGGTCATGGTTACCTGACTCCCTGCATCATGGTTACCTGACTCCCAGGGTCGTGGTTGGCACAGTAATGTTTTTTTCCTTGCATCTTTTCATAGCTGCTGTACCTGTTGACTATCTAGCCTATGCTGTGATTGCCCATTCATCTGCCATTAGCATGGCAAGAGCCATTAGTGTGCAACCAGCCGCACCCCCCCCCCCCCCCAGGGCAGCTCACTGCTACCTTCCTTTGTCTGCACTTTTATTGCCCTTATCACTAGTTGTTTCTTGGATTGTCTGATTACAGTTGTGGCTTTGTCTGCCTACGCCACAAAGCCTACTGTGGTTGGTACAGCAAAGCTTGGTGAAGTTGTGCATTGACAGTTATGTAGCTGTACCCCAGATATGTCCAGTAAAGATATTTCTGAAAGGTGCATTAGAGGATGACATTCTACTAGTGAAGAGACTTTGACAGCCGCATTCATTAGTAGGTGGTTAGCTGCCTGAAGGCAAAAGATAATGCAGGTGGTAGCCCATTTATTATTTATCCATTTATTTACTACTATGTAACTATAGCCTCTAAACAGGTTTTGTGCCTTATGAATGGAGAAAGGCATCAGTCATCCCTCTGCACAAAGGCGGGTCATCTACAGACCATGGAAACTGCAGACCCATAAGTGTCACTAGACTTATATGCAATGCCATGGAAAAAATTATCATGGAAATTATCAGTAGAGATATAGTAATTCTCCAAACACTAGACCCAACCCAGTTTGGTTTCAAGGGCAGATCATGGCTACTCAACCTGGTGGACTTTTTTGAGAAGTTCACCAAAGCAATGGATGAGGGCAAAGTTGTTCACATGGCCTTCCTTGACCTGGCCAAGGCATTTGATGCAGTACCACACTCGGGTATTGTTGACAAACTCAAGAGGTTAGGTACAAACCTGTATGTCACATGGTGGATAGCCAAGTGGCTCACAGATAGGACCCAGGAAGTTAAAATTGTGGAGACCACCTCAACAAAGAGGCCAGCCAAAAGTGGACTCCCTCAGGGATCAGTCCTTCGACAGCTCCTTTTTGACATTTACTTCTCAGAAGTCAAGGCCATTGTCAGTGGTCTCTGGCTGACTAAATTTGCAGATGATTGCAAATTAGGAGCTGTCATGAATCTCACACTAGGAGTTGTCATTGAATCTCACACCGGCACAAGTGTTCTCCAGGAGGGTCTGACACAGACAAACAACTGGTGTCAGAGCAATGAACTAAAACTAAATGCCAAGAAATGCATAATAGTATCCTTTGGGAAGTCACCCATCCCTGGTAACTTTCATACTGACATCACACCCCTTAGAGTTGACCCAGTAGTCGGGGACTTAGGGACACACATAGATAATAATCTAGCCTTTGACCATCATGCGTCTACAGTGGTGAGGAAATAATTCTATGTTGTGCAACTTATAAAGAAAGGTATGGCATCTAAGTCCAAGGAAGTCATTGTTCCACTGTATTCGGTATTCATCATACCTATTATTGAGTGCAATGCCCCCTTTGGTATGTACCTAACCAGGCATATCCAACAAATGGAATGTCCACAGAGGTTCCTCACTAAAAGAATATAGGGCATAAATAAAATGTCATATGCAGACCTCCTGTGCAAATCACCTCAAGGCCCTATCCCTATATTCTGTCTCCTACAGGCTTTTGAGAGGAGATCTATGCCTGGCATACAGGGCATTGTCACACCCCACTCTGATGGACCTCCTGCATATCCACAAAACAAACAGCGCCAGAATTACCCATTCTAAAGACTTAAACCTTGCCTGTGATAAAAATAGGTCCTGCTGGAGAGAGAGGTATGTATCCCAGAGACAACCGCATCTATGTAACAGGCTCCCCGTCTATGTGAAGTAGAGTTCCTCCCTGACCCATTTCAAGTGCAACTTGGACAATTGGATGGGAAACTGAAAATTCATCCCTGGTTTGGCACCTATGTCTCTAATGGACACAGGTAATCTGTAAATGGTTCATCTCCCAAGGTCCTGCTTACACTTATCAAGGGTATCAGAACTTGTCAGAGATTTGGGATGCATGGCTAGGCTTAAAAAGGCCCTTGTAGTCATTAGCCTAATAAGCGCCTATGAACTTATTTGGAAAGTTTGACACTTGTAAACCCCTCCCTTCCCTGGAAATTAGAGAATGAGTGATCCATGTTCCTAAGCTCATGCACACGTATCTCAGAACATATGAGATGGTAATGGATATCCTGACTAGGAAGGGCATGTTGTTCATGGATTTCCATCACTGCAGAGAAAAACAGGAGATGAGTGGACTGGCACAAGAACATCTCAGAAACTAGAAGTGGTAATTCATCCTCTGGGACATTTGATTCTTGTGAAAGACCAGCTATTGTCCTCAAATGTAAAGGCTGTTTTAGGTCACAGTTTTGGAATCTGAGGTGGTGAGCACCGGGAAGATAGTTTTCCAAGAAATGGACTTCAGTGCCTCAAATGGCGCATAGGCAGTCCTGCCTGTTGTAACATTTTAAGTACTGTGGAGTGGAAATTGTTCTGCAAAGGAGGATGGGTCACAGTCTTTCTTACAAAAGGTCTTGATGTGATGTAGTGGCTGACACATGCACTCTGACCTAGAGAAACTGAGGCTGAAATCATAAATATGTTTGGGATGTCAGGCTTTCCTGTAAACTGAGCAGCTGAGGTGATGCAAGGAACCGCTCAGTCCAAAATGAGAACTGTTTCCACTTGGCGGTATAGACCTACTGCCCCGTGGGCTTCCTACTAGCTGCCTGAATAACCTCTTAGACCCACCCATCAAATCCACTGGGATCAGGGAATGCATGGAAAAAGTGAGTCTCAGAAGTGGAGTTGATTGTTGCCTCAGCCATATGGGAAACCTTTTGCTAGGACCAGAAGGGCTTCCTTATTGCTGGAGATAAGAGTACCTGAAACCACTCCTTTCTCTGATACCAAGGCACAACAAAAATGAGCTTTGGTCTTTCTTCCTCAGCTGTTGTGATGAGACGTCGAATTTAATGGAATGTATACAGGGATGTAGTCTGCCACTGATTAGAGTATGCATCCACCATTCTTTCCCCCTTAATCTGCTGCTCCAAAAGGGGAAGGACTATATTTTCCCACTGGCAAATTGGTCAGACTTCAGAGTACCCCATTTCTGGAAGACTTGAAACAGGCATGGCTTCTGAATTCATCCCTTCTTGAGACCATTGGAGTAGTGGCAGAGAGAGAGGGTCTGCCCGCTCATTCAGTAGAATGTTGACTATTGAGAGAGTGTTATCTCTCTGTGCAAGGTCTAAGCTTTTTATCTGCGTGCTTATTTAGATGTTCTGCAACAGGTCTGGTTTTCTGACTGAGCAAGAGATGACCTTGTAGCAGATTTGTTCAAATAGCTTTTACGTCCAAGAAGATTCCTCTTGGATCCAACTGGTTGATCTGGAGTTTCCTGACACATTATGTGAGCTTTGCACTCTGCTAGTGAAGTTTAAGCCATCATAATCTGCAGTCAGTTTATTTGCAGGAAAGAGGGAGTGATCATAAGGTTTGTAGGAGCAATCTACCTTTTCAGAGCCCAGCAACAGATATCTGACACTTGGAAAAGGTACACAAGTACAAGATAGTACTGTGGCAAATGACACCCCACAATCTGTTGTAATACCTACTTCCTTAGAAATGCAAACAGCACCATGAAAAATGATCATGGCAATCCAGAAGATGCAGAGTTCAAGGCTCAACCTTGCCTTGTGCCGTTAGCAACTTAGTCATAAAAATTACCTTTTTCACCCTTGCTAAAGCTAGACATGACAAATAGTGTGTCTAGTTCTGATCCTCTGAAAGTTTTATTGTAAGAAAAAAGCAGAAAGGACTTAATCAATATTTGGTGACCCCATTGACTGACTATAAAAGAGTGTGCATTTCAGGGGGTGTTTCCGGGGACTCCCTGTACCCAGGCACCAGATGCTAATCATTTAGGTATGGAGCCCATGGAAATCATGTCCCACAAGGTTTAGGCCACTGTAGTTTAAACTTTGGACTAGTCACAGAAGCAGACTCAGATGGCTACACTAGAAACAATCCAAGTGCTGTTCGGGAGCTATGGCATGAGCCTTTGCAGGGGCGACCCCCAAACTGGGACTGGCATAAGCTTCAGGGAAATTCCTTAAGCTATCCTCATTTACCTGGAGCTTTAGTTCTCACTATTGGATGAAGTATTTTAGGCCTAGAATAGGACGCAGTCTATCCACTCATTCCATTTAAGCCAAGGAAGAGGTACAAGTAAAGAAACACCCTAATAATAACATAGTAAATGATAAATAATAAAATGGGACAGCATCTATGTCTTCTTTTCAATAGTAACGCTGTACTAACTGTTATTTTGAAATTTGTTGGTTTATCTCTAGAGCCCTTTCTTGTGAGAAACTGGTAAGTGCTTCAGGATTTGAATGAGAGTGACCATATCCAGGATCCCACTGGTCCTTTTTATTTCAGAAACAGATGTTTATTGTACCAAGATCAAAATCAGCATGCACAATCTATAAATATTTATCAGCAATGTGTGCTATGCAGTAGATAAAGTCATACTTTAACTTCCTTGACTGAAACAGTTATGTCTATACATATACTTTCTCTCAGTAACTTAACATTAGACTATATTATTGCTTATACAGTTATGTCCATCCCACTCTCTGCAGACATGTACACTGCTGTCTTTGTTGTTGAGGTGTCCCAAGGCGCTCAATCCGGATCTGCCATTTATCCAAGGTCTTATCTCTTTGTCTAGGACCTGCAGTCATCAGCTCAAGACTGCCAGTGGTCATGGATGATTTTTTTTTGCAGTCAGTACCAGCAGAGTTTAATAACCTTTTACTGGAAATAGGGAAGCAAACCCCCTCGTATAACCCAATTGGTAACAAAGATTTAGTAAGGAATAAGAGGTGTGAAAACAAAATGTTACATGCTCACTGTAGCTCTTGTTTGACTTAATCTAAGAGAGGACAATCTCAAAATATGTGAATCCAGTCCCCTCTGGCTATCCTCTAACATCTCCAGCAAGTCTGGTCAGACTTCTAAAATATTAAGCTCTTGTATGCACTGTTAAGCAGTCTTCTTGTCATCCATGCATCTGTTTTGAAGTACTCATCTTACTATAGGGGTCAATTGTAAGGTTGAAAGTTCGTGAATGTCAAATCAATCAAATGGTGGCATAGCACCTTGTAGATTATATGCTGTCTAAGTGATATCCTCCATAATTCTCATCTCTGCTCCATCTAACAGTTGTTCCCAATACCTTGCCTGACTATGACTTCTTGCATTTATTATATTTAAAGAGCTCCCCTCAACCTGGTCTAAGATTGTGGTTAGCTCAGGAAACTCATCAAGCACTTTGCATTGCCTCAGTGACCATTTCATCTGCTCCACTATTGTCCTCATACTTGTTGGTCCTCTAAAGATTTTTCAACCTCTCATTTAGACAACTCATGATGCAATCCCATCTGACCTCCTAATTGCTGCAGTAAGCAAAATTTTAAATTGCTTATCACTGGAGAGCGTAGCCCATAAAATAATTTTAATGATCCTAAGTACAAATTCAGATGTAGGAGCTCTAAACCTCCATCTATGCCATGTAAAGTAAGAATATCCCATGAAACACTGAGGTTAGCATAATTCACGCAAACTTCTGAATGTGGTGAATCATTTGCTGAACATGTTCATCATTAGGGGAGAAACTACATAACCCTGAGTGCAATATGGGAACTATATTAGGGGAAGAATAAACCACTTAACTGCCTGGGTTCTTTGAGGCATATCCAGTTAAATTGTATCCCATCTTTTAACCCAGACCATAGCCTTCTCCACTATTGTATTGAAATTTGCCTTGCTCGCATCCATCAAACAAGGGACTAATCTAACCCCAGGTATCTTAATGACCTTGACTTTCTCAAAAAGGAGAATCTATTTTTTGTAGTGTAAATTGATAACTGACCAACAATACTCTAGTCCTTTCCTTATTAATCTTGTATCCAGAAAGATGACTGTAGTTTTAAAGCACTTACAATACAAAACTCAGATCCCTTACAAAACTCAGATCCCTTACAAGATTGGATAGATATATCAGTAGGTCATCTGCAATCAGAACTAGCTTACTTACCTGTGGGACAACATTGCAATCTGTATAAGTGCCTCAATCTACAAAGCAAGAAGTAACAGGGATTTGAGGGCAGCCCTGCCTGGTCCCTCTGCTTACATACCACCTTTGAGTTAGTCTCATAAGTATTTTAACTTTGGTAGATGCTCCCATGTAGAGCTACTGGACAAATTTGACAAGAGACCGGTAGAACAAAAACCTTGTAGCACCTTGAACTAGAATGCGCAATGCACGCTATCAGATGCCTTTTCTGCATTGAAGCTTATTAAGGTAAGAGGGCATTTTTAAGAGCAGCATTTTCAATTGACAACACGCTGTCAATAAGGTTGTCAAACATTGATCTTCCTTGATACATCTGGACCAGAATTGTTTTTTTCCAAGTCTGGCAACAGTTTAACAACCCCCTTACCTAGTGTAGATGCAAACAGCATAACATCATGACTTTAGTCTCTTTTTATAAGCCTATATCAGGCTTAAGAGGGATCTTTCCCAAGTTTCATGATAACTACTACAGCCTTTTTCCATTATTCAGGAATATTGCCTCTTTCCAAAACATAAAGAGTGCCAATATTCTTTATATAAAGAGGCGTTGGCCATCTTAAATAGTTCAGCAGGGATATTGTCTTCCAGCATCTTATTAATCTCAGAGGCCGCAAAAGCCAGCCTCAAATCTCCCTCTGTAATTGGAGCCATCAGTAAAGCTGCCACATTTACATCATGGGGGTGGGCAGGTGCCAGTCTTCTATACATCCATCTGACTCCTGGAGAAAAAGGCAGGGTGTTTCTGTATATAGCACACTGTAGTACAACTTAAAGGCATCCAGAGTGTGTTCAGGAGTTCCATAGTATTTGGGTCCCTCATTTTAGTTTATCTGGGTTGCCACCTGTATTCTGAGTTTGTCCCAGGTGCTTGAAGTTTTTTTTGGGAATTCTCAAATTTTTGGACCACCAAAGCATTCTATATCTGATGCATTTTGTGGTCTAGAGCATTAAGCAGTTTGTTCTCACCTACTTTCACTTTTGTTCTGTGCTACCATCATACTAGTTTAAAGGGTTTATATTTTTGCCCTTTCTTTAACCACACCAATTTTGCCCTCCACAAAACAGAATTTCCTCATTTCTGCCATAAGCCAATCCCATCGTAGAGCAAAAGTATTGTAGTGGTCTAAACTACTCTCCCATTACTCCCAGATCTTTCTGTTAAACCTGTCCTCAAATACCCTTCCTTTGCAAAATTAAAGGCTCATACTAGAAATATTTTCCAGCGTAGACCTAGGTACAAAAGATATTCTCAGAAACAAGGAATCACCATCTGATAAGACCTACTTGTCCTTTTTATGGTGGGTTTTCCAAGCCAGGGCAGATTCAGAGTGCACCCATCATGGCAGTTCCAGACTATATTTGACATACATGGTGGGAGTCATTGTCTTTGGTGACTTGCCTAACACAAGCGGGGCGAGTGTTTATGATACTTTTGCACCTTACTTGGACAGGAGACTTCTTTCCCTGTTTGCATTGGTTAAACTTGGAAAATGAGGTAGAGTAGAGGGAATCTTACAGGTCTTCCACAGTGGTGAGTGCCTGCCCCTTCCTGAGATAATTGTCAAGGTCTTGAGTGCCTGACTGAAAAGCACATCTCCCTTAATGTGGTCATTAATGATGTTTCTGAGCTCTCCTTGAGGAAGGATAGTCTCAGACATGTTGTCCAATATATTTGTATCATAACATCTGAAAACCCACTTTAGAACCCACTTTAGAAACAGTAGTCAGTCTCCCTAAGGTCCTTTTTGAAGCCATACTCCAAGAAGTCCTTAAGCACCTTTCCTGTTCGAGGGGATTGGAACTCGGAGAGGTGGGATTACTAATGGTTGATGATCCTAACCCCAGTATGAGAGATTGTACATGGTCTTAGAACACAAGTTCAGAGTTTTGGGCCGTTTGTCTGGCAGCAGAGTGTTGAACTGCTATAGTCTCCAAGACCTGTCTAGGAACTGAGTCCATGGCAAAAGGTCTCTCCCCACTCGGGCAAGGATTTATAAAGAGAATTTGCCTTCTTGGGAGCTGAAGATGCATTCAGGATACCTCCAGACTGCAAGTGCAGCATCCTTAATGACTTGCTTCATAGGAGGCAAGACCCTGGTTTATTCAAGGCTTCTTCCCCAGATATGTTGTCATTGTGGTTCTGAGGCGATGGAATGGGAGGTAAAGACCAGTCTTCTCAGTTTCACATAAGCCTGAGAGCCTTTCCAAAGGAGGCATCATCTTGAAGGGCCATAGGAGGGAGTGGACTCATTTTTCTTGTCTCTGTCCAGGACAGTGGGCTTCTGGATCCTCTGCCTATTCATAGGAGCCTGAGTGGAAGGGAGTCCCATACTCTACCCCCCCCACTACAGTCAGGAATAAGTTGTATATGAGCTTGCACAAGGGACAGGTTCACACCTGATTGCACACTGGGTGTCTCTGAGCTCACACTTACCGAAGGGGCTGTGCTGGTGAGAGAGACTTGTAATGGCCTGGCATTAGCTTGAGGATATACTCCCTGAGGCTTCACTTCCTCGCCTTTAACTTTAAATCTCACCCAACATCAAATATCTCTTTAATGCCTAGGGCTTGAGACATGGGAAGACCCAATAAATATCTCTTTCATGTGAGACTGATTGGCTGGCCCGAACTGGGCTTGGAAGATTTCCTAGAAGGGGAGTCGTCCTGAATCGGGACTGGCCGATTTGGTGGGATGCTGTCTCAGATCTGGCTGGTTGGCTAGAGCCATTTGGTTTGTCATCCATGGAATGGGCAACACTGGTATCCTCAGACACCTACCAAAATGCAAGTCTAGCACTCCTACTTTGGTTCCCTTGTAAGCTCTGGTCCTCACTAGCCGTTGATAAGCTTTGTGCCTGCAATGACTAGGCTTAACACTGGACTTACCTTTAGGATCCACGGCCTCAGCTTGTCCTCCGTTTCCATTTGGCAGTGATCCAGAATGCACTTGAGGCTTTGAAGATGACCCTGCCGCCTGTACCCATGTGAAGAGCTTTCACTGGTCACCATCTTTTTGGACATGAAGTAAGCCAAACATCTCTCTTTTTAGTGACTGTGAATGGCAGGGCTGAATTTCTGATATGTTTGGAGGTGCTTCAAAATGCTTCTTCTCAAGATAATAAAAGTAGTGCCTTTTGTGCATCTTTCCTGGTAATCTGATGGCTCTATGGATAGTTATTTAGTCTGTAAAGCATGAAAGCTTCATCAATAGTAGCTCGCTTGAGATCTGAATTGTATGGCTAGTAGAGAAGTGCCCTTGCCAAATGAACTGGTGGACATAATGGAGATGGACATACATATATTAATCTAGAACACGATACTGTGGCATGTTCTGAAGAGGGGGCACATATGCCCCCAGACATGAAAACTTTGAACCATTTTGTCAAACATTAAATGTTGGAAAGAATGAACACAACAGAGAATCCATCTAGGAAGATCCTGCACATCAGAGCTGTTTTCAGCATTATTAAGTGTACCGAGGGCAACCACTTTTGCTTCAGTAGAGATAATTTCAGCAAACATAATACAGCAATGTGCTCATGAATATCAGTGATTTCAGACAGTAGTTCGTGACTTTCCCTGAGAAAGGAACTTGTGCTTTTTTTAAGATTATGTGCCAATGTAGCCTCTCTGTCTTCAGAGTTAGTCACCCTAGTACATATGGCTGTTGGTATTACAAAACGATATGTATTGTATTGTTGTTATTGTACTTTTAGATACCGCTGCATACATTTCTGGCATTTATTTCCTCTACTGGCATGCACTAAAGTCTGGCATGGTTTGATGCTTCTGTGCTTTATCTACAGCTGTCTCTCTCTGGCTAAAATGTGTTAAGGACAGTTTGCCTAACCTATGGGAAGAAGGTGTTCCTCGGTTGTTAGGTGATGATTCTGACCTTCTACACAAGCTAACTAAGCTGATCTGGAGCAATGCAGAGAGCCCGGTATGTACCTTAAACTCTTTAATGTGTACCCCATTCATAGCTGTAGCTGTCCATTTCTAACTACCATCTTATTCACTAGGAACGTTTCCTTCTGTCAATATCAGAAAACAAACAGTGATGGCTACAAGAAGGCAGTGTTTATCTTAATGTTCCATTGTGAATATTACAGGTTGTTCTTTCAAAAGGACCTATTCATTAAATAGTTGTAATCCTTGACAGAGATTGTTTACCATTAATCTCACTTGGAGAGGTATTATGGCGTATAAGTTTTGCAGCTGTTGCTGTTCCTTCCTTTTTATATTCTTTATCATTTATCCAAACTACTTATCCAGGATCTGTTTGGAGGTAGAGTATCAGGTCTGAACTTGGCTGTTATTTGCCATCAGAGTACAATTTCGGGAGACAGCCATGTTTATGAAACCTATTTTTATAGTATTATTACTTTGCTCATTTTACTTAGTTATTCTAATTGGGACACATAGTGGATGATCATTACAGTGGAGGCCATTTTCATTGTAAACTTAGTTTCACATTCACATGTAATATGAACAAACCTTCTGTCTTTTTTAGTAGTAAGAGTATTGTTCAGGTACAAATTAAATAATAAAGAACTTTACATTTTGACTCAGTCAAAAATGATACTTCAGGATGTGCAAAGTACTTGTTTATTCCATAAACAATGCTGTGAGTGCCTGCTATAATCTTCAGAATCAGTCTCAAGGAACGAAAATGGAAACGCCTCATATAGATAAATTTTTATCAGCTGCATGCTTGCATAACTTTGACGTTACATTCCTTTTGAAAATATTTTAAAATACACTGATTTACTAACCCTCATGCTTTTTGCTTAGAGCTTTATGTGAACACTTAACAAATATGCATTTTAAATGTGAGCCACCTGTTAAAATTTATTGTCCTTCAGTCTTGTAATATTTAGTACCAGTCCACAATGTCTCAAAGAGAGCCTTTCAAATACTCATCCCCCACCCCGAGAGGACCAGAGTGTAACTGTTGGTTAATCTGGTTTCCAGATACCTGCTACAGTTCATTAACTTTCTGAAACTACACTTTCCAACATAACATCCCTTAACTCCTTCAAGCACTTACTTTGCCTTCAGTTGTATGTCAGTATACTATTGTTTGCTAATACACTTCTGATGAAGACAGTAGTGAACTGTGGAAAGCGCTTAACCATCTCTTGTACCAATAAATTCAACTGTTCGAGCATAGAGTCCGGATTCCTGGTGTTTTTTTGCTGTTTCAGCTGGTGATTTAGTTCGTTGACCACTGGGATAACTTTCCTTTGTATTGTTTGCTAATAGAGAGAATGCAATTGTAAGGCTCTTAAAAATATAAGTCGGCTACTTAAATCATATGACAATATGCATCTTGCATAATTATGCATCTGATCAAATGGTGGAAGTTGAAAAAGAGTGATTGTGAGATGGAGTTCAGGGAAAAGTTAAGACAGTGGGTGGCAGTGAAGAGTTACTGAATGTCTGGGTAACTACAGCAGAGCTGGTAAAGGAGATAGCTAGAAAGGTGGTTAGTGTGACATCTGGACAAAGGAAGGAGGACAAGGAGGCCAGGTGGTGGAACGAGGAAGTACAGGAGAGTATACAGAGAAAGAAACTGTTGAAGATGAAGTGGAATTGTCAGAGAGATGAAGAAAATAGACAGGAGTATAAGGAGATGAGGCGTATGGCAAAGAGAGAGGTGGTGAAGGCTAAGGATAAGGCGTATGGAGGGTTGTATGAAAGGATGGACACTAAGGAAAGAAAAAGGACCTGTACCAATTGGCTAGAGGGAGGGACCGAGCTGGAAACATGTGGAGCAGGTAAGGGTGATAAAGGATAATGAGGGAAATGTACTCACAAGCAAGGAGAGTGTGTTGAGCAGATGGAAAGAGTACTTTGAGGGGCTGATGAATGAAGAGAATGACAGAGAGAGAGAGAGGGAGGGAGAGAAGGTTGGATGATGTGGGGATAGTGAATCAGGAAGTTCAACGGATTAGCAAGGTGGAAGTAAGGATAGCTATGAAGAGGATGAAGAATGGAAAAGCTGTTGGTCCAGGTGACATACGTGTGGAAGGATTGGAGGTGTTTAGGAGATATGGCAGTGCAGTTTTTAACCAGATTGTTTAATGAAATTTTGGAAAGTGAGAGGATGCCTGAGGAGTAGAGAAGAAGTGTTTTGGTACCAATTTTTAAGAGTAAGGGTGATGTGTACAGCTGGAGTAACCACAGAGAAATAAAATTGATCAGTCACAGCATGAAGTTATGGGAAAGAGTAGTGGAAGCTAGGTTAAGAAGGGAGGTGATGATTAGTTAGCAGCAGTATGGTTTCATGCCAGGAAAGATGTCTACAGATGTGATGTTTGCTCTGAGAGTGCTGATGGAGAAGTATAGAAAAGGTCAAGGAGTTGCATTGTGTCTTTGTAGACTTAGAGAAAGCATATGACAGGGTGACTAGAGAGGATTTCTGGTAATGTACGAGGAAGTTGGGAGTGGCAGAGAAGTATGTAAGAATGATACAGGATATGTATGAGGGTAGTGTGACAGTGGTGAGGTCTGCGGTAGGAGTGACGGATGCGTTTAAGGTGGAGGTGGAATTACATCAAGGATCAGCTCTGAGCCCTTTCTTATTTGCAATGGTGATGGACAGGTTGACAGACGAGATCAAGCAGGAGTTTTCATGGACTATGATGTTTGCGTATGACATGGTGATCTGTAGTGAGAGTTGGAAACGGCTTGAGGAGACCCTGGAGAGGTGGAGATGTGCTCTAGAGATTAGAGGAATGAAGGTCAGCAGGACTAAGACAGAATGTATGTGTGTGCATGAGAGGGAGGATAGAGGACTGGTGAGGATGCAGGGAGTAGAGATGGTGAAGGTGGATGAAGTTAAATAGTTGGAATCAGCAGTTCAGAATAATGGTGAGTGTGGAAGAGAGGTGAAGAAGAGAGTACAGGCAGGGTGGAATGGGTGGAGAACAGTGTCAGGAGTGATTTGTTACAAACAGGTACCAGAGTGAAAGGGAATGTCTAAAAGATGGTAGTGAGACTAGCTATGTTATATGGATTGGAGACGGTGGCATTGACAAAAGACAGAGTCAGAGCTAGAGGTGGCAGAGTTAAAGATGTTACAATTTGCATTGGGTGTGACTAGGATGGGCAGGATTAGGAATCGGTGTATTATAGGATCTAAAGTAGTTAACTTCATTTGATCAGCAACCTGTGGGTATCGGATCCATCCTGGATCCGAGCCGGCAGCTTTCCAAGCTAGAGATCCGAGCTCCAAGCTCCTCCCCCTTAGCCATAATACCCTGCTTCCTCCCTCCAGTCCTCAGATCTCGTTTGCCGCGGCTTCTATAAGCACGAGTGATGAGCTCCTTGCGATTAGGTAAGATAAGGATAGGAATTTTCTCTACCTTTTTACCAATTTAAAAAGTGTGTGTGTGTGATAGTTGATCCCTTAGTTTAGTTTAGTTCAGTTTAATTTAACTTTAGTGTACTCCCCTTACCCTTATCTGTGTGTTAGGGAGAGTGATTGTGTAGACATGGCCGAAGGCCCAAAGGCCATCTTTTCCAAATGCTCAGTGTGGCCATAAGCTGTCCACAGCTGATGGCCACACTCAGTGCGTTCTTTGCCTGGGGATTGCACATTTAACATCAGGCTACCAGATATGTGCTGCCTTTAACCCCCGGGCTCTGAGAGACAGGAGGAACAAGTTAATCTTAGCGGGCCTGTTACCCATGGATTCTACTTCTTCCTCCTCTCCCTCAGTGGCGCCAGTCGCAGCTGCGGCTGTTCAGCCAACGGTTCCTGCTCCCCTGGCTGGGAATCAGCCTCCCACTGTGTCCCAGGGAGAGAGCGACCCTAGAAAGAAAGAGAAGAGAGATAGAGAGAGGGAGAAAGAGAGAGACAAAGACAGGGAGAGGCATAGGAGCCACAAGCGGCGGGCCGACTCAGCCCCCTCGGCCCCGCCGGCTAAGCAGCTTTATTCCCCCTTGAAGGTTCTCGGGTCCTCCCCCTCTCGGCTCCGTTCCCCACGTTTCTCTCCAGAGCCAGAGGAGGAGCCCCGGCCACCTTCGAGGTAGTCGAGGTGGCCTTCCCGGCCAGCCTTGGTGGCCTCTTCTAGGTCTACGAGAAGCCTTTCTGACGCGGACATGGACCGGATGATGTGTCGCTTCCTTCAGGCCCAGATGCAGATGGGAGTGCTCTTGCCTCCCCCCCCCTCTGGGGACGGAGCTAGGCCCCCTTCTTTGCCTCTATTGCTCCTTCTCTGATCCATTATTGGGTTTCGGAGCCGGGGAGTCAGCACCGATAGTAATCGCTACTTTGACGCCGGCCTTACCGTCGAGTTTATCGGGTCCTTTTTCGGATCCGAGCTCTCAGGGCCATGAGCCGAGCCTCAGATCCGGGAGGGGTGAGTGTGTCTTCAGCTCTGATGCGGTCGGAGCACGCTTCCCTTTCGGGTCCGATCGCTTCGGTTCCGGCGCCGATCCACATGTCAGATCTGAGGGGGCTGCTCTCGGATCCCAGGGAGAGTGGTTCACCTTCGGCTTTTGATGTGGTGGAGAGGGTCCTCTCAAGGGTTTCGAGGTCCCTGGCTTGTGCTACGGATCCACCCGCCATTCCCTCGCAGATGGGCCTGTCTTCCATCATCCGTCCCCAGGGACAGCCTGCGTCTACGCCCCAGCTAGTTCCTGTAGAGGAGCATGACCCCGTTGGTGAGCCCTCTTCAGACAGTCCCGCCAAGGAGGTCCCTCACAAACTAAAGTGTAAGCGGAGGCACTTGGACTCCCCCAAGTCCCTCACGGAAGACACTGACTTGGAGGAAGGGGAAGGTTCCCCTAGGTCACCCCCCGAGGACGTCTCCTTTGGAGACATTATGGAGATGCTGCGCATTAGAGTGGGGTGGTCAGCCCAGAAACCTTCCTCGGATGAGTCAGTGTTTCTGGAGGCGTTTGACACAGGCCCATCTACCTCTTCGGTGTCCCCTCCGGCCGACCCCCTGGTAGACCTAATTACTACCAGGGCGTGGAAGGAGCCGGACACTGTAGAGCCAATCCCCAGGAGACTAGATAAGATCCTTAGTCCCCCGACAGACAAGGCAGTGTAGAGTAAAGGTTCCCCTGTAAATGCCATGGTGATGGCGGCTGCCACCAAGAAGGAACTGGCACAGGATAGTTCCTCGGTCCATCCCCCCAGACAAGGAGTCTCGGACGATGGAGTGCATCGGAAAGCAGATGTTTGCTTCAGCCACCTTTTCCATAAGAGCGCTGAATTACTTGGCACACATGACTAGGCTTCAGCGGGATCTAGTAAAAGAGTACGCTGGGTCTCCCCCGGAGTCCATGTCGGCCGAGGACAAATTAACTTTCTCGGCTCGCATGGCCACTCTAAAATTGATATCCAACACATCTATGTGGCTTCTCTCCCATGCCATGGAGGGGGCAGCTAGAGCCAGTGGAGCAGGCATCGCCTTATGGCGTCACGCCTGGCTCCGACTTTGCAGAACCCTTCAAGGCATCCTTCACGAACGCTCCCTTTGACTGTTCTACGCTGTTTGGCAAGACTGCGCGATATGCTGCTCCAGAGCAAGAAAGATGGGAAGACGCTGTCTGCCATCGGAATCCGCTTCTCGGCTCCTCAAAGGTCCTTTTCCAGGGATCAGAGAGGACAAAAGAAGATGTGGTTCCGGAAATCTCAGCAGTCCGGTTACGCTCCGGACCCTTCGTCCTTCAGAGGCAGGGGAGGACAAGGTGGATGCCGACCCAGAGGCAGAGGGAGGCCGAAGAATTTCGGGTCGAGGGAACCTCTTTATGACCGAACCGCGCAGCAAACCTGAGGAGTTGCCCGACTGCTCCTCTCTGGAGGCAGTTGGGGGGCATTTCTCGGAACACCTAGCACATTGGGAGTCCATCACGACAGATCACTGGGTGCTCTGAATAATATCCAGAGGTTACTCTATCCCCTTCATAAATCTTCCCCCTCAGTTGAGGCATCTCTCCGATGTTCCACCCAGTCAGAGGGAGGTGGCGACTTTAGTAATAAAGAAGCTGCTAAGAAAAAGAGCCATCCAGCACGTCCCCCCAGGCCAATCCGGGTCGGGCAGTTACTCCAGGTTCTTTTTGGTGCCAAAAAAGACGGGGGACTTGAGACCAATTCTCGACCTGTCTACATTGAACCTGTTCATTGCCAAAGAGAGATTCCGGATGGCCACTCTTCAATCTAGTCTCCCCCTTCTGCAGGAGAATGGATGTGCTCCATAGACCTCAAGAATGCGTACTACCACATTCTCATGGACAGGCGATTCAGGAGGTTTCTCCACTTTCAGTTGGGGGCCAGTCATTATCGGTTCAGGGTCCTCCCTTTTGGCCTCACCACAGCCCCCCAGGTGTTCACCAAGGTCATGGCAGTTGTAGCGGCCCACCTGAAGCTTCAGGGAATACAGGTCTTTCCTTACCTGGACGACTGGCTCCTCGCTGCCCCCACCAGGCATCTGCTATGCTCAGCCAGGGATTGCTTCCTGCTGTTGGCCCACCAGTTGGGGATGACAATAAATTACAAAAAATCATCCCTTCAACCTGTTCAGGTCCTGGACTTCATAGGGCCCAGAATAGACGCACTTCAGTCCAAGGCCTTCTTGACATCAGACAGACTCCGCAACTTAAAACTCCACATCTTAGCACTTCTACAATCTCCGGCCCTACCAGCGGAATTAGTCCTGAGAGCCCTAGGGTCCATGGCAGCAGCTATCAACCTTTCACCCCTAGCCCGCTTGAACATGAGGATTCTTCAATGGACCAGTGGTCCATCCTTCGACATCCGTTGGACTCCCCGATTCCCCTCAGCAGAGCCTGCAGGGACTCCCTACTTTGGTGGCTCCATTCCCGAGCGCTTCGGGAAGGGTGGCCATTTTTGATGCCTCAACTTCAAGCCACGGTGACCATGGACGCTTCTCACCTGGG
The DNA here is from genome assembly GCF_019279795.1 of Protopterus annectens. Lineage (NCBI taxonomy): Eukaryota > Metazoa > Chordata > Ceratodontiformes > Protopteridae > Protopterus > Protopterus annectens. Next base: position 736,642,726 of record NC_056733.1, read on the forward strand.
GCGCAGGGGCATTGCATGGGCAGAACTGTCCAAGGCACGTGAACTCAAACAAAGACTGTTCTGCATATCAGTGTTCTGGAGATGAGGGCAGTGCTTCTAGTGTTGCAAGCTCTCCATGCCCTTCTTCCTCCGGGGACTATTGCAATTCAGACAGACAACATGTCAGTGGTCTGGTACATCAACAAACAGGGGGGGACCAGATCTTACCCTCTTTGCCGAGAGGCCATGAGAGTTTGGGAGTGGGTGATATCCACCAACCGTTTTCTGCTAGCAACGCTCATTCTGGATCTGATCTCTCATCCTTCGGGATTGAAAACTCCGAATCTGGATGACCTCAAGTTCTCAGCTTGGTTGATCCAGTTCCGTTAGTGGCTAGGACTCCCAGTATCTCATCCACAGTTAAATCCATCCTGGTGGCGGCGCATAAGCCTTCTACCAGGAAGGTCTACAACAGTAAATGGAAACGTTTTTCCATCTGGGCCTGGTGTAGGAATTTGGACCCTTTAACGGCTCCCATTTCAGCTGTACTTGAATTTCTATCTCACATTTTTCATCAAGGGGCCAGTTCTTCTACTGTGAAGGTTCAAATGGCGGCCATTTCCCACTTCCACATCGGGGACAATCTTGGTCCTTTAGCTTCCACTAAGATCTGTAAGACTTTCTTAAAGGGCACCTTTCTTTTAAGACCTCCTGTCAAGAATGCGGTTCCTCCATGGGACCTAACCTTAGTTCTTCAGGCTTTAACTGGTCCACCCTTTGAGCCTGCAGCTTCTGTTGACTTAAAGTTCTTGTCTTGGAAAACTGCCTTCTTAATTGCTATTACCTCAGCTAGAAGGGTATCTGAGCTTCAGGCCCTTTGTACTAAACCCCCGTATCTTGTCTTCCATAAGGACAGAGTATCTCTCAGGACTAATCCTTCCTTCTTACCTAAAGTGGCTTCCAAGGCTAACATCAACCAATCCATTAATCTGCCTGTTTTCTTCCCTAACTATCAGAACAAGGTGGAGTACAGACTACATTCATTAGATGTGCATAGACAATTGCGTTTTTACTTGCACAGAACAGCTGCCTCTCGCAAGTCGGAGCAGCTCTTTGTTTCTTTGGCTAAGCCATTCTTTGGTAAACTAGTAATGAAGGTGACTCTAGCTAGATGGATATCTCACTGCATTTTGCTCACATACAAAATTTCTGGTCGGCCGTAGCCCTTGGGGGTTCATGCTCATTCTGCCCATTCTATGGCTACCTCTGCTGTGTTTTGGTCAAGAGTTCCCTTGGACGACATCTGTTCTACGGCTACTTGGGCTTCTTCTCATACCTTTATTTCGCATTATAAATTAGATCTGATATCCAGAGGGAGGGCGGCCTTTGGCTCTGCAGTGCTCCGGAATATTCTTCCTTGAGGACCTCCCAAGTTTTTTGGTAGCTGGGGACTCTGTCCCACAGGTTGCTGATCAAATGAAGTTAACTACTTCAGATAAAGAAGTTATGTACTCACCATAACGTTCCATCTGAGTAGGTAACTTCATTTGTCAGCAACCGACCCCGCCCCTCCTTCCCCCTAACCTGGCTTTCATTACCTGAATGGTAGAATGATTCAGTCCTGGTATGCATCAGGTTAGGATGTTCGGGTATTGTTTGTCTTGGTGTTGTCTGGTAATTAGGCAAACTCGATCTGAGGACTGGAGGGAGGTAGCAGGGTATTATGGGTAAGGGGGAGGAGCTTGGAACTCGGATCTCTAGCTTGGAAAGCTGTCTTCTCGGATCCAGGATGGATCCGATACCCACAGGTTGCTGACAAATGAAGTTACCTACTCAGATGGAATGTTATGGCGAGTACACTTTGTCAACCCAGGTTGGACAATTTGGAGACAAAGCCAGAGAGGCACGATTGCATTGGTTTAGACATGTGCTGAGGAGGGATGCTGGGTATATTGTGAAAGGGATGGTAAGGTTGGAGCTGCCAGGTAAGAGGAAAAAAGGAAGGCCTAAGATAAGGTTTATGGATGTGGTGAGAGAGGGCATGCAGGTGGTTGGTGTGACAGAGCAAGATGCAGAAGACCGGAAGAAATGGAAACAGATGATCTGCTCTGGCGATCCCTAGTGGGAACAGCCGAAATAAGAAGAATTATGCATCTGTTTTTCAGCTTTCCTTTGACATAAACATATCATAAACGTTGTATTTGACTCAATTGTGAAGAAATTAAAAGTTATTATGTATTTAGTAAAGAATAAACCTGAGACCTATTTTCTCACAACAGTATCATAGTAACTTACCTGGCAGTGTCCTTTCATAATGCTAAAACGGTATACAATCATGGGAGACAGTGATACTAAGCATCTTTCTAATAAGATTCCCTTTGATTTGACGTAATCTGTGCTATGGATAATGTTAATCAAGCTCTAATCTTCTAAACCATGCTTTTAGTACTGGTAATCTTTATTCTGGGGGCAAATTCTTTGTGTGGTCATGTTAAGTCAGACTAAAATTAATTTTAAGAAAAATAAGGAAAGACGGGGTCAAAGAACTAGATTCCATGGCTCCCTGCCTTAATTATATAACTGGTAGTAGCATTAATTTTGAAAAGTGGAATTTTTAGTACTGTTTTTGACCTGCCTCCAAGGTGCAGTGACCTCTGAAGTGATACAGTAGTTGGCCCATACCTCTCACTGTCTAAGAGCAAGAAATTTGGATAAAGTAAAAAGTAACGGGGCAAAGGCCCAAAATTGGAGACAATTTTTAAGTGTTGCTCTTATAAACTTAGAAAGTTGCTAGAATAATGTTTATTGTTCATCATGCATTTTATGAAGGAGGTGAAGTCTGAAACACAAATATGTCATTGTTTAGTGACTTTGCTCTTAATGATTTGCCAGAAAACCACATATGTTATGATGAATGGACCACAAATATGAAACAAACATATGAACATTCTGAGAAAATATGGACAATTGAGATTTATGAGTTGGTATGACAATAAACCATCTACAAGATGAAAAGGGGGGCTGCTTTATTTTAAGCCCACTAATAAGGTAATTGCTGTATGTATTTATTGGTTTTATATTTACAGTAAGGAGTCAGATTCTTTACAGGATTTAGAGGAAAGTCTTCAATTTAGCATGAGAAGTGGAGCTTTAAAGGAAGTTTCACGTGCAGTGTTATTTCATTATCAAATATTGTTTACATAACCCCACATTTCATACAGCAAAAAAAAAAAAAATTCTAGGTTTTCCCCAATATTCCCTCTTGAATGAGGATTAAGCTTGGCAGCCTCTCTAGTGCTGTTGCTTAATAGGGTCTGCTTACAAAGGAATAAGCAGTTAAGTGCTGCATTACTATTCCTTAATTATGTATGTGTGTGCGTATGTAATTTACATGTACATATGTATGTGTGTATGCATATACATACATACATATATATATATATATATATATATATATATATATATATATATATATATATATATCTATAAACCGCAGGGAAAATTGGACTTCTTGAGCATCAAAGCTGCTGGCTGAGCCTCCTTAAAACCAAGAAAAAAGAACCACAAATCGTGACCAGTCTTAGTTTAGACTTCAGAGTAGTCAAGCCCTTATAACTTGTTTCGAAATTGATACTTCTTTATTTGAAAATAAAAAAGTATTGAATAAATGAGAGCTTTCACCCATAGCAGAGCTTCATCAGATCTCAAAAGATGGAATTACTGAGGAAAGTGCAAAATGTCTACACGAGCATTTCTTGCAAAGGCCTCTCAAGGCTGACTCTCAGCCACTGACTTTCTCAAAGAATTTAGCTACTTCCCTAGTACTGCAACCTCTATCTCTCCCCACAGCTCACCTAGCTCCCTTATTTTATCCCCCTGTTCTATTTTAAGAAAATTACACAAAGAACTTGTTTCCCCTTCTAGAAAACATAGCCCTGGATGACACCCCGTGGTGCAGACAACTTACTTCCTTGGTTTATAGTACTCTGCAAAGACTTCCTTGCCAAACCATTTACATATTTAAAACCTCTGCTTAATTCAAAATACAATGCTAGGCATATGGAGAATTACTCTGGTTAAACCCCTTCCCAAACAGCCTCAACCAGTAAATGCCTTCCACTTCTGCCCTATCTCCATCCTTCCTACACTTGGGAAAATACTTGAAAACTAATCTACAACCAACTGTCCACTTACTTCCAGTAGTAGCACATCCTCACTTTTAAACAGCATGGATTGTATGCTGTCCGGAGCACAATGACAGCACTATGGTCACTTACAGATGACATCCTTCTTGATATGGATAAAGGAGACCTTCCAGGAGCTCTGTTCATTGACCTTACCAAAGCTTTTGATCTAAGTGACCACATGCTGCTCCTTTACTCCCGCCAATAAATCAGGGTTAGCCCCAACACTGTCACCTGGTTCTAATATTTCTTAGTAAATAGGTATTTCAGAGTGAAATTAAACCCATTCCTATTGCCACCAGGGCCCCTTATCAGAGGAGTGCCCCTGGGATCCATACTCACTCCTGTTTTGTTTTCAGTCTTTATTGGCAAACTGCCCTCTAACCTTCCTGTCACTCTTTATGTAGATGACATGGTTATTCTTCAGTCCAGTCCATCACATTCAGCTATTCAAACCCAGCTTCAGTCTGGCCTCCACTCCCTTAGTTCTTGGCTGAACAACCATAAGCTATTCATAAACCCCTCTAAAACAAAAAGTATGATATTTGGAGCCCCACATAAGCTGAAAAAGACTCCTGAAAATCTCGACATCGTAGATCACAATGGTTGCCCAACTGAAACAGCCACATCCTTTAAATACTTTGGTTTATGGCTAAACCAGTCACTTCACTTCTAAAGCCACATTGAAAATGTTAGGAAAAAATACATTTTCTTTTATTCTGGTCATGGAAAATTTCTCTCTCTCTCTCTAGACCAGCTAGGGCCGCAGTAGGCAAATGAGTCCTTCTTGCTCCACTTGAATATCAATTCCATTGTAGCCACAGCCTCAAAAAAAAAAAAAAAAAAAAAAAAAAAAAAAAACTCATCCACTCTACAGTTCATTGAAAACAGAATCTGATGATCCATTTCCAGTTCCTTCCCTCAGAAACACGACTGCATCACCCTCTCCAAGGCCAAATGGCTACCCTTCTACAGAGTTGTGCTATTCTTAAGGTCTCTTATTCAAGCTCCTTCCCCCAACACTCTGCTTCAGGATCTCAAGTTTACTACTTCCCTGTTACAAAGTCTAGGATTCACCATAAATTTCCAGAAATCAGTTCTAATGCCTTCTCAGGATCATATTTTCCTCAGCTGCAGACTTCAGACAGTTCCCGTGCTGGCATCTCTGCCAGTCCCCAAGGCTCTGTCTCTGCCTTTATACATTCCCTTCTTCATCTGGCATCAGTCATGGCCAGGGAATTTCTCCGGGGTTCTTGGCTTTATGGCTTCCACCATTCCCATGCTCCTTTTCACTAGGATATGTGTAAGAAAGCTTCAGTGGTACCTCAAGTCAGTGTGCCTGTAGCATTGCCACTCTCTGGACTTCCGGTACCTTTCCTCCCCTGTCTCAAGCTCGAGCTTCAGTGGTGGATTCATTAACTTTCACTCAGCCTAGGGCTTCCTTTTCAATCTTCATTTCCGACTCCGGAGTTCTTTACAGATGACTCAGACAGGGAGTAGGGTGCCTCCTGTGGCCTCCTTAAGATTCAGGGTCTCTGGCCTCCTCATTGGGGATTGGACCACATCAGTATAAAGAAGATGAGTATTCTGCTTCTGGCTTTTCAGGCTTTTCATTCCCACTGTCATTCCAGACCCCTCAATGTTTTCACAGGCATTACCACGGCGATTTGGTATTTCAACAAGCACAGAGAGATGTGTTCTTGGACATTGTCCATCAGTGAGGTATTCCTCAGGTAGATCTTTTTGCCTCCCATCTGAACAGACAGTTTCCTCTGTTCTGTTTCAGAGTCCGGTGTCCTCTGGCTTGGAAAATGGATACCTTCTCATTTCCTTGGAAGAAGATGTTTCTGTACACCTTCCTCCCCTTCCTGTGTTACCATGAGTTTTGCACAAGATCAGGTAGGACTCTCTCAAAATCTTGCTAGTGAGTCCCCTTTGGCCCAGACAGCATTGTTCCCCCTCCTTTCTCACTTGACCAGGGGCAATCGCCACATGTTATGGCCTTATCACACTAGACAAGGGATCTCTTATCCATCTTTACTTGTCCACTCTTCAACTGAAGCTGTGGATGATAGGGTTTTGATCCCTTTCAGGCACCTCTTTTCCGAGGACATGCTCCGGGCTCTGCAGGAGGCCAAGAAACCCACTGTCAGGAAATCATACATCTCCAAATGGAGGTGATTTTCTGTCTTAACCCCTCTCCTGTCATCAGGATTCCCTATCTGTAGGGGGTTTTCTTGTTCTCTGTTTTGTCTGATATGCTGTATGCTGGGTTGGCATATTCTTCGGTTAAAGCTCACCTGTCCGCAAGTTCTGCTGATCTGCCCTTGACTCCTCCTCTGGCCTCTAGATTCCAGGTCAAGCAATTTCTTAAAGGCATCCTTCATATTAGGCCTCCCAGGAAGCCAATTCTGCCTTCCTGAACCTCAATTTTATACTAAAAATGTCTTAGGGTCCTTTTTAACCTGTTTCTTCAGCTTCCTTGCACCATTGTACTTGGAATACTGTTCTTCTTTTGGCTCTCACTTCAGCCAAGATAGTGTCTGAACTTCAGGCTCTCATGGCTGTTCCTCCTTTCTTAGTTTTCCAGACAGACAGGGTGTCTGTTCGTACTAACCCTTCTTTTATGTCCAGTGTGGTCAGTGAGTTGTCCCTTAATCAGTCTATTCATCTGCCTTCCTTTTTTCCTTCTCTACAGTCAGCCAGTGAGAAGGTTCTTCACACACTGGATTTGGATGGACAACTAAGATAATTTTTTTGGATGAAACTAAAGTTATTTGCAAATCTGTGCAGCTTTTTGTTTCCTTTCATCCAAGGACAATGGGTTTGGCTATTTCTGAGCAAACTATCTCCTCCTGTATTTCTAAGGCCATTTCTTTTTGTTACTTTCATAGAAAATGTCCTTCTTCATCAGTAAAGGCACATTATACTAGGAGAGTTGCCTCCTCTGGTGTTTTTTTTTTTTCAAGGGTTTGGATACCAGTTCTGTCACTGAGGCCGCTACTTGGTCCTGTGTTCATATTTTCACTAAGCATTACAAGCTGGATGTTATTTCCAGGGCAAAGCTGGCTTTGCCAGGGCTATTCTGCATGAGTTTCTGGAGGGCTCTTCCATGCCGTCCTCCTCCCAGGCTTCCTTCTGAGATCTTGTACTCTCCGTTATGTAAGGAATACTGCGACAGTGATATGGAAGGACATAGTACAGTTGTGTTAAATCTTAGCATAACAGTAGATGCACTTCTCCTTATTGTTGCAGTATTCACTCCCTCAATTCTACCCCCTCTGTTCCAGCTCTTGCCCTGTCCTTTTTTTTTACCTTTCTGGCAGAGGGGTCCTTCTTCTTCTTCTTTCTTTTCTCCTTCTGGATGCACATGATGTTCATCGTGCATACAGCTGCAGTCATAACAGATGGGTTCTCCTGCTGTCAGGCGGGTCCTCGGTCGGCCGAATTCCAAAGTCTAGGTCCGGCGTCGGTTGTCGTTGCTTTCTTTCCTGACGTCAGTGCGACAGGGGTATATAAGACACAGCCAACGCCATTTTCTTCAGTCTTTTTTGCCGCGCGGTGCCCGAAGCAGAAGCAGTTCGCAAGTGCCGGTCGGCCAGCTCCTGAAATTACGAAAATTTGGAAACCGAAGTCTTCTTTAAGGCTAAGTACCCCGTTGGGGAAACTTTTCTTGCCTCAGACCGATGTCAGACAAAGTTAACAATTGTATTTCTTGTGGGAAGCAAATACCGCATAAGGATTTCCATTCCCTCTGTATACCTTGTTTAGGCCCAGACCACGACGTCTCGGGCTGTCGCTTTTGTGTTACTTTCAATAAACGCACTATTAAGCGTCGGGCGGAGTTCGCCCAGCACTTTTTTGGTAAAGCTTTTGATTATAAAATGTCGTTGGAGAATCCGACTACGGTTTTGTCCAAAAAACGCAAGGACAAAGACTGACACGTGAGGTCCGCGGTCTCCACCGACACCACGCCAAAACAGGCTTCACGTGGTCCGGTTCTCAGCGAGGTGCCTACGCAGCCCCTGACTACCGACGACACTTCTCTGGCGGTGTCTTCTGTAACCGAGACAGCAGGTGCCTCGGCCCATACCCTGACTACAGCTACCGAAGCCACTGTGAGTGTTGAGCCTCTTAATGTGGACAGGTCCACTTCCACTCATGGTGTCTTTAGACCCTCATCTTCCTTTTCCATAAAGGCCTTTACTAAGTCCAAATCAGCCATGCATCCCAAGAGGCCTGTTGCACAGGGCCCATCTCCAGGTCCCATGCCTAAAGAGCAGATGCTCAAAATGGCTGAGGATTTAATTACTCTTATCAGGGGTTCCCAACCCCCTCCGGACAAGAGACCCAGAGTGGAGGAAGATTCTCCCTCTTCTGACCAGGGCTCCATTATTTCAGAACATTCTGATGAAGAGGAACACTCGTACTCCCCTTTTGAAGATTCTGATGCAGGCAGTCCATTCCTTCTGTATCTCCCCCAGAGGATTTTTCTTTTGGGGAAACCTTGCATACCTTGAGGGAACACTTCCATTGGGAAGGCCAAGATTTTTCAGATTCCAAGAAAAGACTTAGGGAATTTCTTTTGCTACCTCAGCACAGACCTCTGGTGATACCTCCTGTCTTGGACATACTTGATGATGTTTACTCAGAGGCTTGCCTTAATCCGGATTCCCTACCTCCTGCCCCAGTCAAGCCTGATAGGTACTACAGAGTTCCTAACTCACACCAATTTCTTTACAAAAGCCATAATGCTGACCCTGAAACCATTTCTCAAGGCCCCAAGGGAATGAAGGCCTCTACTGCTAAGAATCCATTACCTTCCGAAAGAGAGTCTAGATCCTTAGAAAGGTGGGGAAAAAAGGTATATACCTCGGCCTCCCTAGCCATGAGGGCCTTAAATTGTCAGTTCCATATGCTTAAATATCAGCAGTTTCTGTTATCACAATTAAGGAATAAAATGTCACAACCTGAACAACCAGATTTGAAGGAGTTGCAGGATATGATGCATAGTGCAGAACAAGTGGGTAAACACACCTTACAATGTGGCTATGATGCTCTAGAGGCCTCAAGTAGAGCTGCTGTTACAGGATCAGTCATTCGTAGACATGCCTGGCTTAGGAACAAACCTTGCCTGATCATGTTAAAGCTAAACTATTAGATGCTCCTTTACAAAAGGATGTATTATTTGGTACTAATGCTGAGGAGATACTACGGAAAATGGAAGAAAAAGCTAAATCTATGCAAACTGTCAAAGCTTTTCTACAGGTACAACCACCACGTTTTAGCAGAAATTGGCCTTCAAAAAACTGGTCCTTTCCAGCCACGGACAAGCCCCAAAGAGGTAGATACAGGCGCACAAGGGGCAGAGGACAATCTCAAGGATCATATAGAGGCAGACAATGGCAAACTCCAGCACCAAGAGGTGGCGAAGACAGTGCACAACAATACAGGAAACAAACCCAAATGACTTTCCCCTTTGCATGCCAAGCAAGTCTCAACTGGCAGCACCCTTGGGAGGAAAGCTGGCCTTATTTTCAAAAAATTGGCATATTATCACAACAGACAAATGGATCCTGGACATTATAAACAGAGGCTACAGATTTCATTTTCACACTCTTCCAAAAATGAGAGGCATGCCAAACCTGCCACACAATCAAAGGGCAGAGGCTCAAATACAAATTTCAAAGCTCATGGTCATGAAAGCTATTCAAGAGGTACCTACTCACGAACAAGGTCAAGGTTTTTATTCCAGACTATTCCTGGTACCAAGGAAGGGAACCGATTGGAGACCCATTTTGGACTTATCCATCCTAAACACATTTCTACTCGTACCAAATTTCAAGATGCTCACCTTACAGCAGCTTCTTCCCATGCTGGGCAAGGAGTCTTGGCTGGTAACATTGGACCTCAAGGAGGCATACCTGCATGTCCCAATCGGACAAAACTGCAGAAGATACCTCAGATTTCGTGCAGGTTCAAACCACTATCAATTCTCTGCATTGCCCTTTGGCTTATCTACTGCGCCCAGAGTATTCACAAAATGCCTGGCATCAGTAATTGCCTACTGCAGACTTCAAGGGATACAAATTTACCCTTATTTGGACGATTGCCTGATCCAAGCGGACAGCAAACACATACTTCTGGAACATCTGGCTTATGTAACACGGTTATTGAATTCTCTGGGATACACAGTCAACAAAGAGAAATCCAGGCTAACACCATCTCAGAAAATAATTTTCCTGGGTGCCAACTTGGACACAAACACCCAGATGGCCTATCTTATGCCAGAAAAACAGGGGCAACTAACTCAGTACTTCAAAATACTAGCAAATTGTACCAGGCTAACTGCAAGGAAAATCCTGCAGGCTCTGGGCTTCATGGCATCTTGCATTCTTCTAATCCCATGTGCAAAGTTGCATATGAGGAAACTTCAATGGTACCTAAAAAAACCTATGGTCTCAACACAGCCACAGTTTGGAAACAATAATACCACTAATCCCATGTTTGCAAAAGGAATTTCTATGGTGGGCCCAAGCATGCCAAACAAACACAGGTCTACCATTCTGCAAGCCTCAAGCAAATCAAGTCATCACAACAGACGCCTCAGACTACGCCTGGGGGGGCACACATGACAGACAGGTGCATTCAGGGCAAATGGTCCCAAAAGGAAAAGCACCTTCACATCAATCAAAAGGAAATGCTAGCAGTGATAAATGCAATTACAGCTTTCAAGGACCTCCTGCATCCAGGGCAATTATTGATAAGAACAGACAACACCACAGTAATGTGATACATAAACAAACAAGGAGGAACACATTCATACCCCCTGTGCAGGCTGGCCATGTCACTTTGGAACTTGGCTCTGGAATGGCAAATCGAACTTCAAGCACAGTACCTGCCAGGTTTGGAAAACACGCTGGCAGACAATCTAAGCAGAAATATGACAGACCCAAGACGAATGGAAGTTGCATCCTCAAGTGTTTACAAAGATAATCCAAGCGTGGGGAAGGCCAGACATAGATCTCTTTGCTTCCCACAGGAATCATCAATTGACAAAATTCTGCTCAAGGACATTCCATCCAAAGGCCTGGAGAGTGGACGCCCTTTCTTTCAGTTGGGCAGCACGGACAGTTTATGCCTTCCCACCTTTGCCTCTTCTGCCCAAGGTGCTCTTGAAAGCAAGAGCAGACAGACCAAGATGATACTGATTGCTCCAGACTGGCCAAGACAACACTGGTACCCACTCCTGAGGAGCCTAACACATTCTCCTCCCTGGACCCTACCTCTAATGCCTCTTCTACTGACTCAGCACAGCTACAAAACTCTTCACAGTCAGCTGAAAACACTCAATCTGGCTGCATGGAAAATTCCTTAACACCACAACAGACCCTACTCTCCAAGGAGGTGCAGGATGTCATTGTGGAGGCCAGAAGGCCATCTACTAGAAAGGCTTACTCCAAAATGGAAACGGTTTTGCTTGGAATGAGAAAAAGGCCAGGATCCTAGAAAACTGAATTTACCTCAGATATTACAGTATCTAGCTGAGCTGTTGAACAGTGGACTTTCATTTTCCTCCATCAAAATCCATGCCTCAGCCATTTCTGCAGAATACAACACTGATCCACCCTTATTCTCCCACCCACTCTTAAGACAGTTCCTCAGAGGGGCTAAGAATATAAGACATCCAAGGAAACAACCAATACCAGCCTGGGATCTTAATTACATTCTAGAAAAATTAACATTGCCTCCCTTTGAACCAGCTGCCTCAACAGATTTGCAATATTTGTCCTGGAAAACAGCTTTCCTTCTGGCCATTACCTCAGCTCGTAGGGTTTCGGAACTACAAGCCCTCATGGCTGTGCAGCCCTTTCTCATCTTCCATCAGGACAGGGTTTCCTACGAACCAACCCGTCATTTATGCCTAAGGTAGTATCCAGGGTAGCTTTAAATCAGGCCATACACTTACCTACCTTTTACCCCAATCCTCAAAACAAAGGGGAAAAGGCTGCTACATTCCTTAGACATCCATAGACAGCTACGTTACTATTTGGACAGAACAAAGCCTTTCAGGAAATCAGAACAACTCTTTGTGTCCTATGCTGTAGGAGCTCAAGGGAAGCCAATTTCCAAACAGGCAATTTCAAAATGGATAGGCCACTGCATACGGTTTTGTTACTCCTTTCATGGTAAATCTGTACCTGCAGGCATCAGATCCCACTCCACAAGGGCCACAGCTACCTCTGCAGCCTTCCTCAGAGGAGTCCCTACCAAAGATATTTTGGAGGCAGCCACTTGGAGTTCTGTGCATACCTTCACTAAACACTACCACCTACCTTTATACTCCAAAACTAGAGCAGGCTTTGCCACTGCTGTGTTGCAGGGCATTCTGGCTCCTCCCAGTTCCACCTAGTGCCTACCACCCTGTGCGTATCTTTGGGATTCTACCCATCTGTTATGACTGCAGCTGTATGCACGATGAACATAGTACAGTTTTGTACCTACTATAAATGTATATGTTCGAGTGCTAATACAGCTGCAGTCCAGGTTTCCCTCCCTCCTTCCCCTCTGGGTACAGACCTAGTGGCTAACTCCTCATCTTACAACTTGATTGGGTTATCCTTCTATGGTGTATTTGCTTGCAACTACTGTTTTTTGATTATATTGCAATGCATGATTATATATTATATATATATTGCCTTCCTTCTGGGGGCACCTGACATCTGGGGCAAGAAAGACTGAAAAAAATGGCGTCATCTGTGTCTTATATACCCCTGTCGCACTGACGTCAGGAAAGAAAGCAACGACAACCGACGCCGGACATAGACTTTGGAATTCGGCCGACCGAGGACCCGCCTGACGGCAGGAGAACCCATCTGTTATGACTGCAGCTGTATTAGCACTCGAACATCTACATTTATGGTAGGTACAAAACTGTACTTTCTACTTGTCCCTAAAGACATTCTGTTCCTCCTGGGGCTTTTTCAGTTCTGAGTGTGTGTGTCCATACAGCACCTGTATTTCCCATGCCTTGTGCTTCTTCTGAAATATGATGCCTAAAGAACTAAAGGCTTTCATATACTGACTAGACAATGCACTATCCTTAGCAATAGATGTCTTGGGTAAAGAATACTGCAACAGTGAAGAGAAGGACATTTACGGTTATGATAAGGTTTTACACAACTGTACTTTCTGTAAACACTGGAGACAGATAAAAGGAATGGTTGTGTGTGTTTATATATATATATATATATATATATATATATATATATATATATATATATATATATGGGTCCCCTTCAGATGGTCAAACTTTTAAAAGCTCGACTTTAATATGGCCGAGACCATGTGATCGAACTTTTAAAAGCTCGAAGGGTCTGAATGGGGATCTCCATAGAGGGCGGAATGGGAAGATTTCCCTTTCCGCAATGTAGTGCGATCTTGGAGTTGGTATATTTAAGTAGCGAGGGGTGTGGGGGGTGTGCAAGGGGGCTTGGCCCCTGCTAGACACATTTCGTTTTTTTTTTTTTTTACATGATCAGTGTTTCAAATGTTCAGTCATATGGTCTCGGCCATGTGAAAGTCGATCATTTGAGATTTCGATCATGTAAAGTAGACCCATATATATATATATATATATATATATATATATATATATATATATGTATGGATATATAGATATATATATATAAGTATCTATATATATTTATGTATATATATATATATATATATATATATATATATATATATATATATATATATATATATATATATATATATATGTATGTATATATATATATATATATATATATGTATGTATATATGTATATATATATATATATATATATATATATATATATATATATGTATATATATATATATATATATATATATATATATATATATATATATATATATATATATATATGTATGTATGTGTATATATATATATATATATATATATATATATATATATGTATATATATATATATATATATACACACACACACACACACACACACACACACACACACACACACACACACATGTATGTATGTATGTATGTATGTGTGTATATTTATTTATTTTTTTTTTTGTGTGTGTGTTTGTGTATAAGGGAGTGTTTGTGCCATGACATGCATGGGCCACCAGAGCTGATTACCATAAAAAAGTGCTGATTAGCACTAGCAGTAACACTACATGATTCAGAGACATACATAATAACAGATAGTTATTTCTTTCCTCATTGCAGTTAATATGTCTCTAAGTCGCATTACCCACAGTTGCAGAAACTGATACTATTGGGTACAGCATTTTCCATGAGTGCAGGAGGTGTTTAGTGAGCTGACTGTGTACCACATTTCCCATTTATTTTCAGTAGGGTGCACAGTGTAGATATATGGGCCTTTTGGTTTCCCATCTCACCACTGTAACTTTTGTTGTGGTTCGGCACAACACTGCTCTCTTTTCAGAATGAATTATTGCATTTTGTTTTCATTAAGACTGAAGTATATGGCCTGCTGTGAATAGGCTGTATTCCATGTATATCTTTTGCACAGTAGATTCCCTTTGTGTATTGGTTTTCTAATTTTGTTGTTTCCAATGCATTAAAAGTAAAAGGCTGGGAGAGAAAAGTGTGATTATGTATGTGCCCTTGCACATTGGGAGGTTTGAAATTCACAGTTTACCCACACTGATTCAGAAAAAATAGAAATTAATTTATCTACCAGAGCCAAGTTGATTTATCTGAGCTCCATATAGCTTTGGTAATACTGTGATTTAGAAACGTTTTAATGTCCCTCCAAAATGTCTTGGGATGAGCCTGATGTGAACATCTTGCAAACAAATCTCCTGTAGGGTTTTTACAAATTAGTTTTTTTTTTTTTTTTTTTTTTTTTAAGTTTTGCGTCTTATATGCTGTGTTCCATTTGTTTCAGATTGCTATTGTATTTTTGGTTGTCTGTAATGTGTTTGAACTAAATTTGTCTGCTAGTGTATTGACTATGTTCTCTAGGTCCATGTATGCAATATCCTTTACTATTGGGTATATGCAGTACTGGACACCGTTTATGAGATTTCTAACATAATTAAAGAAGGTTTTCTGGTTATCCTTTGCATGGGTGGCTATTTTTACCTCTTATCTGGTTTTGGTTTTTTCATGGTCTGGAGTTCCTTGATAAGTTTAACAAGTGCATTATTGGCATCTTGAGAATAAATTTTATTTTTGTGTGCAGTGAGTCTTTTTTTGTTATAGAAACTGTCTGCATTAGGGTTCCACCATAAGGGCTTATTTTTAGATTTACCATCATATTTACTTCCTCAAGGGACAGGTGCATCTGTGCAGCTATTTACATGTGCATAGAACTTGGCAGTAGAAAGTTCCTTGTAAGCAGTGGAGTCATCAGAATGAAACAGGCTTTTGAATTTAACTTGGGCATCACTCAGTTTTAGTAGATTAGCCTTTACATAATCTCTGAATACCAAGGTATTGGCAGATGTTTCTGGTCTCTGTCTTAAGGTGAATGTGACTGATTTGTGGTCTGATTTGACCAAGGAGGAAGTGATGGAGAGCAAACCTGCCTCATACTGGTAAGGACCAAGTCCAGATAGTTATCATACCTAGTTGAAGTGCATACTATCTTTTCCAGAGAGTTTGTATTGATGAGGTCCAGAAATTTCTAAGCATAAATGTTTGAGAATAAACAAGTCTTGCAATTAATAGAGGGGTAGTTGAAATCTTCTAGGAGAATTGTGTTTGGCTTAATGCATAGTGACTTCATACTGGTTTGGTAAGAGGTGTGGGCTGTTGGGGTCTTATAGTTAGCTATGTTGTGATAAAGGGTTTTGTTAATAGTAAGTTGGATGTGGAGGAGTTCCAGGTCATTATTTTGTCTGATGAGTCTAAAAGTGAAATCATTTTTAAGAATATGGGTAAACTGCCACATTTATTGCCTTCATGTAATGTGGTAGGCCTGAATGTCCAGTAGTCATTGAAACCCTGCATTGATGGCTGCTGTCATTGGTCTTGAACTGGTTCTTAGTGATGATACATATATCAGTGTTTTCCAGTGTAAGGAGTGCTTATAGGAGTGGATTTTTTTTTTGTTAAAGCTCCTAGCTTTGAGCAGCAATAAATGTGTTCTCCAGATTCTGTTTTGTTATGTTGGAAACTTGGGTAGGCTGACATTACCCAAAAAAGGCACTTTGGGGGTACATGAATGTTACCCAATATTTGAAAGTCTTGGGGGGATAGGTGCAGGCCTTCCCTGGCAAAACAGTTAGGAGACTATCTACCACCTCCTTCCAGGCTGTTAGAATGACATCAGAAGCTAACTAGTTGTTGAAATCAGTAATCTTTTGGTGATGGTAGAATTCTGGTTGAGGCTAGGTTCATACCAGCCTCTAACACATATTCTGAGAGCTCCATCATGTTTCTCTTTTATAGTCCAGGGAGGTATGACTTTAAGTCATTTACATCCATATGTACTATGATTGTGTCATTTGTGTACCTGTGTTGCAAGGACTTGAGTGCTGGTGTGATGTGGTGAATCCTGGCACCTGATAGGCAACTGACCTTGACTCTCTCCTTGCACATCCTGGTAAATTTTATTTGCAAATGCTGGAGAATAATAAAAAAATGCATTGTGTTTCAGTGCAGAGAAATTTCATGAAGCCAGATAATTTTGGTCAAAGTGGTATGTGCCCTTAAAAGCACAGAGCTGGGCTTTGTTGCTGAGAAAGGTGATGTGTAGACTGATTACTAAACCAGAGTATTAAGAGGTCTGATCAGAACAGTGCTGTGGTATGTTGAAGAAAATTCAGGTGGCTGTTAAAATGTTCCCCCTTCTTGTTTTATGCATTTCCTATATGGGTTAGGTTATGAGTAAAGAGCGAATCTATGAAATGGAATTTTGAGTGGAATAAGGTGTGACGGTTGATTTAGTTTGAAGGCTGGCTATGCAAAAGGAAATGACCCTTTGTGCTTTAATACATTATTGCAGGTTATGGTGAACTTTTGAAATAATTTGGCCACTGTTGTTTGCATTTTTTTTATTTTAGTCCCATGTTTAAATGACAAATTTAACAGCTTAAATGATTCTAGACCTGTGGAAGGGAGGAAGTTTTATGTCGCTATGTTCCTGTTCTAATCAATAATGATGGAAAAAATTAAAATGAATTTTTTTTCTTTATATGTTTTTCACGTTCAATGGGCATCTTCAGTGATAGATAAGCTTTTGAATCTTTACTTTGAAGCCGTCAAATACAGGGTCTCAGACTATTGTTGAGCTGCTGAAGACCATGTGAGTACTCTTCTTCCTCCTCTTTCGTTTCCATCCTCTTCATTCTGATACTAGCATTCATCATCCGCTTCCATTAAGCTTGAAAATTTACAGATGACATTGTCTCATTTTTGGCATAGCTTTTAGTTTTGTCATTGTTGATTTTGCATTTGTATACCATCACATAACATCTAAAAAAAAAACACTTTTAAAACAGCAGGAAATGCCAGCCTACATTTCATTTTTTTCATTTCCTTTGTCACTTTTGTGAACTGTAACCCCTATTGCAGCCTAGTTTCAGAAAAGTCGTGATCTGCGAAGACAGGTCACCCTTCTACTATATGCTGTTTTCCTGGTTCCCCAATTGCCGTAATACAAAGCTCAGATAAATCTTCTTAGCTGTGGTAGGTGAACAACTGAATTTCTATTTTTGAATCATGTCATAAACTAAATTATAATGATTATAAGTTTGCCACACCGGTAGTCAGTCATTTATGGCTAGTGGCAAACAGTAAGTTCTGTTAATGTCCAGTTAACTTTTTTTGTGCCATCTGTGCATAGCCATGTTTGTTTTAACAAAATCCAAACAGTCTGCACCTTCTTCACCTTTTAACACATCAGTGTCTTTTTGTTTCATCTTCTGGTGAAACCAGTCATCACTTAATATACAGCTCTGTCCTTATACCATCCCTGATTTATCTCAAATTTATTCAACTTTTTTCTTTGACATCAGCATAGTGTCAAATTGATACAAAAAGTCAGTGTCAACAACTCCACTTAGTTCTGATTTTTGTCCAACTTGCAGTCTCGATAGGTACCTTAAATCATGTAAAAAAACAAAAAAAGGGTCTATATCATATGAGTGAATAGGAAAAACCATGAACGCTCATAATCTCGAAAGTACTGGACCTCAAAGTTCTTTTTCTGAGATCATGGTACAGTGAAGAATGGAATATTTGCTCTTTCCTCACTGTAGTGTGATCTTGGAGTTGGAATATATATTTAGCAGGGGGTGTGGTGGGCGCAGCCCTCCACAATAGCAAGTTCGGGGGCCGATACGTTTAGAGATTGTGAGCGTTTGTGGTTTTTCCTATTCGCTCATATGATATAGACCCCAAAAAACCCCTTGTGACTTGGATACAACATGCCTTGCATCACGTTATATATTGCTTCATCCTCATTTCTAGAGTCTCTTTTTCCACCTTACTGTCCCTTTACCCTTCCAAAATCACAGTTTTCATTTTACATCCATTCCCTGGTCACCATCATATGCACAGTACTTTAATACATCACTGTTGTCAAAATCTCTTTGAACAAAGAAGTTTAGTATTAACAGTAACACTCAACTGGATGTTAACAAATGGGGAGACCAGAGAAGGCATCCATCATTCACAGTTCCATGTGCTCTCTCACCAGTACCTGTGATATTCTGAGATTACTCAGAATCCAGTTGTGATTCAGCACAGCATGGGGTAAAGAAAAGGGAGATGAACTGAGGAGTGTCTGAAGGAGATGAACATTTTAGGTGTCTAAGATAATTGCTGTGTTGCAACAGGCCATCATGAAAAAGGATGATTCAACTGCAGCTATGATTTCCACTCTGTTATTTTCATGAGTACAGTGGAACCTGCTTGTTCATGATGGTTCCACAAACTGAATTGTGCCATGTACAGTGTATTTTCCTAAATATTGCTCAGTATTTTGTCACTGTAAGTAATGATGTACTTGTAACTTAACTCCACAGTGATATGTACTGCCCTTTTCTGAGAAGTTTTTTGGCCTGCTGTTCTTCCCATTCACTTCTGTTCTTCAGAACCTGGTTTGCAGATGCATACCTGTGACTAGAAGATTCCCACAGAGAACCTTGGTGATGTCTAAATTGATTGCCTAGTCTCTAGTTAGGGTACATGTGGTTTGTCTGCAGGTTCAACAGCTCCATGGACTAGCTTGCTGAGGGTGATGACTTTTGTAGTGTGGTAGAACCAGTCAGTGGTTGTTATGAATTGAGCCGCTCAGTAGAATCTCTTGGCGCTTTTGATTTCAGCAGGGCAGAATGTGTGTGATGGAGCAGAGTATCTTACCTAGATTAGGAACAGTGCTGGATTTCTGGTCAGTTGGGGCCCTAGGCAGTGTAGTGGACCATGCCCCCCCCCCCCGCAACTATTTCTGTGTACTGGTATGTAGCTGTCTTCCCCCAGTTATCTTAAATACTGTACAAAACTGTCAGTGTGCATACTATTTTCGTGTTTAGTTTTTAAATGATTACAGAGATATGTATTTCACTTTAAACTTTTAATTTATTTATTCTTTGCTGACCATGTTAGTCTCCGTAGGTTAGTAGCCTCTTTTTGGGGAGACCCGAGGTGGTATTTCTTCTACTAGGGGTAATTTGCCCAGGACATAGGGAAGCCTACCCTGCTCTTTTGGAACAACAAACCCTGAACCTTGGGTATAGGTAGCAAAAGCCTTAATCCTCTACACCAACTGCTTTTTCGGTTTATACATTTGTTTGTTTTACCGCTTAATGGAAAAAAATGCTCATAACTACAGATTTAAAATGCACTTTAACAAATGTTGCTGTATTAAACAAAAAGTAAATTTAAAACAACCAGGAAGATGAACCAAAGAACACATGCTTTTATGCATGGTCCTGAAAAATGTATTCACGGGGGCCATAGTTTGAAAACAGCCTGGGGACGAAGGTACACTTAATCTGCCACTAGCCATGTGCATTTTAAATGTATGTGAGTTTCAGTGCATTTTCAATTTTTTTTTTATTTTGACATTTGTTGACTGCGAACGTCCGACTGAGACGGAGCCTATTTTCAGCGGAGGCCCAGGGAGAAACGCTCCAGATGCATGTCTTTGGAATGTGGGAGGAGATCCTCGTGAACGCAGGGAAGACATGCAGACTCTGCACAGAAGGCACCACAGCTGAGAATTGAACCAGAGAACCTCTTGCTGTGAGGTGACAATGCTAACAGCTGCACCACTGCACCACTCAAGTAAAATTCATTTTCAATGAATATGAGGTTCAGGAGAAGAGAAAAGTTTACTGCTACTCATGCTAAGTCTGTTTTCAGTATGTCACTGTTTATTTCTGTGATGATGGGAGATATTGCCAGCCTTACCAGGAGAAGTAGGGCAGTGGATGTGTAACATATGCCAGCACAGCTAGCTGGGACTTAATAAAGAATTGTTTGTCATTTTGTATAAAACTGATTTTTACAGATGCTTGTGTTTAAAAATGTACTTGTAAAGTTGCTTATGTTAAAATGCATCAACAGTGTGCCCTTTTGGAAAGAAAATAAATGTACATGTATTATTCTAACTGAATTAAATGTATATGTTTTAACAGAGGATAATGGAAGAGAACAGGTTAACCACAATCCAGCTGCAGCAAATTTTGAAAAAAAAAATAGCTGAAATTATATTAGGCCATAAAGATTGTATCTTACAGTTTTAATTGCAACCAGAGATGAAATGTCTCCGAGAACCAGGCTTAGTAGCTCTGTAGCAGGAGTAGTAGTATTAAAATGGATTTATGACTTCCAGGATCAACAGCAGATCTGAGCAAAGCTCTGTCTGTGTATATGGTAACATATAGGTGCTAAATCCTGACAGCATCTAGCAATGGGGGTTGCATGGGAACCAGAAGTCAGATGACCAGATGTATGTGATGTCATTCTGTACAGAAATAATGTTTTAATATTAGAGGTGACTGAAGTCCTCAGGAGCAGTCTGTTCTTGGAACATGACAAAGGAGGAAGACCACTCACCCTCCCACTCAGCATAATACACTTTTAAGAGCCTTATAGTAAATGGCTGGTAGCAGTGAATCTATCTTATAGTCTGGGCAAAGTTGGTAGAGTGGGTAGTCTGTGCTAGCCTTTCCCAGGTGAGTGAGAGTGTGTTTGTGTCTCAGCTACTTGGTGCAGGGACATGAAGCACTGGTTTCACAGAGAGGGTGTTGCAGAACTTGGCGTGAACACTCTACTAAGGACCTAACCCTACAGCTTTGCCAGTGGGGAGCCATATTGGAGACCTGGGAGAGACTGAGAGAAACCCAGACCCCAGGCTAAATGTGATCCCTGTGTGCTCTTAAGGGGAAATTGTACTTGATGCAGAGAGTTATGCATCTGGAAATACTGAATGTATCCATTTGTATTCTAATTGAATGTTCCTCTCCAGTGTCAGTGGTGAGGATTCAGGCTCCTTGATTACTGTCCCAGAGTGGGGATGTCACAGTTTCAGTTAGCAAATGGCCATCAGTGTTTGTGCTATAAAGTATGAAACCAGTATTGGTTGTACAAGCAGCACACTCACCTTTAGTGCAAAAGGCTGTGGGTTCTACTTCCACACAAGTAGCAGGATTGCTGATGCTGCAGTCTAGTATAATGGGGGTGCTACTCTCTTGAGTGTGTCATCCTTCAAATTAGATGCTAAACTGAGGGCCGATCTGTTGCATTGGTGGTAGCACAGGTGGAAGTAAAAGATCCCACATCGAAAAGAGTAGGGGCCTTTTATTTATATACAAAAAGACTTCTTGACAATGTAAACATATTCTATCACAAATATATAAATATACAAATCTGTTTGTACATATTCATAATTTCCTTTACAATCATGCTAAATTTTCATCCCTATTAAATTCCCACTCCTTTTTCCATAACCACCATCTGATTTTTACTTTTTATGGTTGCTAAGATTCATTTACCATTAAAATAATTTAATTTATTCTTTCATTCCATATAAACCCATATGACATAAAATAACTTTTCATGTTTTTAACATATTCTTTACTTCTATTATAATATCTAAATTTAGTCATATCCATGTTTATTTGTTTTATTCACTTCTTTTATATCTTCGAAAATATTTTCTTTACATAGGTTTCCCCATAACTTTTTCACCCTTTTACATTTCAAAAACAAGTTCCATAGTTTCTTCTTCTTGAAAATGTAAGCATATTTCATCACTTTTCTTTTTATGTGGCATATTTCCTTTTACGGGCACTTTATCTGTTACCAGTCTCCACAAAAAATCTTGACATTCTAGTTTCTGATTATACCATTTGCTTCTTGTATAGCTTTATATCTGAAGTAGTTACCTTCATTTGTGCAGCAACCTGAGGGTATCGGATCCGACTTTGGATCCGAGCCGGCAGTTTTCAACAGCTTAGATCCGAGCTCCTAGCTCCTCCCTCTACCCATAAACCCCTGCCAACCCTGACTGACCTCAGATCTAGTTTGCCGCGCTTGTTGACAGCAGCTGGATTTTCGAGCTCCATACTTAGCGTTTTTCTGTGAGAAAGTTAGAAAATTTTTTTTCTGTTTTTCATCTTTAGTGTGAATGCTGTGTGTTTAGACCCCTTTTCCTGTTTTCCCTCCCTCTCCCTCGCTGGTTCGTTAGGGTCTGTGTGCATGTGTTGGGGCCTAGCGTGTGTGTCCTC
Organism: Protopterus annectens; assembly: GCF_019279795.1. Lineage (NCBI taxonomy): Eukaryota > Metazoa > Chordata > Ceratodontiformes > Protopteridae > Protopterus > Protopterus annectens. The sequence continues at coordinate 736,665,621 of NC_056733.1, forward strand.
CTTAGTTTAAAATGTCGGAGGCCCCAAAACCTATCTTTTCCAAGTGCACCGAGTGTGGCAATAAGCTTTCACCAGCTGATGGCCACACTCTGTGTGTTCTGTGCCTTGGGATGGACACCTTACCTCTGGGTGTTCCATCTGCGCGGCGATCAACCCCAGGGCACTTAAGGACCGGAGATCCAAGCTGATCCTGGCAGGTGTTTTGCCCCCAGATTCGGCTTCAGCCTCCGGTCCTACCGTGGCTTCGGTGGTGGCCACTCTGCAATCTCTCCCCCCGGCTGGGACTCAACCTCCCACTGTAGGCCCAGAGGAGAGGGAGGCCAGGAAAGACAAGAGAAGGGAGAAGCACCACAAGTATAGGGCTGAGGCCTCTGCTTCGGCTCCACCGGCTAAGCGGTCTTCTCCCTCCAGGGCTTCCCGGTCTCCTCCTTCTCTGATCCGGTCCCCCTGTTTTTCACCGGGCCCTGAGGAGGAGGAGACCCAATCTCCTTCGAGGTCATTATGGTGGCACTCACGTCCTGCCTCGGTGGCCTCATCGAGATCTACTCGCAGCCTTTCCGATGCAGATTTGGATCGGATGATGAAAAGATTCCTCCAGGCCCAACTGCAGATGGGAGTGCTGCTGCCTCCCCCCCCCTCCGGGGGGTAGCTCGACCCCTTTCTTTGCCCCGATAGCTCCTTCTCCATCCCGCTTCCCGGGTTCGGAGCCGGGCAGCCTTGGAACCGGGGGTGGGTCAGCGCCGACAGTCTTGGGTACTTCGGCGCAGATTCTTCCCTCGAGCCTGTCGGGTCTGTTTTTGTCAGATCTGAGCTCTTGGAGCTGAGGGCTGAGCTTCGGATCCGAGGGTTTCAGTATGCCTTTGGCGCCGTCCAGGTCGGAGCATACTGGGCCTTCGGATCCGATTGCTTCGGCGCTGGCCCCAATCCACCTGTCAGATCCGAGTGAGGGCCCGCTCTCGGATCCCAGAGAGAGCGGCTCTCCCTCGGCATTCGATGTGGTGGAGAGGGCTCTGTCGACTGCTTCAAGGCCCCTGGTCCTTGCCACAGCTCCGCCCCGCACTCCTTCTCTGTTGGGTCTGACTTCCATCACCCGGCCCCAGGGACAGCCTGCTTCAATGTCCCAGGTCTTTCCCTTGGAACAGGATGTTGCTGGTGAGGCCTCCTCGGATAGCCCCCCCGAGGAGATCCCCCACAAGCGGAAGTGCAAGAGAAGGCACTTGGACTCCCCTGAGTCCTTGACCGAAGACACGGATTTGGAGGAGGGGGAAGGCTCCCCAAGGTCACCCCCCGAGGATGTCCCCTTTGGGGACATCATGGAAATGCTCAGGATCAGAGGGGGGGTGGTCTGCCCCAAAGCCGACCTCGGACGAAGCCGTGTTCCTGGAGGCATTTGAAGCAGGCCCTTCTACCTCTTGGGTGTCCACTCCGGCCGACCCCTTGGTGGACCTGATTAACACCAGGGCGTGGAAGGAGCCGGACACAGTGGAGCCAGTCCCGAAGTGCCCTGACAAGATCCTCAGTTCCCCTGCCGACAGGCCCCATTGGAGCAAGGGTTCCCCCGTAGATGCCATGTTGATGGCGGCGGCCACTAAGAGGGAACTAGCTCAGGAGAACCCCTCAGTCCACCCCCCAGGCAAGGAGTCCCGAGCGATGGACCACCTAGGGAAGTGGGTGTTTAGTTCAGCGTCCTTCTTGGTGAGGTCACTGAACTACATGGCACACGTTATTCGGCTGCAGCGGGATCTTATTAAGGAATACGCTGCGTCGCCCCCAGAGTCCATGTCGGTGGAGGATAAACAGGTGTACTCCACCTGTATGGCCACTCTTAGGTCCATTTCCAGTACCTCTGTGCGGCTACTATCCCATGCCACGGAAGGAGCCGCTAGAGCCAGAGGAGCAGGCCTTGTCATGAGGCGTCAGGCCTGGCTCCGGCATTGTGATTTCGCGGAACCCTTCAAGGCATCTTTCGCAAATGCCCCTTTTGATGGTTCTGCCCTATTTGGGAAGACCGTTCGCGACACCTTGGTCCAGAGCGAAAAGGACGGGAAGACGTTGTCTGTCGTCGGGAGTCCACTTCTCTGCTCCCCAGAGGTCCTTCTCCAAGAACCAAAAGGGACAGAAGAAGATGTGGTTCCGGAAGTCGCAACAGTCTCAGTCCGCTCCAGACCCCCGGTCCTTCCACGGCAGAGGAGGACAGGGAGGACGCCGCCCTAGAGGCAGAGGGGGCCCAAAGAACTTTGGGTCCAGGGAACCTTTCTCTGACTGGCCCACGCAACAGCCCTGAAGGGTTGCCCGACTGCTCCACTCTGGAGGCAGTCGGGGGGGCATTTCTTGAGGCACCTGGCAGCTTGGGAGTCCATCACGACAGACCGCTGGGTGCTTCGCATCATATCCAGAGGTTACCAGATCCCCTTCTCTTGCCCTCTTCTCTTCCCCAAACACCTCCCCGATGTCCCACCCGATCAGAGGGAGGTCGCAGCTGCGGAAATCCGGCAGCTCCTAGAAAAAAGAGCCATCCAACACGTCCCCCCAGACCAGCTCGGATCGGGTTATTACTCCAGGTTCTTTTTGGTGCCAAAAAAGACGGGGGACTTGAGACCAATCCTCAATCTCTCCCTTTTGAACCTGTCAGTAACCAAAGAAAAGTTCCGGATGGTCACTCTTCAATCTATTCTCCCCCTATTATGGGAGAATGATTGGATGTGCTCGATAGACCTCAAGGATGCGTACTATCATATTCTAATGGACAGATGATCCAGGAGGTTTCTCCGCTTCCGGCTAGGGGCCAGTCATTTCCAATTCAGGGCTCTCCCCTTTGGTCTCACCTCAGCCACCAGGGTGTTTACCAAAGTGTTAGCAGTGATAGCAGCCCACCTGAGGCTCCAGGGAATACAGGTTTTCCCATACCTGGACGACTGGCTCCTGACTGCCTCGACAAGGCATCTACTCTGTACAGCCAGGGATTATTTTCTTCGCCTTGCTGCCTGGCTAGGGATCACAATAAATATGGACAAATCTGCTCTCACCCCGACCCGAGTCATAGATTTCATCGGGGCCAGGTTAAACACAATCAATCTAGTAGCCTTCTTAACCCCAGAGAGACTTCGAACCCTGAGGTTTCATGTGCGGGCCATCCTTCTATCTTCATCTACTCTGGTGGAATTGATCCTGAGGGCTGTAGGCTCAATGGCAGTGGCAATCAACTTTGTTACCTATGGCACGTCTGAACATGAGGGTCTTACAGTGGAACCTCCAAGTCCAGTGGTCTTTTCTTCACTACCCTCTGAGTCATCCCATTTCCCTCAGCAGGGCTTGCAAGAGGGCTCTCGTGTGGTGGCTGCAATCTCCGGATCTCCACATGGGATGCCCCTTCTCTATGGCCCCTCCCCTGGCCACGGTGACCACGGACGCCTCTCACCTCAGGTGGGGGGGGGGCACTCTTCGGGCAGGACTGTCCAAGGCACGTGGAACGATGTGGAGACCTCTTTGCATATCAATGTCCTAGAGATGAGGGCAGTGCTGTTAACGTTGCAAGCACTTCAGGACCTTCTTCCTGTAGGGACAATTGCGATCCAGACGGACAACATGTCGGTTGTCTGGTACATCAACAAACAAGGGGGAACCAGGTCTTACCTGCTCTGTCGAGAGGCCATGAGAGTGTGGGAATGGGTGATCTCCACCAACCATTTTCTCATTGCAACGCACATTCCGGGACGGTCCAACATCCTGACGGACAAACTCAGTCGCACCATCCTTTCCTCTTACGAGTGGTCTCTCAATCCGCATGTAGCAAATCAGATTTATGTCAAATGGGGGCAGCCCTGTTGCGATCTTTTTGCCTCTCCCTCATACACCAAATGCAACAGCTATTTCGCTTTAATTCCCCAAGTCGGGGAATCCCCGTGAGACGCTCTGGTGCATGTTTGGCCTCCCGGTCTGCTTTATGCTTATCCACCTCTCCCGCTGATGCTACAAGTTTCTACAGAAAGCCAGCCAGTTGGGGAGCAGGATTATCCTCATTGCCCCATTCTGGCCTCGTCAAACCTGGTTTCCTTACCTTTGGTCTCATCTGGTGAATCCTCCTTGGATTCTAGATCCCCTCCCGGATCTGATCTCCCACCCTCTGGGTCTCCCGACCCCGAACCTGGACAGCCTCAAGCTCACAGCTTGGCTGCTCCAGTTCCACTCCTAGCCAGGACTCCCGGCATCTCTTCCCCAATCAAAGCTATTCTAGTTGCAGCCCACAAGCCTTCTACTAGGAAGGTTTACAGCAACAAATGGAGACGTTTCTCTATCTGGGCAGAACGTCAAAACTTGGATCCCTTCACAGCTCCTTTACCTGCGATGCTAGACTTCTTATCAGGATTATTTCACCAGGGAGCTAGCTGTTCCACTGCCAAGGTTCAACTAGCAGCTATCTCTCACTACCATGTCGGACATGATCTGCGTCCCTTGATCACTTCTAAGCTGTGCAAGACCTTCCTGAAGGGCACCTTCCTGCTCAGGCCTCTGGTAAAGGAAGTGGTACCTCCGTGGGATTTTTCGCTGGTGCTTCAGGCTTTGACAGCTCCCCCTTTGAGCCTGCAGCCTCAGTGGAATTCAAGTATTTGTCTTGGAAGACGGCCTTTCTCGTCGCCATCACCTCTGCTAGAAGAGTTTCTGAAATTCAGGCTCTTTGTGTCAAACCCCCGTATCTAACCTTCCACAAGGATAGAGTCTACCTCAGGACCAATCCCTCCTTTCTCCCTAAGGTTGCTCCCGAATCTAATATCAACCAGTGCATTAATCTGCCAGTCTTCTTTCCCAACTATCACAACAAAGGAGAATACAAATGACACTCGTTGGATGTGCATAGACAACTTCGATTCTATATTCACAGGACATCTGGTCATAGGCAATCCGACCAGTTGTTTGTCTCCTTTGCCAAAATGAATTTGGGTAAATCAGTATCCAAAGTTACATTATCTCGATGGATCTCGCAATGTATTCTTTTGGCTTATGAAAGTTCTGGTAGGCCAGTGCCTCAGGGAGTCCGTGCCCATTCTACCCGATCTATGTCTGCCTCTGCTGCTTTTAGATCCAGGGTTCTTTTAGATGATATTTGTTCAGCTGCCACTTGGGCCTCATCTCATACCTGTATCAACCATTATAAGCTGGATATTATCTCCAGAGGGAGAGCATCCTTTGGCTTTGCAGTGCTCTGGAACATCCTTCCATGATGGCCGCCCAAGATTCAGGTAGCTGGGGACTCTGTCCCACAGGTTGCTGCACAAATGAAGTTAACTACTTCAGATTAAGAAGTTATGTACTCACCATAACGTTCCATCTGAGTAGATAAACTTCATTTGTCAGCAACCATCCCCCCCTCCTTCCCCCTGACCTTCTATTATTCACATTTGCTGTCTTCAGAGTTGATTTTTGAAATTGGTAAATCTGTAGCAGTTGCTGCTTGGGGGCAAACTTGATCTGAGGTCAGTCAGGGTTGGCAGTGGTTTATAGGTAGAGGGAGGAGCTAGGAGCTCGGATCTAAGCTGTTGAAAACTGCCGGCTCGGATCCGAAGTCTGATCCGATACCCACAGGTTGCTGACAATGAAGTTTATCTACTCAGATGGAACGTTATGGTGAGTACATAACTTCTTATTTTTCATCTGTTAGACTTCCCATGGTTTTACACAGTAATGTTTTAATCATTACATACTTTTATATCTTTTTGTATGTCATCAATTTTTATTTTCCACAAAAATATTTTTTCTTGGTAATATTTTATTTCTTCATTATGCATTCTTTTTCTATTTTTTACCATACTGCAAAATGTGGCATACTTATAGTATATTTATACAGTTGTACTACTAATCTCTCATCTTTTTTCATTTATCCACTTGAGCACTTTGTATAAATTTAAAGAAGCTGCATATACCTCTGGAGTTAATTAACCCTAACCCTCCTCCTCCTTGTTTATTTACATACAAAACTCCTCCTTTTTACTGGGTTTAATCTAGAGCCCCATATAAATGAAAAAAAAAAAATCTGCAATTATTTCTTTTCAAATAATGTTGTTATAGACTTGCAAAGTATGCTATTTTCCCATCAGTACTGAATTGATCAAATTAGCCTTTTTTCTGAATGATAATTTATATGTTCTTCAGTAAAGACATGCTTGCTTTATTTCTTCTTTTGTTTTCTCCTATTGAATCTACTTATATCTTTATTCTTAAATTTTATACCTAACACAAAAATTTAATTCATTGTAAAATATATAACCCCAATCTTTACCACATTACCTAAACCTTTACTTTTTTCTTCATTTAAAGCCATCCTGTTATCTTTAGACACCCATTTGTGCAAATTATTACTTCTTTTATCCATTTTTTTTCATTTATTATAAGGTCATCTGCATATGTTAACAGAACTGGAATTCTTAACCCTTCAGGTGTTATATACCCTGCCTTCTTCATTTTGTAATTTATTTTATGTACTATCACATTCATAACTGATGCAAAGAATGTACAACTCATTGGACATCCCTGTCTTACACCACTCATCATGTGTACCTCTTGGCTTAATCAGCCATTTGCAAGTACTTTTACTTTATTATTACTACACACTGACATCCATACTTTCCTTTCTTACTTATAGTATATTCTTTCATTATTACTCATAAGATTTCATGTCCGATTCTGCCAAATGCTTTATTAAGGTTTCTTATCATGAATTTCGTTTCTTCTTTTCTGTTCATATCATCCAGAATTTCTCTAACTATCATTAATAATTCTTGACAACCTTCTTCTTTCGGCTTTTCCCGGTTAGGGGTCGCCACAGCGGATCACCTGTCCGCTCATGATTGGCAGTGGAGTTTTATGGTGTCGAGCTGCCAGCCCGACGCCCAACCTTCCACAGAAGGCACACACATGCACACACTCACACCTAGGGCCAATTTAGAGTGTCCAATCCACCTACAGCATGTCTTTGGGATGTGGGAGGAAGCCGGAGCACTAGGAGGAAATCCACGCGACCACAGGGAGGACATGCAGACTCCGCGCAGAAGGCACCCCAGCCGAGGATTGAACCAGAGAACCTCTTGCTGTGATGTGGCAATGCTAACCGCTGCACCACCGTGGCCGCCCTAATAATTCTTGACAACCCATCTTTTTATACTGTATATGCTATCTTATTTAATATTTCCATTTTAGTTTCAAATCCCTTTTGTATTATTTCCATAAAGATCTTATGGTCATTATTATTCAATACTATTGGTCTCCAGTTTTTTAATTCCCTTCTATCTTTCTTCTTCCATATGAATTTAAGTATTCCACTGCATGATTCTTTATACACTAAACTTTCATTTAACTATTTATTCAAAATCTTTAAAATATATATATTTTTTTGCCAGTTTCTTAAATATGTATACATTCCATACCCTATTCCATCTGGGCCTGCAGCCGAATCTATATTTATTTGTCCTAATACGTTATCTAGCTCATTCAAAGAAATCTCCTTTTCCAACTCTTTATTCGCTTTTTTCTGTTAACTTTTTTTTTTTTACTTTCCATGTTTTTTTTTCACTACCTTTTCTCTTTAAACATTTCTTGTACATATTGTACTACATTATTCGTAATCTTTTCCTGAGCTCCATTTATGATTTCTCTCATACTACTATCATCCTTTACTAATGTGCTTAAGTAATTTAAATATCTTTGCTTATATAACAATTCTTGTATTTTTCTTGATTTTTTTTTCATATAATTCTTTTTCTTGTTCAAAGTACTTTCTACAACTGTTGTACCTGTACCTTTTCTAATGACCCATTGGATGCTCCAGCTCCATTGTTTCCACCTTCATTGATAGCTCATGGAGTGTGTTAGGTCCTGTACTGCTGTTTTCAGTCGTGGTCCATGGACTTTCTCTTCGTCTGTACCCCTATTTCCTTTAACTGTTGCAATACCCCAGCTGCTCTATTCCACCTTACCCTGACTAACAGGATACCTCAGCTGCTGTAGGTACCTTCCCTGATGACACACAGGGTGCCACAACTTCTGCACCTCTTCTTTCTGTGGTGGCCCATTGCATGTCCCAGTTCCTGTACTCTTCAGTCTGTGATGGCCTAGGGTACCCACCATCCTACACTGTTATTTTCACTTGTGGTCTGTGGGAAGCCACTGCTACTGGTGCTGTACTCCTACTTTCTCTGATTGTTGGCAGGTTATCCCAGCTACTTTCTTGTCTGCTGATCCATGGGTATGCTACTTTTTGTGATGGCCTATGAAGTGTTCTAGCTGTTCCACCCGTATCTCCTTTTATGGATCAAGAAGCGCCCAGTTCCTGTACACCTTCCTTCTTCCACTTTTTGTGCTGTACCTTCTCTGATGCGAGATATGGTGCTCCAGATTGAGTGCATCACTTTTCTGTGGAGTTTCCCAGCTTCTTTATCCCCAACCTCTCTGATAGCTAAGGTGGTGCCCCAAAGTCTGTACCCTACCTCATGTAATGGCATGTGAGGTTCCATAAGTTCTGCACCCCTACCTTCTTTGGCATTTGGGATGTCCCTTCTCTTCTAGTCTTACCTTCTGTAATGGTTTAGAGGGCATTTCAATTCTATTACACTTGCCTTTTGTGGAAACCCATTGGGTGCCTTCAGTAATGTACGTTTGCTTTCTGTGATGACACATGGACTGCCCTTGCTATTGTACCACTGTCTTCTGTGATAGCTTGTGAGACACCCATGATCCTGTTTTGTACCTCTTCTGATGCCCAGGGGAGGTCCATGACTCTTGTATCCATACTTTCTTTGACGGCCCATTAGGTGTCTTAGCTCTTGCTGTCTACTTTCCCTGATGGCTTATTGTGTGCTGCAGTTCCTGTAGCCATATCTTCTGTAATGGCCAGTGGGTGCCTCAGGTCCTCTCCCACACCTTGTCTAGTGGGCCAGTAGGTGTCCCAGTTGCTGTACCCTTGTATTTTTTGATTGTCTACAGGGTAACACAACTTTTGCATCCCTACCTTTTCTGATGACCCATTAATTTCTTCAGTGCCTTTTCCTTATCTTCTCTGATTACCCATAATACGGACTCGTTTTTGTATCTCTGCGTTCACTGGTGGCCCATTGAATGGCCTAACTTACACCTGTCTTCATGTATTGCCTTACAGGGTGCCTCAGCTTCTGTTTGCTGGCCTTGTTTTTTTATCTCTGCTTTCACTGGTGGCCAGTCGAATGGCCTAACTTACACCTGTCTTCATGCCTCAGCTTCTGTTTGCCTTCCTTCACAAGTGGCTCACAGAATGCCCAAGCTCTTTATCCCACCAGTTTTCATGGTCATTCACTTGCTATAACAACTGAATTAGATTCCCTTCTTTCTTCCATATCCTCACCTTCGCCTCACCCAAGTACTTCCTGCTAGTGCTGCTACCTGTCCCTCCAACTTAAATCTGTCATAACTTTACTTAATTTTCATAAAGCTGAATTCAAACATGCAGTCACACACTGTGTCACAGTGTTACAGATCGTGTATATCATTTCATGAAAAAGTTTACTTCTTTCATGTTGTCGTGAATTAACCCTTCAAATCCACTTTAAACTACCATTTGTATCTTCTGTAGCTCTTGCTCAAAATTTTTCTGCAAGTAAATACCAGTGAGCAGGGTGGATGGTAGTGGGTCTGATTCCTAAGATACTGTATTATCTCTGTGCGAAAGAGAACTTTGCTGACAGTTACAGAAGTGTGCCATGCCTATGAGGAATATAGCACCAGACTAGAATTACACTGAAAATTGAATTCTTAATTGGATGCTGTATTTAGCTGTACTCAAATAACCCGCTGGTTGGCAGTGCACCTTTGTGTTATTCTGACTTTGGTAACAAAAAAAAAAGTGAAATCATGTTCTTTGTCTGAAAGCATTATTTTGGACGCCATGAAAGTCTTTGACTCTTTTGTTATTGACACACACAGTTGTGATTTCAAAAAGAGTGATGTCACTCAAAATGTGAGCAGTACTCTATATGAAAAAAAATCACCAGACTGTTGGAAATTTTGTTTTTTTTTGCCATAGTTGAGCAGTGATGGTAGGCAATCAACAGGAAAACGTCTCTGAGAACCTTTACTACTAGTGACGGTAGGAAACACTTAGAGAATAAAAATGATTGCACCTTTTGCAGTACACAACTTCTAATGTCCAGTTCTGAGATTTATTTTAATTTGTTCTTTCTTTCTTTCTTTCTCTTTTTTTTTCAGGTAGAAGGTGTGCCTGAGTTGGCAAACAGCACATTTCATTTGCTGCTGGACATCAATAAACTGGAATGTCAGCATTTCCAGGATCACTGTGAGCACTTTTACATGTCCGTACTACAGAGGATCATAGCCCTGCCTTGGCAAGTCAAAGCCAGATACATGCCACTGGCCACTCTGCTCCCATATATGGGACTAGAGAAGGTAAAATGAGTCATTTTAGATAGTAAAACTTCAAAGAAGTCATATATTGTTTCTGGCATCACATGTCTTGAGGTTTTACTTACATTGCAATGTTCAGTGACTTAAATGTGGATTATTTGGAAGCTTGAACTATAATTACCTTCCTTCTTATAGGTGTTCGTACATCAGAAGATCACTTAAAAGGATATTTACTCCTCACTTTGAAAATATACATTTAATTTATGTGATTGTGAGTTTTGTTCTGCGGCTTGTTTTGGAAATGTGCTAAATGAAACTTTTTAATTAAGTATTCAACCAGACATGTGAGACTCTGCAGACAAGTCCAGACTGTGTCAGAGAGCATGATGGCCTTGTCATGGAAATATGTCTCTGCTCATTTTAAAGCTGATTTTATCATGAGAAAAAGAACTGCAATGCATATAAACCATGAAGGTCTGTTTTAGTATTTTCCCCTCAAGTGTTTGGCAGTGCCCTGTGTAGACACAGGCAACTTGAGTTGACATTTTTCCTGTAAAAGCACCCTTGAAATTTCACAAATACCTAGATGCACACAGGTCAGCTAGATTTGTAGTGACAAGCACTGTCCTCAGAGTTGAAAGCAAGATACTCCTGACTTTCTTTTTATTCTCACCGCAACTGTTTAATCATTAAAAAGGTCTGTTGCCATGGATATGAACTTTCCCACCATCTCCATTACCAGATTGGTGGATATGGGCATCCCAAGACAATGTAGAAATCACCTCATGTTTATTGACAACCAGTTAATTCTCAAACAAATTGATATGGCATGTAAGAGGTATATTTACACAGTGTCAATGGAGGCAAAGTTTTCGCATAAAAGTACTCATTGTTGAAAGGTTGCCAGTAGTACACAATTTGCTGAGGCTCTTAAATGTAACCTCCCTAAACCCCAAAGATCTTTTTGATGACGCATTCTTAACAAATGCCCTCAGCAGTCCTGAATGCAGTCTTTTTAAACACCCACATCAGCACATATAGCCACATCTCATGGAGCCTCTACTTCTAAACCCATAAAGCAAGTCACCACACAATCCAACATTCTAACTATTCCTGTGACATCAGGTGTAAGTGTAGGGCTGTAATAAAGATGGTCCTGGGTTCAAATATAGGAAGTGTAACAAGTTTTAAAACTTGTGCTGTGGCAGTTGCATTAAGTTTTGTGCTCTGTAAATAGTTAGGTAAGGGTTCTATTGTCCCTGCGGACAACTGTGTGTATATTCACTAGTCATTCTATTGAAAGTTTTAGGTGGGAGGTTGGCATAATGGTTAAGGTGTTTAGCTTACAAACACAAGGTGCAGGGTTTGAGTCTCACATGGGGTAATTGATTAGGCTTAAAATTGCCCACAAGGGCAGTTAGCCTAGTACTAATCTATGACCTATTCTGGACATTGGAGACTCCATTGTAAGGCACACTGATGTCCCTCTTACCAGGGTGAGTAAAGAGAAAGTCACATTCAGTTGATTATCAGGGACTAGGATAGACAATATTAAGCACGCACTCAGGTCATTGGACAACAAGTCCCAGTGTAACTCTGTCAGTCTGTGTCAGTGTAAATGTCACGAGACATGCATCCCCAGGCTATATGAAGAGAGACATCATGGATCTCTCAGAATATGTGTATCAAGCTGGTATGTTTCTAGCATTGAACAACATTCTACTTTCTCCAAAGATGATACCACAGTACAAATTGAAGTTGACCGACTTTAATAACTGGCATATTTTCTGGTGCCATTCTGAGAGGGGGCAGTATTAGTCAGCATGGACGGAGATGGTCACCAGACCATGCTGCTTTGCCATTTTGCCATGGATAGTCTGTACATTTCCTCTGTAGTCTTTTGAATATTAGCTAAAACATTGTCCTCCCCCATAAATGCCTTTTTCAGGCAATACCAAACGGACAGTAATTTTGACATAAATCAAACCCCCAAAATATCTAAAGGAATTCCTGCTCAGTGCTAGTAGTCTAAACAAGAAAGTCCTCTCTGTATAAACTGTCCTCACCCTGGAGAATGATAATGTCTGTGTAGTCACAGAGATATGGTTTAAAGTCAGCAGTGCAAGGCTATAATCCCTTCCACACAATTAGACCAGCTACTGCAGAGGCAGGAACTAAAGGTGGAGGTGTCTCAGTTTTATATCAGAAATAAATATACCTCAATTGTCAAGACAGACAATAAACTTGAGCTTTTCTACATTCAGATCACCGTAGGCAAAATCTCATGTCACTTCCTAGCAAATTATAGGTCCCCCTCTATGATCCAGGAAACCTGTAACACTTGTTTAAGCTTACTAGAAACACTCCCCATCCAACCCAGTACAACATTTATGGGTGAAATTAATTACCACACTATTAACTGGGAAATGTGTATGACACCAAATGTGCAGGTACAGAGATTCCAGGATTTTAGAAATACAGACACCCTGGACCAGATTGTCACTACATCTACCAGGGGTTCAAACATACTGGATCTGGTCCTCACTAATATGTGAGAGAACTGCATATTCCCTAGTGTAATGTCCTCTGTTTTATGGTCAGACCACAAAACGGTCATGTTTCACAAATAAAATTATTGCTTTGTAACCCCACATTTGTCATTTTCCAAGTTACTGGTTTTATTCATCTTCATACAACTGGAAAGGCCACAGAAATACCTCACAAAGAGGATTACTGGCCTCAAACAGATGCCCTATGCAGACAGTCTCAAAAAACTTCAGCTTTACTGCGTCACATATCGCCTACTCAGAGGCGATCTCTGCCTAACATACAAAGCTATGTCAAACCCAGAGCTGTTGGACATGCTCCACTTAAAGAAATCCCAATCCCTCCCAGCTACATGCTCTAGGGACCTAAACCTTGTCACCACAATAAACAGAACATGTTGGAGGGATAGATTCCTGTCCCAGAGACTTCCCATACTCTGGAACACACTACCTATCTATGTCAAACAGAGCTCCTCATTAGCACTCTTCAAGAAAAATCTTGACGATTGGATGGGAAATAGAAAATTCACCCCAGGGATCACTTATGTGGCTCTGCTCGACAGGGGCACAGGAAAATAATTTTCTTGGGTGGCAAAAGCCAGGTTACATTTTTGGCTAGACTTATATAGGCCCTAGGGCCAATAGCCAAGTACCTACCCATGATGAACCTATGAACCTATCTCTATCTCCCAAATCTTATCACTGCTTTATTTCCTGTGTACTCTTGAGTTTTCAAGTCAACTCTTGTGCTTTTTTCTTCTGTCAAGCATTTTCCATTGAAACTTTGGAAAGGGTTTCATTGGCCCAGTCCCTCTGGTCTTTATTACCAGAAGAGCACGAAGCAGAATCTCTGTTTCACAGCTCACTTTTTGTTGGACAAATTTTTGTATTTTTTCCGTAACATATACTGCATCAGAAATGATTTTGTCCTTCCAGGAAACAATATTTTGAAGATAGCCGAGTACAACAGTTTGAATATCATACCTGCTTCTTGAATTTCCCCGAATAGTGGAACACATTTACTCCTTTTCTGTGGTGTACAATGAGTAATCATTCTCCACAAACACTGTGCTGTCTTCCACTTTTATTACTTTGTCCTTCTGCCACAGTTTTGTCAGAATCAACTGCTTCTGCTTGTAGGTCTGCATCTTTACTATTAAATGTCTAGGTTGCATTCTCATAGCCAGTTTTGGAGCATACACATGATGTGCCCTTTCAGTTAACAACTCCTGCTTTGAAATACCAGTCCATTTGCTTATTTGTGCTTTCATAAAATTAAATAAAATAATATTAAATATTATATAATAAAATTTCCTACATGCTCTGCCCGCTAATTCTATTATTTTTTTAAACGTCTCTTCTTGAGCAGTCTCATATTCAGCCAGCCTTTTCTTCATTTCAACCTCTGCTTTTTGCAGTTTTATTACCTCCTGTGAATATCTGTTTAAAGCTTCTTCCATTTTTTCCAGCCTTTTGTTGTTTGAGTTGATGTACCCCATCTGCGCTTTGTTTACTTTAATCGGGTTAATATTACGAGATTGAAAATCCATTTACGCGAATACTTTGACCCGTATTGCGTGAAGTACAGGAACCTCGAACGTCCAAAACCGCGAATTCCGGAATGTTTATTTGTTTTGGTTGGCCCGTCTGTGGTAGAGCTCCTCTGTAAGGTAAGTGTGCGATAGATAGGACTTTAGGGTTAGGATTTGGGTTAAGGTAAGTGCATAGATAGGTAATGTATGTAAGATTTAGTGTAGTGTTAGATGTAGGGTTTTTTTAAGTGTATGCATGTGTATTATTTATTTTGTTTGTGTGTATGTCTGTAGGGGAAGTGTGTGGTAGTAACGGACCTTAGGGTTAGGGAAGGGTTAAGGATAGTGCATAGATAGTTGTGTATGTGTGGTTTGGTGTAGTGTTGGAAGTAGGGTTTTGTTAAATGTATGTATGTGGATTATTTATTTTGTTTGAGTGTATGTCTGTAGGGGAAGTGGGCGGTAGTTACGGACCTTAGGGTTAGGGAGGGGTTAAGGATAGTGTATAGTTAGTTGTGTATATGGGGTTTAGTGTAGGGTTAAAGTAGGGTTTTGGTGCTTTACTTTAGGTTAGAAGTAGGGTTTGGTTAGTGTATGTATGTGGTTTATTTATTTTGTTTGGGTAGGTACTATGTAGCGGGTGGTGAGGTTGGCCGACTATGAAAGTTTGATATTTTATTTTTCGCGGTTTAGTGCGTTTGGAATTTTCGCTGTATAGGAGTCGATGTTTAGGTATTAGCGTAAAGGGTTTTTCGATTTCGTAATATAGACCCACTTTAATCAGGTGTCTGTACGGTTGTCTTGTATTTTTTGCTAGGTTATTGTAAGCCATGTCTGGAGCTTGCACTTTTTGCTGAACAGCTGTTGTAGTCTTTCCAGTCAGTGTTTTTTCCTCACCTTTTGTAAATGATTTTCGTTCAGGTCCTTTGTATTTCTTTTTTCCTGGCATCTAGGCAGTTACTGAAATTTACCCAGAAATAAAACTCCATTGGCTTTCTCTTTTGAATTTCTGTTTTCACACTGGGAGAGCTAAAATTAAGCTATTATTCAGTGTGCAGCTATACTGCAAGTCGACATTTGTCATTTTTGGTCTAAAATTACTGCTGGTGATGATATGAACATCATCTGTGCCTGCCTGCTCCCCGCATTCACTGACAGACTACCTTCACTGGTTTGATTGTCCAAACCATGTACTCCTGAATTATTACAGATCTCTGCTCTCTAGCCAAGACCTTGTCATTAAGGCAGCAGCTAGATCCAGGCAGGAGCCACCATCCCTCCACCCTGAATGGGCATGCCAATCCTCCCTGCCTGCCGAATCAAGTATACAAGCTGCTTGATGAATTCTAGTCACCTGAATCGTACGTATGGCATTATCCCTGTATTGTGTCCAGCACAGGCATGCAGCACCACTTTTATTGCTAATCTGTATAATCACACGCTTATACTGCAGTATTGGTTCTATACCGCAGTACGCTGCTGCTGTGAGGTCACTACCGCTCCTAACTTTCGCACTTGCACAGAGAGTTTGACACCACTTTTGGTGCTAGCCCCCCCCCTTCCCACCACCACCACCACACATACTTAGTCATCATTAAAAGTGTTATACTCAAAAATGTTACAATAAAGTGTTGGTACTTTGACACTACATTCACAGCTAACTTCCATAGATGCACAGACAGTACAACACAATAACACTGGTAACGTATCATTTTATTCACTACATGCTTCCATAGTTACTCGCAAGCAGCACTACTCTGCAACAATGTTACTGTAACACTACATAACTCCCACAGTCATACGTACAGTGTTATACCACCAGTTTAGTACTGTAACACCGCATTAATCCTAACTCATGTAGTCCCACACCTTACTATGCCACATGACTGCTACTGTAACACTGAATTCATTGCTAAAATTCCCTAGTCACAAATACAGTAGTACACCACAGTGCTGGTACTGTAAGACCTCACTCATTCGTATCTCCCACAGTTACACAAACAGCAGTGTACCACAGTGGTCTCACAATAATGTAAATATCTGACTGCATAAAACTGACAACTGTTATTTTTGTGTTTCTTTTTTATGAAGACACAGTATATGAAACACTTTATAGTCCACCTTTTTTCCTAGCAAAGATTTGAAATTAGGAAAGCTATATTAAAACATGTACATGTTACATGCAGCAGAGCTTTGAAAAGTGAAACCATTTCTGTGCAGCTGAGCTTTGAAAAGTGAAACCATTTTTGTCACACAAACATACACAAAATGATTCCGTACTGTCAAAAGTACTGTATTTAGAGTTGCAACTTTCTAGTTATCTAAGAACCTTTGTTTGCTTTGAGGGAAGTTTATTTGCATTTAATTTTTTGCCTAGCAGAAAATTAAAAGTTGAACAAATAAAGACAAACCTTGGAAAACTACAAAAAGAGTGCAGACAAGCCCAAAAAGCCAAAGCCTTAACGCAGTTTAATATTCAATTTTAAAAAGACAGCGTTTTCGCTACTAAACAATGTAGCTTCATCAGAGGCAAACAAACACAGAAAAAGGCGCCAAACCAAATTTATAATACCGGCTGCCTAATTAAAATCAGCTGAAAGGTGTAACGTCATATCATAGCATATCTGAATTATCAGCAAACATTTTTGACTAAAGCACGATGTGTCAGTGGATGTGACTTAATCAAGCAAGTTTAAAAAACTTTTTACACATACTCATCTTATTAAAAAGTAAATTAACACATGTATATATTATAAAAATTCTTAAACAATAATTATGTTTGATATAAAAAATCTATTAAGAAATTTAACTAAAATTCATAAACAATGTTTTAATTCATTGCCCAAAAGTTTGGGTGTATATGTGGATAAACACAATAATGTATGTCAATAAAAAACATACCATATGTCACAGATGAATTCTAATTGAGAAACAATTTTACACCTTCCGGCTTAATTACAGAAAATGTTTTTCTTGTTGAACTAAAGGAGATGTTCCAAAGACAAGGAATGGATTTGCTTGGACTGATTGTCAAACATTATAATGCTTGCATTAATACTTTGACCGCTGAGATAAAAACATTAGATGATGACATCAGGATGTTTTCTAGTTTTGAGAAATTTAGATATGATTATAATCGTATTTTTGCCAGTATAGATTCTTATATGGCAAAACTTAAAACGCAGAAAACTAAGAAACTCTTCAGAGATAGATTAGTTTATTATTCAGGTACGGCGTACCCTAAATTATCTAAGTTAGGTAACCATGAAGATGACTTGGCTTCTGGTCAAGACAAAGATTTAGATACTGATTTACAAATTCTCGATGAGGAGGAAGCTACAACTTCCACAACCTACTCTAATGTACTACGTAGAAGTAGTAGAAATAAGAACAAAGGAGGTACTAATGAGGCCCCTTATCCCAATACTAATATCCCAAAGAATAATTCATCAAACAATGGGAATACACATTTTTTAGGGAAAGGGCCGAATTTGAATCAGGGGAGGAAGAAGAACAGGAATTGGAAGAAATAACAGCTGTTACTAGTCCTTCAGGAAGTACTGCTGGCCCTAACATAGTTAAAAATAAAAAAGGTGATTTTACCATTTACAATTTTACATCATTGTTTTTTGAACCAGAACTAATTGAGTTGCTTTCCTTAGGTTATAATTTTGTCCCATCAAGAAACTTTGATGTGGCTAAGGTTCTTATTGATTTGAAGTGTTATGTCAGGAAGCTCAATTTAAAGCTATTGTTTAACAACTCATATGATGTTGAAAGGCCAGCTATCAAACTTCCTAGTATTTTTAACCCTCCGCTTCATGTAAACATTATTTTTTTCAGCATGTGAATTAGATATCAGGCATCTATCTAATACTAGAGGCTTGAATAAAAGCTTTTTTAACATAACAACAGAACAATTGCAGGCCTTAAACCAACTTAAGGAATCATCTGTCAGAGTTATGAAACCTGACAAAGGTGGGGGACTTGTGGTTTTTGATCATGATTTGTACAATGAAAAAATGTCCCAAGTGTTGGATACACAAGCATACAGTCACTCATCACTTAACGAGATGAATACCAATATCCATAGGACTAAGGGGTATTTTAGGGACCTCTTTATTGAGGGGAGGATAGATCTTGAGACCTTCGAGTATATTAATATTACTCAACCTAGAATACCAGTAATGTTTGGGATACCCAAGATTCACAAGAATCTTGGGGACCCACCCATGAGGGCATTGATAGACGGAAGGTCCTCCATCTCTTATCCAGCAGCCAAATACATTGATTCCCTATTAAATAAATACTTGGAATACATCCCAAGTATTTGTAGGGACTCATGGAGTTTCTTAGAGAACATCAATAAATTACCTTATGACAGTGAATTTAACTTCGTCACAGTAGACGTCGTAGACTTATGCACTTCTATACCCCATTTGGAGGCCATAGAGTGGCTGGAGTTATTACTGTCAGAATTTAAAACCCCAAGGGAAGTCATTAATAACATCACAGAACTACTGGATATAGTGTTAACATCTAACTTCTTTGTATTTGGTAAAGATTTCTTTATACAGAAACAAGGCGTTGCCATGGGGTCCCCTTGTGGTGCCATTGTTGCCAACTTGTTCATGGCACACTGGGAGAGGAATTTTGTTCTAAATAATCCATTATGTAAAAACAAGATAAGTTTTTACACAAGATACCTTGACATCTTTATCCTGTTTAAGGGTAATGAAGAAGAGGCACGCCTTTTGGTGGAATATTTTAATAGTACCACAACATTCTTAAGGTTTACTTCCAAATTTGATAACTATGAGATAGACTATCTAGATGTTAAGTTAAAGAAAGACATAATGAATAATAAGTTCATTTCATCCATCTTTCGTAAGGAAACTTATATTAACTCATTCCTTCACTACACAAGCGCTCACCCATACAAACTGAAAAAAGCTATTGTTAAAGGGCAATTAATAAGAGCAGTCAGGATCTGTAGTGAACTTAAAGAGTTTGAGGAAGAATGTTTGTTACTTAAAAAATTCTTCTTAGATAGGGGTTACCCTTCTTCAATTATTGACGAAGCGATTTTGGAAGTTACCAATAAAAGAATGAATGGTACTTTTTCTCCACTCATTTCTGATAAAGGGCCTGTCATAGTTACTCAACAAGATGTTTTAATAGAAGGGACAAATTTAGATATTACATCTGCCACAATGTTGGAGGAACCTAGAAGGGATTTTTCCTTGTCCTTTTCTACAGTCTTTTCATTAAGTTTCAAAGAAATATCAGATATCATCTATAAAAATTGGTATTTTATCACCAATAATTCATTTTTAGTTGAAAAACTAGGTGATAAACCAAAGATTACATTTAGAAGAGGGCAAAATATTAAAGAAATACTGCAAACATCAAGTGTAGCCAATTCTTTTCAAAAAACAAAAGGATGTTTCACTTGTGGGACATGCAACTGGTGTCATGTCTTGCTTACAGGGAGTTCATTTGTTATTAGAAACAACAAATACTGGATAAACAGTAGAATTGATTGTAACACAAAATCTGTAATATATGTTGCTCTCTGTGTCTGCTGTCCGTCTTTCTATATTGGAAAGACGGACAGAAAGCTCAGGGAGCGCATATATCAACATATATATGCAATAAGGAACAATAACTGTGAAGCATGCTTCTTCCAATTTAGGACATAGTTTTGTGTTCATGGGGATTGATTGTAAATACAAAACTATCAGGGGAGGTCCTATTTCTTTACTTTTAGAAATATTAGAACTGCAATGGCAGCTCAAACTAGATGCATTCAACATACCTGGCTTAAATGAGAGCTGCAATATTTCCCCAGTACTGAAATATAGA
This sequence comes from Protopterus annectens, assembly GCF_019279795.1. Taxonomy (NCBI): domain Eukaryota; kingdom Metazoa; phylum Chordata; order Ceratodontiformes; family Protopteridae; genus Protopterus; species Protopterus annectens. The sequence continues at coordinate 736,685,947 of NC_056733.1, forward strand.
TCTTACCTCCGCTGATTAGTTATGTTTTCTATAGCTTTGTTAAACACTATCCCCTAATTCTTTCCCTAGACCCATTTTACTGGTACCTTTCTCCTGGTCTCATTTTTAATGCACATTTTTAATGCACAGTTTAAGTTAGAATTCATCTGTGACATATGGTATGTTTTTTATTGACATACATTATTGTGTTTATCCACATATACACCCAAACTTTTGGGCAATGAATTAAAACATTGTTTATGAATTTTAGTTAAATTTCTTAATAGATTTTTTATATCAAGCATAATTATTGTTTAAGAATTTTTATAATATATACATGTGTTAATTTACTTTTTAATAAGATGAGTATGTGTAAAAAGTTTTTTAAACTTGCTTGATTAAGTCACATCCACTGACACATCGTGCTTTAGTCAAAAATGTTTGCTGATAATTCAGATATGCTATGATATGACGTTACACCTTTCAGCTGATTTTAATTAGGCAGCCGGTATTATAAATTTGGTTTGGCGCCTTTTTCTGTGTTTGTTTGCCTCTGATGAAGCTACATTGTTTAGTAGCGAAAACGCTGTCTTTTTAAAATTGAATATTAAACTGCGTTAAGGCTTTGGCTTTTTGGGCTTGTCTGCACTCTTTTTGTAGTTTTCTTAGAAAATTAAAAGTTGAGATTTCTTTATCTAATGCAGAAATGTCATTATTTGTTTAAACGTACTGTGGAAATGGAATATTTCCCAGTGTTTCCTCATTCGAGAACACCCAATCTGGAGTTTGAAGTAGAGGGATTTTGCTAACCAGTTAGTAGAATGAGTCTATCTTTTCTTCTTGAGTGTTTGGTTGATTTTTAACAAACCTAAGAGCAATAAAGAAAATCTTTACATGGATTGCAGTCGAGGAGAGGCACCCTCTTGCTGAGAGTCAGTAAGTGCATGTCTGTACATTCCTTTTTGTCTTTTGTAACTGCTTAATGGTCTTGAAAGTCAGAGGAAGACAGATTTGTTATCTTCAGTTAATGATGATAGTAAAAAACTACCTAGCTGTTAGACCATGTTTTTCTTGTGCTATTTGTGTGTTCAGACCTTTATTTTACATTTTTCTATGAAATAACATATTTGTCTGTATTTAAATGTCAAACTTTATTGCTTATATTTCAAAACATTGTAGCTAGGTGCTTACTGATGCGTATGAGGGTATTAATACAAAACTGGTAAATTTATGACTTAGTATTTGCCTTTTTCAGAGAGAGAGACTCTGATTGACTGTTTAGCTATAGCTGTCATTAGTTAATAATAGTATGACTGACCCATTTTAAGAGTTTGCAGTAAGTGGGACCTTGTTATGGTAAATTGGTCTGGCTGGTGGTAGCATGTTACTGTAAAAGCAGAAAGCAGTAGTGGCTATAAAAAAAGGATATTAGTCTCGCCTGTAAAATGTGTATGTATAATAATGCAAAGTAGTTTTAGCCAAGATAAAATTACCATTTGTAGGACAGCACTGATGAGCACTAGGCTGAGGGGGTGGGGTGAATTCCTGGAAAGCCATTTTACCTGTGTACTTCATTTGCACATTGTGAAGCTTATTTGAGTTTGCTAGTGTTGGTCATAGCCCAAAGTAGCATCTTTGTGTGTGTGTGTGTGTGTGTGTGTGTGTGTGTGTGTGTGTGTGTGTGTGTGTGTGTTTGTGAATATATATATATATATTTTGCTGTCAGTGATGCAGTTTGACTGGTCATCACGACATACACTATAACAGTGATACTGTAACACTACATTCACTGCTAGTTTCCAAAATCATACCTATGTATTGCAACCCCATAACACTAGTATTGTAACAGCACATTTATTCCTAACTCCCTCAAACAGAATGACAGGATTACTCCAGTTACGCCACAACACTGATAATGTAACACCACAGTTACTTCTCAGTCATACAGATTACTTCACCACAGTACTGATGCTGTAACATAGTCATACACATCAGTACTGTGCAGCACTGACAGATTTACTCCTTGCATAGTGTTACTCAGTACTGGTACTGTAACATCACATTTACTCCTCACATAATCATACACAGTACTTCACTACAGCTCTGGTACTGTAACTCCACATTTACTCATCACATAGTCATACTCAGTAATGCACCATAACTCTGGTACTGTAATAGTGCAGTTAAACCTCACATAGTGGTCAGTTTGCTAATTACTAGTGTAAATTAATTGTTATAAATAGATATTATGGGGAGCATTTGTTTTGATGAAATCCTGCTAGTTATTGGACAAAAGTGCTCAAAGTTCTGTGCATATTAAACTTAACTGCATTGAATTTGTGTCTTTATTCCATCCTCCTCTGCTCCTTTGTTGGTTGTGACTGTGCGCACTTTGGGAGTGGGTTTAGGTATTCATTTTGTTCTTGGTTTTCTCTTTCCAAGGTTGTCTCCTGTTTTGTTTGGTTATACACTATACTACACCATGTCACTGGTAGTGTGACACCATGTTTACTCTACATGGTACTTCCAAGTACTGGTACTGTAATATATCATAGTTACTCCTCACATGGTTATACACTGTACTACACCACAGTAGTACTGGTACTGTGACACCACATTTACTCTTCACATAATTATACACAGAAGTCCTCCAGAGTACCAGTACTTTAACACACCACCTTTATCCTCACATAGTCATACACTGTACTACACCACAGTATTGGTACTGTGACACCACATTTTTTGCTCACATAGTCACAAAGCAGTACTACATCATAGCACCAATTACCATAATACCCCATTCAGTGTGAACTTTAAAGTATGACTAAATAGAAACCAAATATGTTCGTAGGTTGGTACTTGGCTGTCGGCCCTACGGCCTATACAAGCCTAGCCATAACAATTCCCTGGATATTTCTTCCCACACTATTTACTTCCCTAGACCCTTGTATAGCAGGGCAACTGACGTGGTCCCCGGGGTGAATTGATTTGAAGTTAACATGACATGATAAACTAGAGAGGGCCCTGTATAATTAAAGGAATTAGAATATCTTCTGACTTCCATTCAGTTCTGCTGTTATTAGAAGTGATGACAAAAAGGTACTGAATTTGCCCAATTAAAAAAAAAAAATCGGTGTTTTCTCATAAGCTACCTAGTGTTCATTGTGGTCTTATCATACCAAGGAAGGAGACTTGAAGGCTGATGTTCATCGTGTTACCCTGCTGCAGTCATCACACTTGGGTTATCCTGTCGTCAGGCGGTCCCGCAGTTGGCCTGAATTCCAAAGTCTTAGTCCGGCGTTGGTTGCTGTTGCTTCTTCCCTGACGTCAGTGCGCCAGGGGTATATGAGGCATCCAACGCCATTTTCTTCAGTCTTTCTTGCCGCGCGGTGCCCGAAGCAGAAGCAGTTCGCAAGTGCTGGTCGGCCGACACCTGAGATTTTTGAATCGAATTTCAGTCCGAAGTCTTCAAAGCTAAGTACCCCGTTGGGGAACCTTTTCTTGCCTCAGTCCGATGTCAGAAAAAGTTAACAATTGCATTTCTTGTGGGAAGCAAATACCTCATAAGGACTTTCCTTCTTATTGTATACCTTGCCTAGGCCCAGACCACAACGTCGGTTTTGTGCTAGGTTCAATAAGCGAACTATAAAGCGACGCTTTGATTTCGCACGACACTACTTCGGTAGGAAATTTAATTACACTATGCTGTCTGAGCAACCGACTACTGGCATGCATAAAAAACGCAAAGATAAAGACAGGCAGCCTAGATCCAAGCCAGACTCTGAGGCCTCGGCTGGGCTGGTCACCGGTTCTCCGGTTTTCAGCGAGGTGCCTACGCAACCCCAGACCGCTTTGGATTCTCAAGCAGAGAGTTCTAGGCTGACGCAGCCATTTTCTTTAGGCCCTACCGACAACATTGCTGAAGGAGAGGCCGGTGCTGTGGAAACACCTTTGGTTACAGAAGGTGTCTTCAGACCGACTACTCTCACCATAAAATCTTATGCTAAGCTTAAGACTCCTCTAAAACCAAAAAAGACTGCACATTAGTCTCCAGTTCAAGGCCCCATGCCTAAGAAACAGATGCTTAAAATGGCTGAAGATTTGATTTCTTTAATCAGGGGTTCCCAACCTCCCCCAGACAAAAGGCCTAGACAAGAGGAGGATTATGCCTCCTCTGATCAGGTGTCTATTTCCTCAGGCTCCTCTGAGGAACAGGATTACTCCTTTCCCCCTTATGAAGATTCTGATGCTGAAGATTCCATTCCCTCAGCTTCTCCCCCTGAAGACTATTCCTTTGGGGAAACCTTACATACCATGAGGGAACATTTCCACTGGGAAGGTCAGGACTACTCCAACTCAAAGAAAAGGCTCTGAGAGTTTCTTTTACTCCCCCAGCACAGACCACTTTGCTATCCCTGCAGTTTTAGACATTGTGGATGATGTTTACTTAGAATCTAGTCTAAATCCAGATTCTCTGCCTCCTGCTCCAGCAAAACCAGACAGATATTATAGAGTGCCTGACTCACACAAATTCCTTTAGAAAAGCCCTGTTGCTGACCCAGAGACAATCTCCCAGGGTCCCAAAGGGGCTAAGGCTTCTATGGCTAAAAATCCTGTACCCTCTGAAAGGGACTCCAGAGCACTAGATAGGTGTGGGAAGAAGGTTTACACCTCAGCTACCCTAGCTATGAGAGCACTAAATTGTCAATTTCACATGCTGAAATGCCAGCAGTTCCTAATGTCTCAAATAAAACAAAAGATGAGCACACGCCCTCAACAGTCTGAATTCAAGGAAATGCAGGATCTGTTGCATGCAGCTGAACAGGTGGGCAAACATACTTTACAATGTGGATTTGATTCCTTGGAAGCTTCCTGTAGAGCAGCTGTTACTGGGTCTGTTATACGTAGGCATGCTTGGTTAAAGGAACAAACTCTGCCTGATCATGTTAAAGCAAAGTTACTAGATGCACCCTTACAGCAGGATGTCTTATTTGGAATTAAAGCAGAAGAGGTTTTAAAGAAAATGGAGGATAAGGCAAAATCTATGCAGACAGTCAAAGATTTCTTACAGATACAACCCCCATGCTTCAGCAGAAATTGGCCAACAAAAAATTGGTCCTTTCCAGCTTCTGACAGACCACAGAGGGGTAAATACAGACGCCCAAGGGGTAGAGGTCAAGCACAAATTCCTTACAAACCTCACCAATGGGGCACTGCAACACAGAAGGAAGGAGAAGACAGGTCTCAAACTACCAGAAGACAAACACAATGACTTAAACCTCAAACTGCCAAGCAGAGCTCTCTTGGCAGCTCCCTTGGGAGGAAAATTAGCACTTTTTGCAGACAACTGGTACATCATCACAAAGGACAAATGGGTCCTAGACATTATCTCACAAGGATACAGATTCCATTTCCACACCTTGCCAAGGATAAAAGGAATGCCAAACCTGCCACAAAATCAATGGGCAGAAGCACAAAAACAAATTACAGCTCTCATGGACATGAGAGCCATCCAACTGGTACCTACACAGGAGCAAGGCCAAGGATTTTACTCAAGACTCTTTCTAGTCCCCAGAAAGGACAATGCTTGGAGATCCATTCTGGACCTTTCGATTCTAAACACCTTCTTGCAAGTACCCAAATTCAAGATGCTAACACTACAGCAGCTTCTTCCCATGTTAGGCAAGAAAGCTGGGCTAGTAACGTTGGACCTCAAGGAGGCATACCTGCATGTCCCTATCAGACAAAATTGCAGAAGATTCCTCCGTTTCATTACAGGTTCAAACCATTACCAATTATCTGCACTGCCCTTTGGCTTATCTACTGTGCCCAGGGTCTTCACAAAATGCCTGGCACCAGTAATTACATACTGCAGACAAAGAGGAATTCAAATATACCCATACCTGGACGACTGCCTCATCCAAGCAGAAAGCAAGGGCATTCTCTTACAACATCTGGCTTTTGTAAAACACCCTCTAAGTTGCCGAGGGTACACAGTATCAAGCAAAACAGACAACTTGTCCGTTAGAAAACGTTAACTTCTAACAGTGCTGGGTGGTGGTGGTCAAAAAACAGAAATTCAATGTTCACAACACGTATCTTAAAAACAACACGAATCAATAGATCCAAAAGAAACCACAGGGTGTTAAACCACAAACACACACCGCCCCACAAACACACCGCCCAAGAAACACTCTCACGCCGTCCAAGGTGCAAAAGAAAGGGTTTAAAGAAATAATTAAAACCAAAATTTAAGCAATTCAATTCAATTTACTTTCAAAACAGCGCTTGTGTGTGTTCTTCTAAAATCCATCCTCAAAACTATTAAAAACAAAAATTTTTAATTTTAAAAAAAAGAGCCGCTTAATGTTTAACTATTTCCAAAATAGACAAAAATATAAAGTATACATTATATATATTCCTTAGACCTACATGTATTGATGGTTCAAACATAGAAACATTACTAAACAATTTAAATTTAATTAACAATATATAACAATATTAGAGAAGATTAATTAAAGTATATATATGTGTATTAATATTAAGTTAATTTAATAATATACTATCTTCATTTTGAATAATTAATCATATCCTGTTATATATTTAATAATTAAACATATATCCTATTGCCTATTTGATAAACTGACTAGAATCCAGGATCAAAAAGGTTTAATACTAATGAAGTCATTAATACTTGGACTTCTTTAATACTAATGAAGTCATTAATACCTACTTGGTTTACTGGTGTCACTGGCCAATTACTTTTCTTTATCACCTCAAATTTCTTCATCTAATCTAAATGGTAATGTTTTTTCTCTATCCATTCTTCATCTGAAAATTCTAAATGCATTATTTGTGTCCTATTTTAATTTTTGTTACAACTTTTTTGTAATTTTGCTAAACTCCTCATTCTTTTTAACTATAGCTCCCTTCCACATTATTTCTTATAAATATAAATACAGTCAGCGCATAGTTACAAATAGACAAACCGATGCTACTACCTTACCACCACTACTTATTAATGTTATACTTGTGTACTACAGATGTTACTAAACTACTACTGGTTCTTCATTGGTTGCATACTGGTACATTTCCACTTATATCTTAATCCTTCCCTTCTTAGTCCTTACACAGTCTGGCAACCTATTAACCTTTTAACTTCCAATGTCTCCCCCTTGGAATTTACATTGAATCTTTTTATCCTTCCTAACCACAGTATTAATCAAAAAATATACATTGTATTTAATAGAATTTAAGTTAATTTAAAACTGTACACTGTATGGTATGTTAAGCAAAACATAACATTCTCCAAACCCCCTCATAAGTGTTTAGTTTAAGTTGTGATTTGACTTTTCCATAGGTTTGCCAGTGAGATTCACATAGTTTGGTTTCCCATTTTTTCAAGATAGTCAATGACAATTTTTGATTCCTATTTTGGGTTTTAGTTCTTTTTGTTATAGTTTTCCACATCCTGTTACCATTATTTCTCCGTTGTTTCCATCCGAGGGGAGGATGTTCACTACCATAAAACAAGTAATAAAGATATTACCATACAGAAAGTAAATCTTTAAAAGTAGTACTTGAATCAGTTAATTGAATAAATCTTGCTTCTTGTTAGTTAATTCAATAAAAACATCTGTAGCTAATAAGGTTACTCTTATTAGTTTGTGTAATATAAGGGAAATACCAGGCTATAAATGTATCCATTGAACCATTCACAATTTTATCCTTTTCCCTAAATTCCACAAAAAAATAAATACAAAAAAAAATCATAAAAGTAAAAACTTTCAGAACTGACTAACGGGTGTTAATAAAATTTTTTCACCAAACATCACTCCCAGTGGCAAATCATGGCCAGGATGCCCCATCAAACCCCTGCTTGAATGATGGTCCTTTCTTGAATGATGAAAAGCCCATTCCAATAAATAGCCAAGTTATTTTGTCCCATGACATTTTTCATTTTGTTCCATTTAGAAACTTATAACTGTTTTGTTCCTTTCTAACCTTCCTCCTTTTCAATGCACACACAAATCGAGGATCAAATCATGACAAAATGGTGTCTTCATCACAAAGATCGGGGTAAGCCTAGATAAAAAGTCAGATAAAAAAAAAAAAAGAGAAGTCTGATGATGAAAACATTCTGACCCAAGTAGATCTGTAACCCCAAACGCAACCGTCTTCGTGGATCGATATGATGGGATGGGAAGAAGGTGGCTTGCTGAGAGATTTGTGGATCTTTGGTATCCCCAGATCCCCACTATTCAGCCATCACCCAAAAAAGTGTATATTAGATCGTTGTATACGATGATCAATCAAATACTCTTCCAAAGCCAGGTGCTTCTTTGGGCGATCTCTTTTGTGCCCATTGATGAATGATTGATGGAAACTATCTAAGGAAAGATAGTGATGTTGTTTGTTGTATATGCTTGCTAGCTAAACTAGGATAAATAAACCCCTTCCCCCCCAATGGGCTTCATATTTCTGTATTCTCACATTAATTTCATTCAACATAGCTCTTTCTTATTTGTTTGCATTGTGTAAATCTAATTTCTTTTCTTTTTTTCTCTCTCTTAATATCTTTGTTTTTAAAGGTAGATGTCTTACATACCATTTTGTGTTGACCTGTATTATTGTGTGTGGGAACAAAGCACACAAGTACTCTTTCTCTTTAATTCACAGTTCACAGACTCTCTCCTCTCTTCTTTATGCTCATCAAATAATAAAGCCAAATTCAACCTTCTACTGAAAAGTTTAATCTCTTTGATGTGATCCACTATGAGGGTACACAGTAAACGAAAAGAAATCAAAACTAGTGCCCTCACAAAGTAGGACATTCCTGGGTGCCAGCTTGAATACAACGGCCCAGATGGCTTATCTGATGCCAGACAAACAACTACAACTAACTCAATACTTCAAAATAATGGCAACAAAGACCCAACTCCCTGCAACAAAAATTCTGCAGGCCTTGGGCTTCATGGCATCTTGCATACTACTAATACCATTTGCAAAACTGCATATGAGGAAATTACAGTGGTACCTGAAAAGCATATGGACTCAACACAGCCACAGCTTGGAAACAATGATACCTCTCATTCCCTGCCTTCAACAGGAGTTTCTATGGTGGTCACAGGCATGTCACCTCAACAAGGGTCAGCCTTTCACCTTACCCCCAGCCAGGCAAACTATGACAACAGATGTATCAGACTATTCCTGGGGGGCACACATGGCAGGACAGTGCGTTCAAGGCATATGGACTGCAGATCAAAGAAATCTGCACATCAATCAAAAATAAATGCTAGCTGTACAGAATGCTCTGACAGCCTTCAAGGACCTCTTACATCCAGGACAGCTTATAATAAGGACAGACAACACCACAGTAATGTGGTACATAAACAAGCAAAGGGGTACACACTCCTACCCTTTATGCAGGCAAGCAATGACCTTGTGGAACACAGCACTGGCTTACCAAGTTCAATTACAAGCTCAATTCCTGCCAGGAAAAAAGAACACATTGGCAGATGACCTAAGCAGGAACATCATGGATCCCCACGTGTGGAAACTGGATCCACAAGTATTTGCAATGATAACTCAAAAATGGGGGCGCCCGGACATAGACCTGTTTGCCAACCCCCAAAACTATCAGCTATCAAAATTTTGCACCAGTACATTTCACCATCAAGCTTGAAAGGTGGACGCACTCTCATTCAGTTGGAAAATGCTGACAGTATATGCCTTTCCTCCATTGCCCCTTCTCACAAAGGTGCTGCTGAAAGTCAGGATGGAGAGACCCCGAATGATACTCATTGCCCCAGACTGGCCATGCCAGCACTGGTACCCACTACTAAGGAACATGGCCCACGGCCCACCATGGATTTTACCACAAATTCCTCATCTGCTAACACAGCAAGACAGTCAGATTCTACACAGCCAGCTCAAAACCTTAAATTTGGCTGCATGGAAAATCACCTAAGCAACCAGCCAGCTCCTGTTTCACAGGCTGTTATGGATGTCATTCTGGAGGCCAGGAGTCCCAGCACCAGGAAAGCCTACTCAGAGAAATGGAAAAGATTTTGTGCCTGGAACCAAGCTAAAGACCAAAATACCTTTGAGCCGGACATACCTCAGATTCTACAATATTTAACTGAGATGTTACACAAAGGGCTTTCTTTTTCATCTATTAAAATCCACGCCTCAGCTATTTCAGCTCACTACAACACGGATCCTCCCTTATTTTCACACCCACTACTAAGGCAGTACCACAGAGGGGCCAAAAACATTAGGCCTCCCAGGACAGCACCAACACTAACACCAACTTGGGACCTCAACTTTGTTCTGGAAAAACTTACGCTGCCACCTTTTGAGCCAGCTTTTATCGGCTGATTTGAAGTTCATATCATGGAAGACTGCCCTGCTGCTAGCAATTACTTCAGCCAGAAGAGTCTCAGAGCTACAGGCACTAATGACAGTAGAGCCTTTCCTCATTTTTCATCAAGACAGAGTTTCTCTATGAACCAACCCCTCCTTTATGCCAAAGGTGGTATCCAGTATGGCTCTAAATCAACCATCCATTTACCCACCTTCTTCCCAAATCCACAGAACAAAGGAGAAAGACTCCTGCACTCCTTGGACATTCACAGACAACTACGTTACTACTTGGATAAAACTAAGGTTTTCAGAAAATCTGACCAGCTTTTTGTATCCTATGCTACAGCATCTCAAGGAAAGGCTATCTCAAAACAGACCATTTCCAAATGGATAGGACATTGCATACGTTTTTGCTACATCCATCATGGAAAACCAGTTCCTGCTAGCATAAGGCCCCACTCCACCAGGGCAGCAGCTACATCTACAGCCTTCCTCAGGTGGGTGCCAACCAAGGATATTCTGGAAGCTGCAACTTGGAGTTCAGTACACACCTTCACCAAACACTATCACTTACCACTTTACTCTAAGTCTAGAGCTGGCTTCGCCACTGTAGTTTTGCAGGGCCTTCTAGCCTCCTCTAACCCTGTTTGGCTCCACCTCCCATCCTTAGCTTTGGGATTCAACCCAAGTGTGATGACTGCAGCAGGGTAACACGATGAACATAGTACAGTTTTGTACCTACCATAAATGTACATGTTCGAGTGTATACCCTGCTGCAGTCCAGGTTACCCTCCCTCCATCCCATCTGACCTAACTGAAACCTTTCAATACCTTAAAATCTGATACAACCTTTGTGGTGTATTTGCTTATAGCTGGAGGGATGTTTTGTTTGTGCTAAACTTTTATTATTGGAACTATCTACTGACCACCTTTTGGGGGGGCACCTGACATCTGGGGCAAGAAAAACTGAAGAAAATGGCGTTGGATGCCTCTTATATACTCCTGGCGCACTGACGTCAGGGAAAAAGTGACAGCAACCGATGCCTGACCAAGACTTTGGAATTCAGGCCGACTGCGGGACCGCCTGACGACAGGATAACCCAAGTGTGATGACTGCAGCAGGGTATACACTCGAACATCTACATTTATGGTAGGTACAAAACTGTACTTTATCAGGACTTCTTATATTCTGATGTTACTAAAACATGCATGCATGCGTGTGTGTGTGTGTGTGTGTGTGTGTGTGTGTGTGTGTGTGTGTGTGTGTGTTCGCTTGCATGTGCGTGGGTCTACTTCACAAAAGCGAAATCCCATAACACCAACATTTAAAATACTGAAAACATAACACTGAAATTCCATATGCATGAAATCTCAAAATACCGGCTGTGAAATCACCGACATCCATAGTCCCGACATATATAACCATATGACATATGTAGCAGGTCCTGTACATGTCCACAACACACTTTAAATCAACCTGATATTCCCCTGTAAGGACTGCAGCTCCCTGCAGTACTGTTCATGAACATCAAGATATACTCACAGTCCCAGTAACCATGTTTAAAATGACAACACACTGCCATAACGTTATGCATAACCTCAGTGTGTACTGCCGGAACCAATTAAACTACTCGTCACTTCCCACTTGACGTTACCTGTACCACTCCTGAAGTCATAATGCATAAGATGTGCAAACATGGTAGGAATGCATTATATCAGCAGCTAGGCACATGGAAGTACACCGTCCCTCCAAGAAGCAGTACTGTAGTACACTTAGGTGAATACCAATATAAATACAGCACCGGTACCGTGTATAAGGGATATAGTTTCCCCACTCCAAATCCAGAGCAGCATATCAGTAAGCCATAAAGAGAATTAATGAGGCTGGATAATGCCAACATTCTAACGCAATGTACAGCACCCTCCTGTCCAACTACATCTTTCACAGTAGTATGCAGTGCAATGATAACATAAAGCATGCCACGGTTCACACATTACCAGACGTCCATACGTGGATAAGCATACCAGGACCACAGGCATTACACATCGTAACTTCATATGTTGACAACCATTCCATTACTACCTGCATCACCCATGTGAACTCCAAATGATATACACATTACTATGATACCTGCGTAACTCACATCAGTTCCACAAAATACACCATGTCCCATTACGGAGTGCTTCACTCCTTGGTCTCCACCACTAGACAACAGGACATGCGTAACAGTGAGCTGTGCAGAAGGCAGCGACATTTTCAATAGCTTCGCTATGGCCTTCACGAATTCTGTTGGAGAGTAACACTCCTTATTACCCAACACATTTTGGAATTGTTCATGCCTCATAAGTAGCTTCTTGTTTTTGGGGAAGGGGAACTCTAAGTTCATCTACACAGTCCTGTTGTTTCACCACTGCTGACATGAGTACACTTATTGGTATCTCTAGTACCCAACAAACACTTCAACTGCATATGCCATGCCTCTATTGAGTTCTGTGTACGAGGAAGAAATAGTTGGTTCAACTCGTACACATTACAGAAAGCTATGGGAAATAGTGGTGGGAACCGGACAGATGAGGAAGTACTAGTATTAAACTTCCGCAGTTTGCCACAGACCTACCAGTCTGCAAAACATTTTAAGAGCTCTTTACCTTCTATTGGAAATATTTCTTTCAGATCCTGGAACGTGCTTTGCACCTCACATTCTTTAATAAATGCAAGGGCAGCTAAACACTTGACAGATAATTGAAACACTGGATCCCTGTTATATAAGAATGCCAGTCCCAAAGCCTCCACCTTCCTCCAAAGATTCTGCCCGAAATGGAAGAGGCACCCCTTAGATTGAGCACCAGGAACATTAAGCCACACACTCTTTACTGCAGCAATCTCAAAGTCACAGAGGACATATTTTACATCAACATGGAATCCATGCTCAGTCAGTAGATGAAGTAAGCAATGCCACATACAATTATAAGCCTTTAGTGATTTCTTAGACATGAGGCAATGTACTAGCGGTACTGCCTTGCTTTATGTACCGTACTTCACTAAGCCATGTAAGCGATACTATTGTCAGCAGGTTTCACCTTTAGTGAAGAACGTTCCATCCATTAACCAAATGCTTGCTCAGCTCACATCATACAAGTTTTTCAGTGTGGTGAATAGTAGAACTGTGTTGTCTGTGGCAGGATCATTCATATATTTGCTTATAAAACACCCTGTCTTCAATGGGAACATGTCAAGTCTATGTTGTGCATAGTGAGTGCTTCTTTACTATCTGTCATGCACATTTTGCGTCTCATACAGCCTATCTATTGTAAGATGGCTTTCCTCTTGGGTAGGCTATGTATAGTGTCTAGAGAAGTCAGTGCTACTGCATTCCACACAAGTAAACATTGCGTGTCTTGGCTGTATTCATCTCTAACTTTCAGTTGATGACACACACTATATTTCTCAACTTTTCCCGGATCGCCTGCATGATGGTGACCTACAGACCTTTCTAACCTATCACCAGTGGGAAGCAATGTTACAGCTCGACCCTTGCACTTTTGTGAGCATTTATACTTACAGCCCCAGTAATTTCTGGAATCCCTGTAACGTTCCAAATGGTATAAATACACATTGATTACCAATATTTCCTTATGTTTCTGTGATGTTATCATTCTATAAATCTGTCTGATCACTCCAGGTACTTCCTGTTGCATGTCAGCCATGTTTGTTTTAGTATGTGGTACAATGTTTTAAAGGTACTTTAAAGGTATAGTCCTCTCAGCGGTGTTACAGACTAATGTATTCTAACCATTACTTGTCGGGTATTTGGGATTTGTGCATGTGTAAGTTCATGCATATGGAATTTCGGTTTTATGGTCCCAGTATTTTAAATGTCGGTGTTATGGAATTTCGCTTTTGTGAAGTAGACCCATGTGGGTATGCAAGTGTCTGAACTTCTAAGTAAGATTTCCCATATATTAATACCAGATGCCATTTGCACACTATATAATGTTTTACCAAATGTCCATCTGTTTATCATAGCATTTGGCATGTTTCTTGCTTTAAGTGGCATTGCATGATGTACCATTTCTTTGAAAGTTTGAGTAATAGGTATAAAAGCTGTTAAAAAGCAGACATTTTGCCTTAAAAATAATCACTCTAGTAATTGCTCACATAGAGTATAACAGTGTTTAGAGATTTTCCCCCTCATTCCTTCCCTCACTCCTATGGGGTCTTGCCTGAATTTTCTTTTAATCTGGCCCCATGTGCATAACTCTTGCTAAGCTAGGGCACTTGCCATTTGCATGTCATTACTTCCTGATTCGAAGTCTCCCAGACTCATTTGACTCATCCTTTTCTATCTTGCACAATTTGTCACTATCAGACATGTACATAATGCTTAATTTTATTTGCCCCGTTCCTCTCCTTCTGTTTGCCTGCCTTTTTCTTGAAGCTGAGCTAAAGAAATGCAGGGATTTTGGTTATGTTTTTCTCATACCTGGTGTAGTGCTCCACAAGATCTCCCAGTTTCCTATATTTTTTTTTTGCCTCCATTCTAATCACTTATGTCACATGACACCTCACTACCTCTTCCTATCCAAAAAGTAGGCGTTTGGTTCCTGTTATGCCAACCTTTTGCACTTCACTCCATACTTAAAGCTCTTGGAGAACAGCCCTGTTGTTTTTTTCTCTTCCACCCTGCTTTCTCATTTCTTGTGGACTTTCCTCTGTGGAAGAGCCTTCTAGGAGAACTTTCTTTTATCAATGGAGGTACCATTTTATAGGTGGGTACTTGGAAGATGCTGCAGAGTTGTGGGGGGGCTCTCTAGATTCTTCAGTGAGACTACATTTGTACAATGATATGACAGCCACACTTATACTTTTACCGTCATCAGTTTCATAGCTTCTGAGAACGTTTTATGTAGTATTGTCTCATCTCTCATGAACAGGCATTGAGTCAGAAAAGGGTAGATACCTCATCAAAATGAATATTGTTTATCAGGATCCACATAAGTTATTCTTAAAAATGAACCTTGCATAATCAGAGCCAAGATTTCTTGGCTGATGTATGCATGTCTTATCTTGCTAATAGGAGGAGTCCCTGGAATGTAAGTCAGCTCTAAGGAAAAAAAAAAAACAAAAAAAAAACTGCTGTACCATTGTAGGTACATTTGCATCAAGAGCAAGAAGTGGAAAAGGAGCATTCCTTGTATGAATAT
This sequence comes from Protopterus annectens, assembly GCF_019279795.1. Classification (NCBI taxonomy): domain Eukaryota; kingdom Metazoa; phylum Chordata; order Ceratodontiformes; family Protopteridae; genus Protopterus; species Protopterus annectens. The sequence continues at coordinate 736,701,496 of NC_056733.1, forward strand.
GTTTTCTTAATGCCACATCTGACTGCTAAATCCCAAACCTTTTCAGTACCCACTCTGACAATGCTGTATTAGCATCAAAATAACCTGAGCTCTAAGCATTTGGCTTTTGAGCAAGACAACTAGAACACATTGGTTTGTTAACCAATTCCTGCATGTGTATAAGTAATGAAAAGGCAATTTTTTTGCAACCTTGGATCTATGATTCAGATGCTGGATAAATAAATGGCTAGGTATGTAGCGGGGATATTTCTTTGGAGGGGATGGGAGGAGGTATTTAACCTTCCTGCTGATGAGTTGACAGCAGAAGATCAGTGGCACATCATATGAAAGCTATTGATCATTCTGATTTGTCTTGTAAAAAAATAGGAGGCTGTACTGTGCCCTTGAGTAGAGAGAGAAAGGGGGGGGGCAAGTAAAAAAAAAGTACATTTTAGTGACAACAGGATACTGCATCATTTATTTACTGACGTTTGATTACTAGGAAAATCCAGCTGCATAGGAGCCTATTTTCAGTGGAGGTCCAGGGAGAAAACCTCCAAAGTATTACAGAAGCATTTTAAGAACAATAATTTTACATTTTTCAAAAATAATACAGTAAAAACAATAAAAATATGCAGTTTACATAGGTTCATAGGTTCATAGGTTTATACTAGGCTATCTCTGTCCAGCAGTGACCCAGATGATTCCGGTAAACCACCTGATCTCCCCCCACAGGTCTAGATTTCTCTTGAACAGAGTCTCTAACCCTGTTCTGTTGTCAAACCAGTTTGTTCTGTCCTGGGTATGGTTTTAAGTTTTGAGTTTTTTTTTCTACAATACCCGGGGTATTAACCGGTGGGTGTGTGTGCCTTTGCAAAGGTAAGGTAGGCTGTATGTTTTCCTTGGCCTTCCTCCTTAATGTGACTATCAAGAAGAAGAAGTCCAAGAAAAAAAAAGGCATGATCTTCCTTCTTGACAAACAAGCTGGGGTCGGTCCAATGTCTGCAAGTCCCCTATATCTTTGTTTATGAGCTCCATTATGATCCTCTCCATAGCTTTGCAGACTAGACTTGTTGCCTCCCTCTCAGCTGTTCATATGTTGTGTAATGTTGTGGGTTTTTGTTTGTTTTCATGTGATTTTGTATCATTTTGACTAATTTGTGAGTTTCCACCCAGGTTCCTAACATAGCTGAAAAAGGCCTATGATTGTTCCTGAAAATCTCTATCATTTTTTTTCTCATCTCTCAAAATTGATTTTAGTTGATTTTATAATTTTTAATTTTTTTTAATAATGATTGGGTTTACTGACTTTTATGGATTTTGTTCTATCATGTAATAGCTTTCTTCTCCTCTTATTGTTTAGTTTGTTAATGGGTCCACCAGACTGGCTGTTGGACTTTGTGGTTTGTGGGTTGGTTTTATTTTTTGATTGCCTGATCCATGCAGTCCCTGAGGTGTTCATAGAAGGCATTTGTAAGGCTAGGCTTGCTTGGTTGTGGTTTCTGACACTCAGGGGCCTTGAGGATACACCACCAGTCTGAGTAGTGTGTGAAGTTTGCTTTTAGAGAGTTTCTTCACTATTTTTTTTGTTTTGGGGGTGGGGCGGGATGTGATTTCCAGTGAGATTAGTTTATGATCAGATCTCACCAATGTCACCCAATGATGGTGTGTTTTATAATACAGTCCACCCAGTAATGAAGGAAGGAGGCTGGTTTCTTGAGAAGGCTGGGGTGGCCTGTAGCATGCTAGAATTTGTAGAGTGGTTTTTTGCATGTTGTGTTTGGTGCACCTGGATGGTTTCCATTTACCATGCTTTGACCAACCTGAGGTGTGAGTATCCTTTATGAATATGGATACACCGGAATGTGGGGAGTGGTCCCTTTTTGGGGTTTGGGGGATGATGAGATAAACCCATTGAGTGCGGTCTTTCGGGAGCCTCCTGAACCAGTCTTTCAAGTTACAGCAACACAGATGTTCTTCCATACTGAGAAGGCGAGAAGAAGTGCCGGTCGTGATTTAGATTTTTAGACTTGGCATTGAGCAGCATTACAATTTCTTCTTCCTTTTTTTTTTTTCTAGGGTGGTAGGTTTAGATTTGAGCCTTGCCTAAAAAGGCACTATGGGGGAGATTGTTTAAAGCTGATCATCTTGTCTCTATGTTGTGGCATCATTGGTGAAGGAAGGAGGGATGCTCCCAGGGTTAGGGGTAATCCTGCCTGGGCTACATACATAATCAGAGAGCTTCTCTCTCTTTTCATGCAGTCCAGGGAGGTACGTCTCAGGTCGTTCACACCAGCATGGACAATGACTGTGTCATATTTATTATGTATGTGTTGTGTTGTGGGGTGTGTGAGGTAGCAGTTTGTTGTGGTGTCTGCTTTGGAGGCCTCTGCTGTTTAGGAAATTTTTTTTTAGAGCTCCAGAGCATGTCTTTGTGTGTGTTTATGTGTTTGATTCAGTGGAGTGGTAGCATTATGTGAGGCTGGTTTTGTGGTGTGTGTAGTTGCCTTCTCCTCCTGTCTGGTCTTGCCACATAATGTGAAAACATTGGTTAAGAATGGATACAACTTGTATGACAATGATTTAATATTTAGCCAGTTTACAGAAATTAAAGCCAAGTTAGTATAATACAAATAGGAACTGCAATATGAATTAGGAGAAAAAAACATGGTTACGGCAGATTTAGATAGGGAGTCAGGGGAGAGAAATTGATTGAAGTAAGGAAGTGAGCGAAGAAGGGGGAGTAAAGAAATGTAAGGTATGAACAGGTACTTTTTCGTATTTGGGGATATAGTTTATCCAGGGTTGAGCAAGAACAGAGACAGATTTTGGTTAGAAGTTTTTCAGGATGGTTTTAAAAGACTGGAGGGAGGGTATTGGCTTAATAGATACTGGTAAGGATTTCTAGGCCTTAGCAACATGGTACATTTATGGACCATGCCCAGCAGATTTGATAACTTCGTGGGCAGAGGGGAGTTTTTGGTCATTGGATCGTAATGACAGAGTGGGAACACAAGTGTTTCGAATGACATTTAGTTCTGGACAAAGCAGATTTATGCTGGTTAACTTTATAGGTGATCAGAAGCTGTATATTTATTTATTTTATTTCTTTATTTTACATTTGTTGACTGGGATAGTCCAACTGGATGTATGTCCATTTTCGGTGGAGACCCGGGGAGAAAAGCTCCACAAGTTTAAAAAAAAATACATAAAGACAATGATATTTACAAACACATTGGAACTATTAATTAGAAAGTCACACAAAAAATGTCAAAAAAATGAAATATAGTGAATATTCATTGGAAGCAGTACATGGGCACACTCGTACTGTAAAATTACACATGAGGTCCAAAGAGTAGACTGGTTATAGTTGATAAAGTCAAACAATATATACATAGGTGCATACCTTAAATAAGATAATGCGATAAGAAGCATGGTATTGTGGGAAGGATTAATTATTGAATCTGGGTTAGCACAGGGACATAGCCAGTGTGATTTAAGTTAGGGTTTAAGTTTACTTTTAAATAGGTTAGCTGAGGATAGGGAAGTTAGGTGATTGAGGAGACTGTTCCATGTTTTACCCACTGTATTAGAGAACAGTGTGTCCCCTGCAGAGTTATTAGATTTATTTATTTGTACTAGTAGTTTGTTAGATGAGCGTAGGGTTTTGAGATTATTTTAGGGGGTGACTAGGGAAGTGAGTATAGGTGTATTTTCTGGTTGATACAGGATTTTGTGGGCTACTATTACTTGATTGAATACTATTAGATTTGGCAATTCTAGCCAGCCTAGTTGATTCAGATTGATACAGTGATGGGTTCTATAGGAGGACCCTGCAGCAAATCTGGCAATATTGTTGTAAGAGGTAGACAGTTTGTTCAGAGTACTAATTTGGTAAAGATAGGAGAGACATAAAGGTGTATGTGATAGTTGATGGGATGGATCTAACCAATTTAGGTTCATAAGTGTGTACTAGGCTAATGGTCCTGGATCTTTACAAGCCTCGTCCATAGAAGTGCCCTGGCATCATGCCACCGACATTAGTTCCCAGTGCCTCTATCAAGTAGAACCACTGGAGTGATCCTCAGGGTGAACTTTCTATTTCCCATCCACTCATCAAGATTTCTCTTGAAGGGGGCCAGTGAGGTGCTTTGCTTGACATGTACGGGAAGTCTATTCCAGAACATGGGCAATTTCTGGGTTGTGAACCTGTCCCTCCAGCATGTTCTGTTGATTGTGGTGATGAGGTTGAGGTCTCTGGAGCGTGTGGTGCAGAGTGATTGGGATTTCTTTAGATGTAGCTTAGGCTTTTTAGTGCTGTACAATGGTGGGTTCTGAAAGAGGTATTTGCTGCAAATTTAGCCACTTTATTGTAGGATTGTTCAAGTGTGGCTTTTTGTGATGCTTGGAAGTTAGTAAGCATACGAGTGCCATAAAGTAGTGATAAGAGGAGGGAAGTAGTGGTAAGTGTAATTTTAGTTGTGTTGGTGAGAGTGGTTTTGGTTCTGTAAAGTGTCCCTAGTTTTTGGTGAGTTTTTATGCAGTTTTTTATATATAGGTCAAAGCCAAGATTGAAAAAAAAAACAAAACAAAAACAAACCAAGAAGAAACTTCTCATTGTGGAGGGTGTGAAGTTCACTCCTTGAATTATGTTATGCACCTAGCTCACTGTGGACCTTTTAGAACTTGAAGGAAACATCCCTAATTTTTTTACAAAAATGCGAACTACTGTGGCAGCTGAAATTTAACTCTTTTTAGAAAACTGGTACTTTTATTATTGCTCCTTAAAAATCATACTAGAACTCAGAAAATTGCCCCACTGTTTAAAAGACTATTAAATGTCTGATATGGGACTCATGCTAATATTGTTAAAGATAAATATCAAACATTGTAGATATTTTACAATGAAAATAACTGACATTGGTGCTGTTTTCTGATACACTTGAGTGCACTTTTACTTATTCAAGCTAAGTGCATTAGATGCCACACTTGAATAGATCCCTAGGGTCTTAATGCTTTATTTTTAACATTTTTCACTGTATTTCCACCTTAGCAATTATAGCTGTGGTTTTCACCTTACGTAGGTGTTCACTTGTGGATTTATATATGTGTTCATTAATATTATGATGTGTTTTTACACATAAACCTGATGAAGTATTTATTTGGTATGAAAATGAACTTTGTTAAAAGTGTTTCAGTTTATAAGTATTAATATATTTTTTTATGATGGCTGTCCAGTGGTAGATCTTTTGTTAGTTAATTAATTAGTCATTTTGTTAGTGAGTTAGTTTCTTAATTAATAAGTTGTTTTTATTTTATATATTTTAATTTGTCTCTAGTTTTTTATTTTCAGTTCTAAGGTAGCACAGTTTCAGCTTACATTACAGTGTTAAGGGAGAAAGGGGCCTGGTTAAAGGAATGAGTTTAATGCTTTTATTGCTCTTAACAGAACCACCCTGTGTAACCACTCTCTTGCTCCAAATGACCTGATTATATATAAATAATGTATGTTTTATGCTTTTTATTGTACTCCGCTAGGATTGCTTATTTGTGTATTTCAATAAAGGATATTCTACTGTTTTCTATTTTATTATTTACAGTACATATTTTATAGTTCGATTTTTATTGGTGAACTAGATGCTCAACATAATTCAAGGAGAGAACTTCACACCCTCCACGCTGCAGAGTTTCTTCTTGGTTTATTTTTGACCTAGTATACATTGCATGATGTTTTTTCTGAGACTTTGAGGGATTTTATGAAGTTTTCTTTCGAACTTAAGATTGCCATTCACTATCATCCCTAATAATTTGCTGTGAGAAGTGACTTCAATGGCTGCATTATTAAGAGACAGAATTTTAAATTTTGTTTTTTCATGAGAGAAGGATTTGGGGAAAAAAGTAGCAGTAGTTGTTTGGGTGGGAGGGCAGTTGAGCATGAATTCTACATTTATAGACATGTTTCAGTGGCTCCAGTGCAACTATTTTGAGTATGTACCTTTACCTCCTAGTGGATGTGGCCTGAGCCTTTAAAAATTAAATTATCACCTTACAATTCTAACAAATACTCATTGACAGAGGTCAAATATCAATACAATTGTGTTGTGTTGTGTCCATCATGCTTCAAGAAAAAATTTTTTTAAACCTTGTATGTAGCATGGTTTTGAATTATTTATAATAAATATAAGTAATATTTATTGCCCTAGAGGAGCAGTAGGAGTTAACTGCAGATGCACCTGGAGGCGTCACTCGGATGAAATGAGTTAAAGCTTCCTGACTAATGTTTTGGAGCCAGGTTGTCTGATGTGCATGTAAGTATGGAGTCATCTGTGTATTGTATTAGGGAGGCCTGCTATGTGGAGATTCTTGGTGAGAATGCTAAAGAGGAGGGCACCAAGTGGTGGCTGGGAGGAATGGAGACATATTTTACTGATAATCTTTTGACAAGTAGCTATTGAACCGTAGAAGAGTTGGCGGAGATAGACCTAGTGAGGACATTTGAAGTAGAAGTTTGCATAGCAAACTATGTTGAATGCATTAGACAATTCTAGAAATAAGGCGGAGACTTGTTTGGTGTTATCTGTAGGTTTATTGACATTATGTGTGAAGGTTAGAAGTGCACTGTTTGTACTATAGGAGGTACAGAAGCTAAGTTTTGTGGGGGGCTAGGAGTTCTTCCTGCAGGAAATAGTGTAGCAATTATTTTTGAATACATTTTCAAGTATTTTTTTTTGGGGGGGGGGGGGCTAAGATTACTATAGGTCTAAAGTTAGTGATGTCTGTTTTATTTCCTCCTGTGTGAAGAAAGATGATGTGATTTTTCCAGAGAAAGGGAATGTGGGATTTTTGGATTGACCTATTTATAAGGATTGAAACAGGTAAGGCAATGCTATTGGCTGATGTTTTAAGATGCTCACTTGGAAGGTCATTAGCTGAAGTAGAGCATAGTTTGAGCTTGTATAAAAGTAGTTTTATATAGTACATGGGCACAGGTTTGAAGTTCAGTGTGGATGTAATGATATATGGCTGCTAAGCAGTGTTGGGATTAGATATTGGGTAATCCTTTGTTAGGGATTTTATACTATCAGTGAACTAAGAGTTGAATTTGTATTGCACTTTCAAATGGTGAGTAATTGAGAGAGGGGCTTGGATTGAATTTTTGGCTGGGATGTAAGATTTCTTTTATGGCTGACTAAGAATTTTTAGGGTTGTGTTTACTGTTGTTCTGAAGGTTGTTATAATATGTTTGTCTTCATTTATTTGCTTTTAGTACAGTTGTAAAGCACTCTGAAGTTTGAAATATTGTGGTGGTTTATTTATTTTTTTATTGTTTTTAATTTACAGAGGTGTTTTCTTTTCCAGGTCCTGGCGATTTATAAAGACCTCCCTCAGCACATTCTGAATGCTCTCTCTACTAATTACTTATCACCATCTGTTACTGAGGTATATAGGACTGCGCTGCAGCTGCAGAGAGAGGCATGTCTGTTGGAAATGCTACCATTATCTGAGGATGAGCTGGCAAGCCAATGGGCACGGCATTGGCTTGGGACCCTCACTGCAGCCTTAACCTCTGAAGATGCCTTCTTGCAAAATAATGCTTCTAACTACTTGCTGGTCTGGACCCTCCGCATTTTTCCTTCAGCATTCCAGCTGCTAGTAAACCAGTTCAGCTGTGGACAGCATGCAGAGTTGCGAGCAACCATCACTCTGCTCAGTGTAAGAAGAATGATCACAGGTGTACTTCCTTATGATACCGAGACCTTAAAGATGCTTCGGGTGTGTATGCATGCACAGGATGAGAGCACACGTCTAGCTGTAATTGGACTTCTTTGTCGAAGCCCCAAAACTAACCAGGCCCTTACAGATGTAGAACTGGATCTTTTAAAGGAGATCCTTCCTTTGAATATGAACAGTGATTCTTCATCTTTCAGACAACTGCTACATGCTAACATGAAGAAAGCACTGGTGAGGCTGAGGGATAGTTGCTTGCTTTTACTCCGACAAAGAAAGGGAAGGAAAACTTCCATAGGGTCTCATCAGAAAATATGTTTGGTTCATCCCAATGACTCACTGTCTGCTGGAGTAGGTGACTATAGCTTCATTTATTTAAAACTTTCCGTATAAGTTTGCAGAATGTGATATCAGGCATGCCTCTTAGTTATGGACTCCTGTTCAGTGCTTTGGTAAATTCTTTAGCCTGTTGCCATACTCCTCCCAACAACTTTGTCTGCTGGACCCTGCCTAATGACTCCATAATCAGTACTGAATCAGCCCATTTGTTTTGCTGAGGTGAAAATCCTGCAGCTCATTAATTCCTGCCTGGGAAGTCCAGTCAGTTCATTTGCTTTTCCAGAGGCAAGAGCTTGGTGGTGGGGGAGCTAGCTAGTTAGGGAGGTCCTGCAGAGCTGTCTCCCCTCAGTGATGCCCTTGAGCTCTACAATACGGTCAACCACACACACACACACACACACACACACACACACACACACACACACACACACACACACACACACACACACACACACACACACACACGCACTGATTTCTAAGTTGCTAAGTACTATGCATTGCTTGGCAGCATATGCTCTGCAAGCTCATGCCCGATAACTGCAACACTCATTGTTTCCACTAGGTGTCACCCAGATGGTCAGCCAGGGCTGCCTCTCTCTTACCAGGATGGGTGAGCCGACAACAGCCACTCAAGTCTCCCCCCAACATCTTTATTAGATTTCCACATTAGATCAAGGCAATGTTACATTTATATAAATGAAAAACATACAAAATGATATCACTTTAATTGTAAACAGTTTACATCACAGACACCATTGAAACAACTGTAGCTGTAAACATAATAAATCACTTATAAATCTTCTAGCCATTGTCAATTAAGCATTATATAGCTCATTCAAATCCTGCCTCTTAAATTTCATTCTTGCTTATACTGTTACCACAATTCCCATTTTGTCTATGTAGTTTGCTCCTTCCCTTTTCTAAAGATCCCAATTCCAGTTATTTTATCTCTGTTACTATATTCACTACTTCTAGTAAAGTTGGTCTAGATTTTGATTTCCATTTTCTAGTAATTGCTTTTTTGGCAGCCACCATAATTAGACTCAGCAAGGCTTTACTATGTCTAGGCAATTCTGATTCTGTAGCATAACTCCCCAGTCAGTCCAATCCGCCCACCCAGCATGTCCGACAGAGCGGCCCCCAGGGAATCCCAAAAGTCTGCCAGCTCATCACACCTCCAAAAAATATATTCCCAGCTACTTCTTTCTTGCCCGTAACATCTCCAGCATTTGCTATCCACCTGAGGAAAAATTCTTTGGAGTCTACTTGGGGTATAAAAGTACCTATGTAAACATTTCCAGGCAAAGATCCTAAATCTTCTAGACTTTGTTGCATATTTGGGAGATATACATATATCCTGCCATTGTCTCTTTGTGAATTGCTTATTCAGTCTCTCTTCCCAGTCCTTTCTAAGCTCCTCTGATTGATTCTTGTAATTATCATGCAGTATTTCATATGCTTTACTAATTATTCCTTTTTTAATGGCAGCTTCTGTTCTAGATACTATTAAAAACTCTACCAGTGCTGGTCTTTCATTTAGGAACCCCCCGTTTCTTTCCCTTTGCCTATACTCTGATATCAATCCTTGGTAGGGAAGGCAATCTCTAACTTGCAGTCCAAGTATATTCTTGTCCTCTTCCCATTCTATTACCTTTCCCTTTCTAGTTATTTGCTCCCCATACCTTGGTTCCATTGCCAATTTTCTATAATAAATTCCAGCCCCCTCTTGCCTATTATCTGTACCCCTGACCACAGTCAACCCTATTGACAAAATCTCTTTTCGCCATTCTCGTGCAGGTTTGGTTCTTAGAATACTCCCTGCTATTTTATGAATATAATACTCTGTATGATTTTGGTTGTTCTACTTAAGAGATTGCATCCAAAATCCATATCTCTCCTTATTTCTTGAGTTTCCTTCCTGCGGCATCATCGTCCCTTTCCACCTTGAATTATAGTTTTCTGCTTGTGCTATGTATAAGAGCCTTAACTGTGTTGCGCTAAAATACTCTCTCAAATTAGGTAATCTTAGTACAGCCACTCAGTCTTATCCTCTCCTGCCCACCACCTCCAGTGCTGCCCATGTCACTAATCAAACATGTCTGATCTGGGGCGCAGTCAGGGCTTCATCCCTCCATTCACATCATCGTCACCCCCCCAAAAAAATCACTTGCGTCTGGAGGGTTTTAGGAAGTTAACAAAGGCAAAATAAAATAAATCAGTAAATAAACCAAACAGTGGTGTGATAGCAGGGGCTCTGTTACTTGTATGAAAGCTATTGCTGTTTCTTATATGTTTATTTATTTATTTTTTATTGGATGGGTTAGTCCCACTAGACCAGAGTCATCATTTCAGGAGAGAACTGAGGTGGTATTCATACTGACTAATGGAAATTTGGCCAAGGCAGTAGGTAATTTTCCTACTTTTCTTTTCTATAAGAGCCATGGGATCTTTTTCATCTATCTGAGCTATCACCAACTTTGGCAGATGGGCCCTGAGGTGAACATCTCATGCAAACAACAGCACACTCAAGAGGGCAGTATTCCCCCATACACTTAGTTATGCTATACTACAATGTCAGTATTAGAAAATTAATCCAGAGACCTGGTATGAGAATAGAACCCACAGCTTTCTGATTTTCCAGAAACAAAGATGACTGTGTTTCCTATCGAGCCACTGACACTGTTGGTCGTTCAGTGGAAACCACTTATGGTGTTTTCTTGTCAAAACCTAACTGAAATGGAATCAACAAAGATGAAATTGGTTACTTCAGTATTAGGCAAGCAACCTTGTGTAGACTTTGCCATTCATCTTGTATTCCATTGCCATTCCCATGACGTTTAATATTGCTCATGTTTCACCATTTCCTTGCCTGGTTGGTTGCATTCCTTTCTTAGGTGAATGCTTGTCCTTTGTTGGGCCGGGCTGTAGCATTGTGCTATAATCTGACTGCACCTACTGAATTTCTAATGTTAGTCATGACCAAAAGCTGCAGTTCTGTCCACTAACTCCACTTACTTTTGAGCACTTTTCCTAATTTTGCATGTCCACATACTGCAGTTTTGGGCATTGAACCTTCCCTTCCTCTTGAATATTCTGGGTTGTCTGTAGTGGCAAATAAACTGCAGTATCAGATTGTACTTTGGAGGTATAGCTTAGAACCTGCCAGTAGAGAAGGCTTTTTCTGTAGCTGTCAATTAATTTGCCAGTAGGGCTAATTATTATTAACAGCTCATCCCTTTGTTATCCAAGGCAAAAGTGACAGGTGTTGCCCTCTTGTTTGACCACTGATTAGTATGTGGTTTGACAATAAACTTTCCCAGGGGAAGCCCCCCCCCCCCCCCCAAAAAAAAATACCATTCTGACTCTTGAATATAGTTACAAGCTTTACCTGGGTGTATGAAACAAAATAAAACAATATACAATAGACTTTGTCCTTCTTTGTTTGGTAATCACTGAATGGTACAACTGAAATAAAACATTAAGGAATGGTATAGACTTTAGTAGTGAGGTTTTATTACAAAACACATTCATGTTTGAAGAAGTCTGTCAAAGCAAAGTAATGGATTGCTGACAGTTCTGTGTTTGCTAGCCTTCTATTTGGTGTAATTTAATAGAAATGTTATTCGTTAAGTTATTCTTCAATGATTCCTTCTAGTTCAGTGACGTAGTGTGGAGCTGGATCTTGTTGAGGATGCCAGCCTTTTTCAACACACCCACCCACAAAAACCACATGGCGCACACACCTGTCCTACAAGCAATTTGGAGGCCCAACAGTTCACATATGGTATGTCTTTGGTTTGTGGGAAAAACTGGAGCACTTGGTAAAAAACTGTGCAGACAGAAGGAGGATATAAAGATTTTATACAGAAGATACGTCATCTGAGAAATGAACTGCAGAACCAAGAACTGTGTAGCAACAATGTTAACTGCTGCACCACTGTGCTGCCGTAATTTAATCTTCTACTGGGTAGGTTTCGGTACAGCCTGAGAAGGTGTAGCCTAATGAACAGTAAAACACTGAGAAGTATATTTTATAGACATGCAAAAATCACAGTAATTATAAGAAAATTGCTCAGTATTTGTTTCCTTTAGTGAGGAAGATTTTCTTTGATAACTTCATTTTTACAGAATGCTCTGCTGTATTGTGCTTGTTTCATGCTGTGTTTCAACCTTACTTCCTTGGCTTACGTGATTGTCGTCATGTGCAGATTTTGTGGAGTGGATGACAAAGCTGGTAATTTCCTCACTTGCACCTGGCATGAACTACCAGCGGAAGAAGACTGCTCTCTTGCTACTGTCTGCTGTGTTAGAGACCTGCACTGATAGCTGGACACCAGAGAAGAAGAAGGGTCAGCCACCTGGTAAGTGACAGCAGTGGGCTACAGCAAGGTCTTTTTTTTTTTATTATTGATTTTTTTAAGTTTGCAGCTTTTTGGATACTTTGGCTACAGTACAAAAACAAGATTAAAATAGAATTATCAGAATTAGCATCTGGGGTCAGAAAGACATCCTTCTGCCGGATCCCATGGTGTAGAGGAATGAAGTCCTGACTGCAGTTCTGGTTGCTGGGGTTCTTTTGGCGGCTTTGGTACAGAAGGGGCCAGGCAAGGAGGGAAAGGAGTGAAGGTGTGTGACCCGCCTGACTCTCCAGAGGGAGGCATAGGAATGGGCACTCAACTTTGTACCCAGGCTGTGAGGAAGGGCCAGCATATTCAGCCCATTGCACACCCCGTTCCTTCATGAGCCGATCATGTGCCAGTATTCTTAGAGTAGGAAACTTCCACGCTACCCCAATGGTTGCTTACATGAGTGCCTCTCCCAGCAACCCTCACCCAGATGATGGGAAGGAAATGGGCTAATCGGATGGGTGGGGGCTGATGATTAGCAAACAGTGAAGTTAAAAAAAAATGGAGGAAAAAAGGACAACCTTCTGAGTAGTATAGCAAAGGTAAGGGACTGCTGTGGTCCTTTGGTAGTAAAGTCACACATCCTGGCACTCTGCTGGGGAGTCTGATTAAAGTAGTCAATTTGGGATTTAAGTGTAGTAGACAACTGAGGGCTTGGGCTTATCACTTCCATCACGTGTGAATTTGTGATGTTCTTGTACATTTCCACATGCTGGAGAGAAGTTGCCTTTCAGACAGTTCCTGTTGCTTTGCAGGTTGTCACTGCTTTTTGATATTTAGTGTGTCCTGACAGGCACAGGATATGTGTGTCAGCTAAGTGCCATACATTGGGATTGGTTGGTGAGGTTTATGGGACTAAGTTGTATGGGTGGCCAGGAATGTTGAGGTTCAGTAAGATATGGAATGTGCCATTCACCATTGGAGAATGAGACAAAATAGGGATATTGTTGTAGGTGCATTAAAGTGATAAGACAGTATGACTGAAGGAACATAGGATAATAAGGTGTAAATTAGGTTAGCTAAAAAGTTGGGCAGAGGTAGGTAAAAATGCAAAAATGAAACGTGTTTGCAGAGGATACTGGGGTAAGGTTGGTAATAACTTATTTGTACTAAGAATTAGTAGGCAAAGAAGGTGATAACTTGATTGGAGAGAAAACAGTTATGGGTCAGATTATATGATGTGGCTTATTGGAGCAGATGGGAGGGTCAGACAAGTGATAGAATTAGATGAGTCAGTGTAAACAAGGTAGTTAAGGTGGGTGCTATGTTTGGATGGATGACAAATATTGATGCTTTTGGGTCTTCAGTGACAGGCAGAATAAGTTGTTTGGGTAAATCACTGATAATGAAGTGCAGTGGGTTTGGGTGGCCCAGGAATGATTAAGTAAAGTCCATGTTGGGGATTCTTGGGTTGAAGACAGTGCAGAATGAGGTAGATAAGGATTATGTGATAACGCGATTATTGAGTTTCAAGGGTGACGACTATAAAACTAAGATAAGCAGTAATGTGGAACGGCTAAGGGCTGGTGGAGATGACGAGTTTATGTGCAGAGTTCAGTTAGGTTAGGTACGAGGTTAGGTTTTAGTCGTCATGGGGCAGAATGGCAAAGCTGGTGACAGAGTTGCACATGTTAGGATTAGCGAAAAGTCTGATGGCTTGGAAGCAGTGAAATAGCCAGAGTGATGAGTGAATAGATAGACTAACATAAATGGTGAGTGCGTAGGCAGGAGGTGCTCATTAAAATTTGTCACTGCGTAATGACTTCCATCACAGCAGGTATGGTACAAGGTAGAGAAAACTAGGGCAAGGCCAGGCCCGGGAATGATGGCCCCCTGTTGTAGAAGGAAGTAGTCCACAAAAATCACAAAAACTGATAGGCCAAAGAAGAGCCATAAAGACGATAAAGTGGACTGTTGAGGCTAAGAAAGAAACTATGTATAGCTACTGTTATGCAAAATACCCAGAATTTCCAGACACAAGATATACAAAATGATTGAGAGAAATTAGAGGAAAGAAAATATTTCCACAAGAAAAACTGCCAGAAGCTTCAAATAAAAAAAATTGTATTCATTAATACAACAGATTTATGAAAAACAGCATATAGAGCAAGAAACTTTGATCTGTTTGGAAAAAGAAGCATCTGAGGAAGTGCGAAAATATAAACAACAAAACCTAGAGAGTTTTGAAAAACATGAAAAAGAAATATGGACATGGGAAAGAGAGAGAGATCTGATATGGTGCAATATTTATGCAAAGAAGAAAGCCAAATTAATCAATATAAAGAAGGCAGCTCCAAAGATATTCAAAGAGAAATACAGGCAAAGGCATCCGGATATGGAAAATTTCACAGTAAAGAAAAAAAAATAATATTACAGAGGTACTGTAGAAAAGTTGATTAATAAAACAGAAGTTGAAGTTATGGAGTGCCTGCGAAGTGAAGGATTTGGTGTAGAAGGTCCAACACAGGTTACATGACAGCATGATGGAGTGAGCCCCCAAAGTAAGGAGAAACAGGAAGATCAGGAGACATCTGAAGAAGAAATATGGATGTGGGAAAGAAAAAGAGATTTAATATGGTGTAATATTTATGCAAACAAGAAAGCAAAACTAACCTATACAAAAAGAGCAGCACCAAAGATATTTGAAGAGAGATACAAGCAAAGGAATCTGGACATGGAAAGCTTTACAATACAAAAAATAAGAAGACATAGAGGAAAAGGAGATTAGTAATAGAGAAGTTAAAGAAATAGTAACTGAGGTTATAGAGTACATGCAAAGTGAAGGATTCGGTGTAGAAAATGTAATTCAGAAAACACCACAACAGGATAGAGTAATTGCTATCCAAATTGATGGGAAACCAGTGGAACAGGAAGCAACTGGACAGGTGCCATATGAAGATATTTTGGAGTCTTTCACAGGAGACCAGTATAAACATTCACTTGAAGCTAGACAACAAGGAAAGGAACAGGAAACTGTGGAAACTCTGATGCAGTCAATGTTGAGGAGTGACAGGCCAGTGAGTTCCCACATGACAGAGCAACGGATGGCATAGGATGAAATTGAAGAGAATGTGCCATAGGAAGATGCTATAAAACTTTCTATAGAATGCCCGCAGGAAATGGAAAACAAAAAATGTGCCCTCAGTTTAGAAGAAAATGATCTAAGAGAAGAGTTGCCTGATTTAATAGACATAGATAGACATATTAAGATCGATGAAAGAAATAGACTGCAGAAGGTCAATAAAACCCAAAAGGTCAGAAGTCTGATAAAACAAATGAAGACATTAATTGGGACTGTCCACAGAGATCCATGCGATATAACAGAAGTAACAGGATATATTACTGTGCAGCTACATTAATAACTGATTAAGTCCTACCATAAGAACACCGGGTAGTAAGGGAAAGGACGGGGAGAGATCGAATGCCATCATGGAAGTATCAAATAGAGAAAACTATAAAGCAATGAAGACAAGATGTGTCCACTGCTAGAGGAGTATAGAAAAGGGAACAGATCAAAAATAGGGAGAAAGGTAGATATAATAAAAGCAATATGCAGTATTATAATGGATCAGGATTTAACTTTCACTATTGCGAATAATAAACTAAAAATATCAACACAGGCAGAAAAACTTAGGAGATGCACAGATAAATATAAAGGAAAAGTACAAAATAAGCAATTTATTGATGATCCAAAAAGTTTTATAGAGAATTGGGAAACAAGGTAAAAGCAATAGAAAGACCATAAAAAAAGAAGAAATAGATGCATTTTGGAGAAATATTTATGAAGATCCTGTGGAACATAACTGAGATGCTAAATGGATAGAAGAAGTAAAAGTTGTTGTTCAAATGTACAGGATATGAAATGGGATGAAGTAATGGCAGGAGAGATTGAAACAAAGTTAAGAAAAGCCTCTAACTGGAAAACTCCAGGCCCAGATGCAGTACCTAATTTCTGGCTAAAAGTATTAACATCTTTGCATGAAGATTTAGCCTTGAGTAAGAACTATTTATATGCGCACCCTGAACGGACACCAGCCTGGCTACCAACAGGAAAAACAATACTCCTACTTAAAGTGAACTTGCAAGCTACCCTAAAAACTATAGACCAACAACTTGCCTTCCGACGATGTATAAACTATACACTGGAATTGATGCTGACAGAGTTTATAGTCATTTAGAAGAAAACTCAATTATGGCAATAGAACAAAAGGGTAATAAAAAGTCATATGGAACAAAGGATCAGTTGTTGTTAAATAAAGTCATAGTGAGAACTGTAAAAAGGGGAAGAATCTAAGTATGGCTTGGATAGACTACTAAAAAAGCATTTGACAGTATCCCACATTCATGGATAAGAGTGCATAAAAATGTATAAGATACACCTTACACTGATAAGCTACATCACAGTGACCATGAAACAGCGTCATACTGTTTTGCAGTTAAACTATGATAAAGAACAAATTATTATTCCACGGATAAAAATTTTAAAGGGGATATTCCAGGGTAACTCTGTCACTGGTGCTGTTCTGCCTTGCCGTTAACCCATTAAAGGAAAACTCCAGGCTCCACCACAATTTACCTCAACTGTGAGTGTTCGTTTATCCCTGTAAACTCATCCCAGCCATCAGCGGTTACCAGACTGCACCAGGAAGTTAGTTAGTTGTACATTTCTTACTTTCCCTAGCATAGGGCAGGAAAACCCATTCTTTACTATCACATCCTTTCAGGTGGAATAGGTCTCCACCTTCGTGATGTACCTTTGACACACTCAAATCAATAGTTCCCTCTCCTGCTGATCCTCCCACACTGTGACGTCACATTAATTAGAATGGCCCATTTGTTAGCTAATATAAAGTCCTACATAACTTGTTGTGGAACTATTTCGTCCACTGTTTCCTTCCGAAGTGAAAACATCATTGGATCAAGAGTTTCCTTCATATAATCTGCAGGCAAAGTCCCTCTGAAAAATACATTAGTTGCTCTAAAGTGTTTTTTGGTAAGTAGACTGCATACACATTTCTGCCCACAGTTCTTCCGCAATATTATTATGAGGTCGTCTTGTTCTGTGTTTGTTCTCTTCTTCGTTAACATTGTTCTGCAAACCTATCAGTTAGTATTTTCCTGGTTTTGTTATGGTATAGGTCTGTGTGAAATCCATGCTGTCTCTGATCTCCCTGCTGCAGTGTGTGCATGTATGTGTATGAGTGTTTCTGCCTGCATGTGTGCGAGCGAATGCATGCCTGAAAGCAGTATGTATGTCTAAAGGCTGTGTTTGCGTGTATGAGATAGAGTGAGCAATGTCTGCGTGTGTGTATGAATGCTCAACAGACTGTGCCTGTGAGTGTATGTGAGAGAGAGTTGCCGATGCATGAGAGAATGAATATTGCATGTTTGAAAGCAGAATGTCTGCGTGTATGGGGGCGGGGGTGACGTACATCTGAGCATCTTAGTGTGCTCAAAATAGTTACATCCGTTTTTTTTTTCCTGCTATTGTTTCAAGCATTTGCACAAAATCATTTAGCTGAACAAGCACCTGTACAGAGATTAGTAGTAAACCGTTTCTGTCCTTGCCTGTACCTTAGAAACCTCTCTATCATCTAAATGTTTCTAAAAAGTCCGAAGTCAAATCCATATAGATGTGACTGTAATATGCCAATTGCTTACAATGTATTGATCGCCTTATTACAGTTAAGTCCGTTTTTTTTTTTTTTTTTTTTTTTGAGGGGCTGTTGCAAAGTGGGTGTGGTGCTGGAGCATAGCACTGCCAGTACTTTCCTAGCTAGCAACTTTTGGCCCCAGTTTGCAAGAAAGCAACATCAGATGTAAAGTAGAAAAATGAGCCATAAGTCAGAACGTTCCTGTGAAAATCTCTACAGTCAGGTGGTTTGCCGGGCGTGTTTTGGTATGTATGTGTATGAGTGGATTTCACGTTCTGATTGCATGTGGGTTCATGAATGCATGTGTGAAGGCAGAATGTATGTATGTGTGTGTGAATGCAGGAGAGACTGTGTATGTATGTGAGAGAATAGTGCATGTGAAAGCAGAATGTCTGTTTGTGTGAATGCAGAAGAGACTGTGTGTATGACAGAGAGTTAGCGATGCATGACAGAATATACAGTGCATGCGAGAAAGCAGTATGTATGTCTGTGTGAATGCAGAAAAGGCTTGTATGCATGAATGAGAGAGAGTGAATAATGCAGACGAGAAAGAACAGTGCATGCGTGAAAGCAGTATGTATGTCTGTGTGAATGCAGAAAAGGCTTTGTATGCGTGTGTATGAGAGAGAGTAGGCAATGTTTGAGATACTGAGCAATGCGTGTGTATGAGAGAGAGTAGGCGATGTTTGAGATGCTGAACAATGCTTGTGTGAAAGCAGAATGTCTGTATGTGTGTGTGAATGCTGAACAGACTGTGTCTGTGAGTGTATGACAGAGTGAGTTGCCCATATATGAGAAAAAGAATAGTGCGTGTCTGAAACCTGAATGTCTGCGTGTGTCTGTGTGTGTATGAGAGATGGGGGGGTGGTGTGTGACATGCATCTGGCAGTCTGTGTAGTGTGCCAGAAAATGGAACATTCACTTTTTTTTTTTTTTTAATACTTTTAGCCTTTGACTAAAAATTCAAGTTCGCATCTGCCACTGATACTTAGAGCAGCGGGCTATATATGTAACTGTAATAAACCGATCACTTATAATGTATCAGTCGGCTTATTACAGTGAAGTCCTTTTTTTTTTAAATTTTTTTTTTGTGGGGGTCTTGCTGAGGGGGGTGTAGTGCTGGATCATAGCCATACCTCTGAACCTCTTAGAACATAAAATCTGGACAATGCCATAAATAATGGGGAGACAAAGCCCCAAAAATAGGGGCACTTTTTAAATATTGCTCTTACAAACTTAGAAAGTTAATAGAATAACTGATTTTGCATTACCATGAATTTTCTAAAGGGTATGAAGTATGAAACTTAAATGTCTGACCCTATTTTTGGACTTTGACCTTAAAGGAATTGTCAACAATTTGCCAACAAAAAACACAAGTTTATGAGAAACAGACTAAAAATATGAGACAAAAATCCGTCCATTCTGTGAAAATCTGGACAGTTCAGAGATATTATTCGTAGCACTGCTCATACTTTTTTAACTTGGAACTTTTGCTGCAAATTGGCCAGTAAACAACTATATACAGAACATAAAAAATGAGCCATAAATCAGTAACGTTCCTGCGGAAAACTTTACAGTCGAGTGGTATGCCGGGCGTGTTTTGGTGGGTGTATGTATGTGCCTGACTGTGTTTCTTGATCTGATTGCATGTGGGTTCGTGAATGCATGCATGAAGGCAGAATGTCTGTGTGTATGAATTCAGAAGAGACTGTGTGTATGCCTGTGTGAGAAAGAGAGTTAGCACTGCATAAGAGAATGACGTGGATTGGTGAGCAGATTGTTGCAGGCATCCCTTATGAAGGGAGTGTGACTGCCTTATGTATTTGTCTTTGCCTTGCAACCTGATACAGTTTCTTTGTCCAGTCTACTTGCATATTTTCCTCAACCTGGTCGACTGCCACGAATGCCTGTTCTTTGCTTTCCCCAGGTAACCCATGCTGGGTAACTGAGCACTGGCCGGCCATTATATTATTGACTCGGGGCTGCTAGGCTTCATGGCAGGCACATAATGGCCAACAGGGGCACATAACACCAATCCCACCATCAGCCTTACATTACTGGTTCATGTTACTGTCCATTCTTTTCTGACTTCAACCTGTAATCATTTGCCCAGACTATAAACTAGAAAATAAAGTCCTCCATCACATACTGGCTAAACACTTGACAATAAATTAGTTTTAGTACTGAAATATTCTGTTGAGAGGATACAGCAGGCACTCCTGTCAGTATTCATGTGAGGCAACACATGCTAAATGCACCCCAGGTAAGGTGAAGAGGATGAAACAAAAATTAAAAACTTATTGTACTAGTTGATCTTGTGGCATTTTAAAAGATGAAAACCTCCTCCTATCAGTCTTGTTAATGTACTCCTTGTCTCGTCCACTGCCAAGTGACAGTACATTGAAGGTACAAACAGTCAGGCTGCAGAAAAAGGTCTGATGCTTTTTTGTCCTTAAGTGTTAAGTAAACATTGCAGCTGTTTACTTATTTTAGACTGTATTATATCAGTGTGTAGTACCTCCATTCAGCACAAGGCAAACAGTCTTAAAGTTCAACTGTGTTGTAAATGTTCACTGCAATTTTAAGATGTAACTCTATAACCCCTTAATTTTTTTTAATTTCTCCAAGTCTGTTGGGTTTCTAATACCATGACGGGAATGGACCCCGTTCTCAAGTCAAAATACAATTTAAGTAAAGGTGTACAAACAGGCTATCAACCCGCATTCTGTTAACTACAGTTGTAAAAATGGAGACTATAGCATTACACACACTCTCTCACATGCACACACACACACACACACACACACACACATATATATATATATATATATATATATATATATATATATATACATACATACTTTAATTTCTCCTAATCTTTTGGGTTTCTAATACCATGACTGGAGTGGACCCTGTTCCTAAGTCAATGTATGATTAAAGTACATGAAACTAGTATTATTTCAGTCTTGGTCAGCCAGAAGTGCTCTTTGAATCACCTGCAATGTGCTCAGTAAAGACTCCTCCTGCAATTCGTACGCAATTACATGTATTGCTAACATGCCTAAGCACGACTTTAGAATCTTTCTATAGGACCCATTGCTCTTACCACTGTTGGAATTGTCTGTGTATCTTTCATCCACATTGCTCTTGTTTCTGCCCTCAAATCCTGATATTTTATAACTGTGGGTCTCTCTATACCAAAGACACTGTAGTCACTGGTTGTAGCGAATTCGGTGATTAATGCTACTTGTGTCTTCTCTTCATGGACCACTACATGTAGTTTTTTAGCAGCTGTCATTTTAACTGTTGGTAATGGGTGATGCCATACGATATACACTTCATTATTTTCTGTGATGCTTTGTGGTTAATATTTCTAGTGTTTTTCTGCCACTTCAATACCATAATGTTTGCATAATCCCCAGTGCAACAGTCTTGACACATTATTATGCCTTTCAGCATACAGTCCTTCTGCCATTGATATGTCACAGCCAGCAATGGGGTGTGTGACTGTTTACAATTCTGTTTTATGAAACTTACATTTGTCTGTGCCTCCCATGTGTGCAGTAGACTTTGTAAACCGACATGCACGTAGCCCACTACCTTGGGATGCCAATAATAACTTTTCATGTCTTGGTTTCAACTTGACTAACCATTCCTGCTTTCGATCCTGATCACCGTGCACTTCTTCCATAAGTTTTCTGTATTTGGAACTCTTTTTATGCATTTTCCACATTTTTTGACTTTTCATCTGGTCCTTCACCTTAAATTCCTTCCTTTGTTTTTTGGCACATTAAGTCATTGGCTGATTTTGATATTCTTCTGTTTTGATTTCCAGTCCTGCTTGATGCCGATATGCTTCTGTTAGACTGCACAGAGAAGTCATCTTAGATTTATTCTCCTCATGTTTCAAAACTTTCTTTACGTTTGCATCTTGTGAGGTCAGCTCATATTTATGCCTTCCCAGGATTTCAGATCAACACATGTAATTAGTTTCAAGGAGGCCCATACCTCCTTTGGAATGGATAAAATGTAGTCTTGGTATGCACTGATTTTTTTAAATCATTTGGTAAGCAGGAAGCATCCTCCTTGCTTTCCTTTCTAATCTATCCAGTACATTTTGTGGACAGTCATTTACTCCAAAATTGTAAGTTTTATAGCTTGATTTTCTACCTACATGTCACCGCTGTTTTCAGGATTAATTCAAGTCTTGTAATGTATTCCTTATTAAGTTTTATTTTTCTTTATCAATTCACAAATAGTAATACACTCGCTCTTGCTCAAATTCCTTTATATCAGAATCTGGTCCCACACAGATGTTTTCTTGGATCTGCAGTTTTCCTGCTTTGAAGGTTGCTGTACCACCTTTACCTGCTTTGAAGGTTGCTGTACCACCTTTACCTGCTTTGAAGGTTGCTGTACCACCTTTACCTGCTTTGAAGGTTGCTGTACCACCTTTACCTGCTTTGAAGGTTGCTGTACCACCTTTACCTGCTTTGAAGGTTGCTGTACCACCTTTACCTGCTTTGAAGGTTGCTGTACCACCTTTACCTGCTTTGAAGGTTGCTGTACCACCTTTACCTGCTTTGAAGGTTGCTGTACCACCTTTACCTGCTTTGAAGGTTGCTGTACCACCTTTACCTGCTTTGCAGGTTGCTGTACCACCTTTACCATGAGCAAATCACATTCATATTTCATCTGAAAAGGTTTTGACTCCTTGCAGCTGTGCTTTCAAATCCTCATCTGATAAGCAATACAGTTTTACAACCTTGGCAAAGTGAACATGAGAATTCTTTACACTTTGTTGTTTTCCAGGAGCCAGATTGTAGCCATGACCTAAGCTCATATGTAAACATAATGGGTTAAGGACAGGACAACATATCAGCAGTGGAAAAGTGTCACCCTGGAATATTCCCCATTGGATTTTTATCCCTACTGATTTCTCCAAATCGATATGGTTTCTAATGCCATGAGAGGAGAGGACCCCATTCCTAAGTCAGAGTATGATTAAAGTTTATGACATTAGTATTGTTTCAGTCTTTGATGTCAGCCAAAAGTGCTTTTTGCAGCACCCGCAATATGTGCACTAATTACTCCTTCTGCAATTCGTATGGAGTTACATTGCTTGATATTGTATTTACATAGGAATGCAGACTCTTTATTGTAAGCCCCATTGCTGCTACTGCTATTGGAACATTCTGTCCATCTTTCTTCCACACTGCTCTTGTTTATGCTTGCAAATCCTCAAGTTTTATGACTTTGTCTCTCTCTGTAGGCAGGACACTGTAGCCACTGGTTGTGATGATTTCAATGGTCACTGCTACTTTTGACTTCTGTTCCTGGACCACTGTTCCTGGTTTCCTAGCATCTTTCTTTTGAAATGTTGGTCTTGGGTGATCCTATGTGAAGTAGACCATAATTTTCTGCGATGCTTTGTTGCTCATGTCACTTTTCTGATGGCATAACACCACGATAAAATGTCCATTTTTGCAAGCACTATGCTACATTCCTGTAGACATTTAACAAAATAAGCTACAGAGTTTATGTAATTTATCTTATCCTGTACTACTCAGTTCTCTTAGCAGTCGACAAACTGAAGCACTAGCAGTGAATAAAACATCTTTTGCAAGTCATTCATAAGACTGGCTATAAACTGCATTTGCAAGCTTACATGATCAGGGACATAGGAATGGTTACTAACAGATACTTTACATGTCATGCAAACTTAATATTGTTTTTAGCATGACTTCAAGCACGTTTGAAAGATTAGGAATTCCTATTAATTCTGTGTTAACAACCAAGCACTGAGTACTGCACGTGCAACACTTCACAGAATTAAAAACAGGAAAGGACACAGTAGTATCGAGCTGGGCAGATTTCATTTTATTCTAGTAAGAAAAGGAAGGAGTTCTCATCTTTATTGTCTTTTACATATAGACTAGCCATCGCTCAAGTTATTCTCCTGTACAAATGTTACCAAATTTACATCATGGTAGCTAATATGGTGGTTTAGTTTATACATCATTTAACTGGGAATAGGACTAACAGTGTATTTGCTAATGTACTGGCTTCAGGGACTGCTTTGAGTACAAACTAAGAATGACATGGAATGCCCCTATAGAAGAATCAGAAAGGCTGATATCCTGTTGAAATTTAAAAGCTGTGTGGATGAATTCTTTTGCTTGATGGCATATGACCCCTTAGTAGTTGGTAGCCAACTCCTAGACGGACATTCCATGAGGCTTTGAGCTTGATTCTCATCCCAAGATGAACACTGACCTAAGTTGCTACCCAACTTCCTAACTTCTGTGAGAATCACACTTTGCTCAAGGTAGCATGTTAAAGTGTAATGAGACCTGTAAGATCACATTCCATAATAGCATTTGGCTCTAAAAGCTATTGATATACTTTTTCTGGGATTCTGAAGCAACACCAGCACTTACAATAAAGGCTGCATTAAAAAGACTTTGTTCCCACAATGTGGCTATGTGTGGTTCATAGACATAGTAGCTGCATGTGTATAAAACTCATTATCAGCTAATTTTTCCATCTCTGAAATGCTGTACAGTCTGTATGTAACCATACAGAACCATTTGCATGCTGCATTATGAAGGCTATGAGTGAAATTCACATTTTTTTTTCTTGTTTCTCCATTCCATTTTTATTTCTATTAGACATTTTATCCAGTCTGAAGTTCCTTGACATCCACTCAAAATTAGCCACAACCAAGCCACCCATTCTGACATTGTACAAGAAATCATTAACCAAACAAATGATCGAACAGGCAACCAAATAGACAAACTAGCCAAAAATGTAGTGTTTGTGATGTATTACTTTTAGTGTTAGTCATTCTGATAAAATGATTATGCTACCATTCATGTATGCACACTACATTTTATAACATTTTCATTTGTTCATGATTCAGTATTTTGGTATGGATTCTACTGAGTATAGCTAATGTGCAGGGTACAGGAAATGTACCAGATTTCAATACTTCAGTGTTGCTATCAATAAAACTGCTTCCTTAATCTAAGCTATAATCGCTTCTGAGGTCTACATATGGACATGTTCACTAAGGGTAGTTCATTAATTGCAAGTTAAATACTATGTGCCTAGAGAAAATCTTTTCTGCCTCTGTATTCCATATATCCCACTTCTGTGTTAGTCTGCTGTAGAACAGACACAGCATGCAATATATTATGTATAGCTAAATAAACAAGTTATAACCAGAATTCCACTGATCTTAAGACAGATGTTGTAGTATTCAGAAAGTCAAGGTCTATCATAGTTACCTATCTCATAGGAAGCTTTCTGTCAGATCTAGGGCTATGGGTGACCATTGGATTTTTAATAGTATGTAGTTATACTGTTTACATCAAATATAAAATACATCACCTCCAGTAGTAGACCCATAACGAGCGGCGTACCCCAAGGATCGGTCTTGGGGCCTGTACTGTTTGGTAGATACTTTTGTAAGGTGTAAGACAAGACCAGTGGTCTGTAACTCATCAGTTTTTCAGGTGACTGCAAGCTGGGCACTCTCTGAAATTCCCATACTAGTGTGAACATCCTTCCAGAGGCCTTTCCCCATACTAATGATTGGTGCGCAAAGCATGGGCTCAGACTGAATGCCAAGAAATGCATCATTATCCCATTTGAGGAAAATACAATCCACAGTAATTATCAAATTAATAACAACATACTAAGCATGCGATCAATTGTGACAGACATGGGTACCCAGGTAGATCGCAACCGGACTGTTGACCACCACATTGCCTACATAGTACAGAAGACTTTCTAAATGTCCCACTTCATAAGTAAGGGTATTTCATCTCTGAACAAGGATGTCATATCTGTACTCGTCCCTTCTCACACTCATTATCAAGTACAATGCCCTGTTCGACATGTACCTTGTGAAGCACGTGCATCAGCTGGAGAGACCCCAGAGGTTCATGACCAGGAAGATCAGGGACTCAAACGCCTATCCTGTACAGATAGGCTGACAGCCCTGTCCCTCTACTCAGTCTCATCCCCACTGTTCATTGGTGACCTGTGTGTGGCATCCAGGGCCGTGTCAGTTGCCGCCTTGAAGGAGTTGCTGCATATCCAAAAGTCTAATTCCATTCGCTCAACCCACACGCAAGGCCTCAGCCTGGTTTGTGACATTACTTGAGCTTGTTGGCTGGATACCTTCGTGTTCTAAAGACTCCCCCATCTGTGGAATAGACTCCTCTCCATGTCAAGCAGAGTGCCTTACTAACCATCTTTAAGATGAACAGGGACGGCTGCATGGGAAACAGGAAATATACCTGTGGGATCCCAGCATAACTTTGAGGTTGTTTTTAGATCGACTTTTTACAGTGGGAATTATGTTCTTGAGGCACTGCGTAAAAAGGCACTATGGGGGTAGCAAGAGCCTTGGCCAGTAGAGGAAATCCCAGGTGTGACAGATGCAGACGATTTCTGGCAAAGCATCGAGGTCAGTCAGTCATGTCATTTCAGGATGACAGATACTGTATCCACTTATTATAATGACACCAGAAACTAAGCCAAGTAATGAAGTCCATCATTTTTGGTTTGTACTGAGGCATCATCCGAATTGAAGCTAAAAAAACTGCTTAAATCTTGTGACCTATAAATGCCTGAGACATGCAGTCTGAGTCCTCAGTCGTGTCTCTCATCATATGTCCCAAAGACTCCCCATCTGTGGAATCGACTCCTCTCCATGTCAAGCCCAGTACCTCACTAACCATCTTTAGGATGAATCGGGACGACTGCATGCAAAACAGAAAATATACCTCTGGGATCCCATCTGTGTTCATGATGGACATGAACACACTGCTGCTGACTATGTGGGAACAAGGGTGAAATTCGTACCAAGGCTTATAAGGGCCTCCCAGCCAGTTGACTAGTATCGTCCTTTGAACCTATGAAATATCCTTCAGCTGCAGAATCAGTGCTGTTACAGATAAGGAAAAGGTGAAGCTACATAGGAGCATTGTATCATAGGATGTTACTAGGCTAGTGGCCATGAGGCCCTAAAAAGCCTACCCAAGTTTTACCCTCATTTCCATAATAAGCACCAGTTGCCCCTGTCCAGGATGGACACAAGTGAAACCTTCCATGGTCAATTTAATGTTACCCTTCCAATCGTCCAGATAGCGTTTGAAGCAGACTAATAATGTGTTCTGGTTTGACATGAAGTGACAGTCCATTCAAAGTTGTGGTAAGCTCTACGTGACAAATCTGTCCCTCCCTCAGGTTCTATTAATGTCACCGACCAGGTTAAGTTCTTTACAACAAGTAACCTGTGTACTATTCCAGTGGTGGATATGCAGCAGTTGCAGTAAAGCAGGGTCAAAGCCTGATTTATATGCAAGGCATTGATCATCTGAGTAGTTTGTATGATACAGACTAAACTGACAGTGAGTTCAAATGCTCCACAGCGGACACATGCTGAAAAGCTTGACTTTTCCTTTTCAGAAACCTTTGTAGTCTCATGAATTCATGCAGGTGCTTATTCTGGTACATACCAAAAGGGGTGTTCTACTCAATTGTTGACCTGATGAGGGAAGAGTACTTTGCAGATATAGCATGTTTTTTATGGATGCAGTGCCCTTACTTGTGAGATGAGCAATATAGAATGCCCTTCTTACCGCAGTGGACACAAGGTGATCAAAGGCAAGGTTGCTGTGAGTGCAAAGTGTTATTGTTGTGGTAGTTAGCATGAAAATAACACTAAGAGAAATGGATGATAATACATTTTTTTACATTGAGTTTAAGAACATGACTTTGGCAGCAATCATTTATTTGTGTTAAACCATCATGTAGGATGTTGACATTGTTTGGAGATTAAATGAACTGGACAGCGTTTACTGTGAGGCAACAATGCTACCACAGCACCACCGTGGGTGAAAAGAGTACCCAGTGATGTTGCTTATTCAGTTTCACTATGATAAAAGAAAAATAAAAACATCTATGGAACCTGAAAACATCCCCGGTTGTGTCCAATATGAGCGCAAAACTGAAAAGAGTACCCAGTGATGTTGCCAATTCAGTTTTGCGCTCATATTGGACACAACCGGGGATGTTTTCAGGTTCCATAGATGTTTTTATTTTTCTTTTATCATAGTGACATTGTATATGACCTGCTCTTTAGCAATACAAGGTAGAGGACGGTATGGTGAGGCTGTCATGGTGTATTTGTGGTAGGGGCAGGGAGTGAAGTTTTCACAGAACCTGTCGACTAATAGGTTAGCTATGTCCACAGGCTCAGTATATGTGGTATCATTAACTATCAGTTTTCATTAATTATCAGTTTGTCACAAGTGTGGGCCTTTCCTTTTAGGTTAGGGATGTAACTAAAGAATGCCTTAAGGTTGTCCTTAGTTGAGGAAGCTAATTTGGATTCGTACGTTGCTTTTGAGGACTTTGAAAGGCATCTTATTTCCTTGTGTAAGCTGAGGAGGGAGTTTTTGGAGTTTAGGGGCTTGCTTTGTATTAGTGTTATACAGCAATTTCTTCCTTTTATTGTAAAGCCTGTTAATGGCCATAGTCCAACAGGCAGACTTGCTCTTCCTTGAGAAGCTTTTTTTGTCGTATCAGGTATGGCCAATTCAATTCAGTTATGCATGTGTTTACATAAAGCTTTGGTGTAGGACTTGGCATATTGGCCGGTCCTATCAGAGAGGGGAGGTGCAGTAAAGCTAATTATCCCCTCCTGTAAGAGCTTATAGTGTGTTTTGGAGAAGTTGTTTACTTTAATTGCTGCTGAAGTGGGGCAGGTATGATACTTACTTTGAATGTTACAGATTTGTGGTCATATCTCAGT
The DNA here is from genome assembly GCF_019279795.1 of Protopterus annectens. NCBI lineage: Eukaryota > Metazoa > Chordata > Ceratodontiformes > Protopteridae > Protopterus > Protopterus annectens. The sequence continues at coordinate 736,730,430 of NC_056733.1, forward strand.
AGGGAAGACCTCGCAGTATGGGTAGTGCAGTATTACACATATTGGTACGCTCTCGATTCTGCATGTTGGCATGCCTTGGATGGGTGTCAAACAGCTGTTCCAGGGCATTGGAGTTAACGAAGTCTGGGAACCTTTATAGGTTTATAGGTTCATAGATGTGTACTAGGCTAATGGCCCGTGAGCATTTACAAGCCTAGACCATAGAATGTGCCCTGGCATCATGCCGCCCGACGTTGGTTCCTAGTGCCTCTATCGAGTAGAGCCACTGGAGTGATCCCTGGGGTGAACTTTCTATTACCCATCCACTCATCACAATTTATCTTGGAAGAGGGACAGCGAGGTGCTCTGCTGGACATGTATGGGAAGTCTATTCCAGAGCATGGGCAGACTCTGGGTGAAATCTGTCCCTACAGCATGTTCTGTCGATTGTGGTAATGAGGTTGAGGTCTCTGGAGCATGTGGTGCAGAGGAATTGGGATTTCTTTAGATGTAGCATTTCTAACAGAGCTGGGTCAAACATGGCTTTGTAAGTCAGGCAAAGATCACCTCTAGGCGATATGAGACGGAGAATAGCTGCAGTGTTTTGACTCTGTCCATGTAAGACATGTGATTAATGCCTAGGATCCTCTTCTTGAGGTACATCTGAGGCCGTTACAGCTGTCTAGTGAGGTACATGCCAAATGGGGCAATGTTAAGTTGTCTATCTCGCCTTCATTCTTGCTGGATGGGTTCGGAGCCGACCTCGGCTCCGACTCGGCCACTCTAAAGCTCGAGAGTTGGTTCCACCGGCTCGAGGCTCCCTTATATCCCACAATGCTAGAGAGTTACCTCAGATCTCGCTTGCCGCTACAGCTCGAGGTTGGTTGTTCTACCGTTCCTGGTGAGTTTAAGCTTTCTATTAAAAGTTACTCTTTTACCCCTTTAGTTTAATTATTATCTAATTAGTGTAGTTCATTGAACTTTATCCCCGACCTAATTTTTTTCCCGTTTTTTGTTTAAAAGAACTTTTAGTTCTTCCCTTGGGCCTTCCCTTCCCTAGGAGTGTTTGTGTAGTTTAAACTACTGTTGATTGTACTTTATTTTTTAGTATTTTTACTAAAGTAGTTATTTTGACAGGGTATAACTGGTGTGTTTGAGTGTGTGTTTGTGTTCACCAGTTAGGCTATGTCTAAACAAAGGTCTCGATTCAAGAAGTGTGATGCGTGCTGTCAGAAAATGTCTCTGACAGACGCCACACTTGTGTCTTTGTCTGGGTTTGCACCTGCAGGACTCCTGTGCTGTTTGCCATGGCTTCAGCCCCAGGGTCCTGCAGGAAAGAAAGAACAAGCTTTATTCTGAGAGGCTTGTTGAAGCCTGAGGATTCCCTGTCTGTCTCAACAGGGAAGCCCTCCAAGGCATCGAGGTCGGGCCCGCTTCTGAGCCGAGACCTCAGGTTGTTCAACCTTGCCTTTATCGGCTCCGGCTGGAGCCGATAAGACTCAGTCCACAGTTTCTGCCGCCGGAGCCGAGGTTATCGAGGTACCGTGTCGGTTCGACAAGATCTTCGGAGCCGACAACCAGAAAGAGGTCTAGGTCACCTTCTCTTGGCTCCGTTCATTCTGCTCCAGGATCTCCCCTGCTGTCTGAACGGAGCCAAAGGTCTCATTCCTCTAGGTCATCGAGGCTGTCCGATCATGACCTTCAGAGGGTGGTGAGTCAACTACTCAAGTCTGAGGCACTAGCCCAGATGCTTCAGAGTCCGACTCATCAGTCGGTGCCTGCCCCGTCCATCAACTCTTCCTCCTTCGACTCTCTTGAGTGCGAAGCCGGGTCGTGTCGGAACCGAGAGTCACCTCGAGCCGAGACAATTGTCTTCGGCCCGGCTCCGTTTTCTTCCATGGAGGAATCTGCGCCCGGACTTCCCTCGTCGGCTCGAGGGGTGAGTGGCATCGACCCTTGTCCGACCCCTCTCCATCTCGGTGCGTGAGTTCGGCTCCGACATCGGCCTCGAGCCATCACTGTCGGTGCCGAGGGGTCCTTAGCTCCTCGGAGCGGGACCTCTGGCTCTGCCTGACAGGGGTGCTTCGAGGTCATGCGGAGTGTGTTAGAGCCTGGCTCTACTCCACAGTCGGCTCCAGCCCCTCCCTCTATGCTGCCTCAGGGTAAATCGACTCACTCCCTCATCCCGGACCGCAGAGAGCCAACTCCTCAGGAGCTCCCTTTGGGATTTCATCCTCTTCCGAGGCCTCTCCTGATTTGGCAGAAGAGCCCCTCGGAAGAGGAAATGCAAGAGGAAGCACATTGACTCACCTGAGTCTATCACTTCCGACACAGATCTGGATGATTCTGAGGGTTCCCCGTTCCCCTTCTGAAGATGTCTCATTTGCAGACATTCTGGAGATCCTTAAACAGAGGGAAATTGGCCAGCCTCAACCCTTCAGAGGACGAATCTGTGTATCTTGAGGCGGCTCTCGCCCTTCCACCTCCTGGGTGTCCCCCTTCGACCCCCTCATGCAGGTGGTTGCTAAAAGGCATGGACGGCTCCTGATTCAGTGGACCCCACTCCCAGGAGACCCTCCAAATTCATCACAGCTCCATCAGACATGGAATGTTTAGCAAAAGGCGTTTCTGTGTATGCTATGGTGGTAGCTTCCGCCATAAAGAAGGAACTGGCTGATGCTCCTGAGCCTGTCCATCCACCTAACAAGGAATCTAGGTCCATGGATAGGTACGGAAGCGGATGTTCTCCTCAGCGACATTTACTATGCTCGCTGAATTACCTGTGCCATTTCACTGCCTTCAAAGGGACTTGATCAAAGAAGCGAGTGAAATGCTGAAGGACCCTACAGCTGCGGGTTTCAAGAGAAAATGAACACGCAGCTGGCTATCCTTAATTCTATTTCCAACTCCTCCATGCGCCTCCTCTTATGCGGCCGATGGAGCGAGCAGAGCCGCAGGAACAGGGTAGCCTTACGAGGCACGCCTGGATGCGGCTATGCAATTTTGGAACCTTTCAAGACGCCTTTCACGAACTCCCTTTGATGGATCATCTCTTTGGTCCACAAGTGAAAGAAACCCTGACTAGGTGCTAGACTGATGGCAAGACCCTTTCTGCCGCCGGAGTCCGTTTTCTACTCCTTCTAGGCCTTACCCCAAAGGCCAGAAGGGGAAAGATGTGGTTCCGTAAACAATCCCAAGGGACTTCGCCTGACGACAGAGTCGGTTCCCGCCAGAGGCAGAGGGGGAACAACAATGGTAGACGCCGCCCTAGAGGCAGAGGGGCTCCGCAGGACCAGGGCAATCGAGAAACGCTCTCGGATAAGCCCTTTCAGCATCCCTGATGTGTTGACCGACTGCCCATCTTTGCAGGCAGTCGGGGAAGATTGTCACTGTACCCAGAAGCCTGGCTATCCTTGACACAAGACAAATGGGTACAGTCCATCATTTCGAAGGTTATTCTATTCCCTTTCTTCGCTTTCCAAATCAGTCAAAAAATCCCTTCCAGATGTCCCACCAAAGGGATATAGCAGCTTTGGAAATTTCAAAACTGCTTGCAAAAGAGCTATTCAGCCAGTGCCAGCAGACCAACTAGGATCCGGAATCTACTCAAGGTTCTTTTAGTTCCAAAGAAAACAGGGACTGGAGACCAATTTTGGATCTCAGTATCTTGAACAGATCGGTCAAGAAAACAAGATTTCGGATGGTCACGCTGCAATCCATTCTTCCCTATTGGGAAAAGGAAACTGGATGTGCTCTATAGACCTTCAGGACGTACTATCACATAAAATGAACAGACGCTCCAGAAGATTCCTCCGCTTCAGGCTGGGAACCAGTCATTTTCAATTCAGGGCCCTGCCCTTTGGTCTCACCACTGCCCCGGTGTTTACCAAATGCATGGCAGTGGTAGCTTCTCACCTGAGACGACAAGGATTCCAGGTGTTTCCATATTTGGACGACTGGCTCCTCACAGCTCCCACCAAGCATCTCCTTCTGATGGCCAGAGATTACACTTTTCGCGTGATCCAAAAACTGGGTATCTCAATAAATTGCGAAAAGTCTGTTTTGTCGCCTTGTCGTACTATTACCTACATAGGCGCAAAATTAGATACTGTAAACATGTCTGCAACACTAACGAACCAAAGGATATCAGACATTCAAAAATTGGTATCACTACTTCTCAACAACAACAGAGCCAAAGCCAGGTTAGTTCTAAAGGTGTTGGGAATCATGGCAGCGCCATACCCCTCCTTCCATTGGCCAGATACCACATGCGGATCCTTCAGTGGATGCTCTTTTCTCAATGGTCATACCAGGAACTTCCAATGTCTCACACCATTATGATCACGCAAAAGCATCTCATGTGGTGGATGTCTTCCCCCCAGCTCCTGTTGGGGAGACCATTTGTTCCACCTCCTCCGGTTGCTACTCTGACAACGGATGCCTCCCTGATCGGGTGGGGGCATTATCAGGGCAGGACAGTCCAGGGCACATGGCAACCAAACGAATGCCACTTGCACATAAATGTTCTGGAGATGAGAGCAGTGCTTTTAGCGTTGTAAGCCCTTCAACACTCTCTTCCCTTGGGAACGATTGCAATCCAGACAGACAATATGTCTGTAGTGTGGTACATCAACAAACAAGGCGGAACCAGATCATACCCCTGTGTCGAGAAGCACTCAGACTGTGGCAATGGGCGATTTCTTCTCAGCGTTTTCTGATAGCAACGCACATCCCGGAAGTCCAATCACATTGCGGACAAGTTGAGCAGAGCTATTCTCATGCCTCACGAGTGGTCTCTGAAAGACTCTGTAGTGAGAGAGATTTTTCTCAAGTGGGGTCAGCCTTGCTGCAATCTTTTGCTACTCCCCAAAACAGCAAGTGCAGAGAATACTTCACTCTATTCCCTTTACCAGGCCAACCCAGCAGGGACGCTAGTCCAAGTTTGGCCCCGGGACTTCTGTATGCATTTCCTCCTTTCCCACTGATCTCTCAAGTAATACAGAAAGCTATCGCTCAGAAGGCCTCATTGATCCTCACTGCTCCTTACTGGCCTCGACAAGTGTGGTTCCCTTCTGCATCGATTTCTTTTGAGCGACCGTGGAATCTGGACCTAGTTCCAGATCTTTGATCCATCAGTCGGGTCAGTTTCATCGCTCCCTCCCTCTCTGAACCTCACTGCTTGGTTCCTCCACTTCCAACCGTAGCCAGGCTTCCTCAATTATCTCACCCTGTTAGAGATATTTTGATAGCTTCCCATAAATCTTCCACTCGAAGATTTATTTGAGTAAGTGGAAACGATTTTCATATTGGGCACAAGGAAAGGACATAGATCCTTTCACCGCTTCCATCCAACTAGTCCTCGATTTTCTTGCTGAACTCTTCCATGCAGGTTCATCTCCATCTACTCTTAAGGTTCAATTGGCAGCTATTTCTAATTTCCATGTGGGTATTTCTGAATCTGCCCTAATGTCCCACAAACTCTGCAAAGCCTTTTTGAAAGGAGTTTTTCTTCTCAGACCTCCTGTAAGAAATCCTCCTTCTCCTTGGGACCTAAATTTAGTTCTTGCTTCTTTGATTCTTTCCCCTTGCGAACCTGCAGCTTCATGTTCCTTAAAGTTATTATCATGGAAAACTCTCTTTCTGGTGGCTATCACATCAGCTAAAAGAATTTCAGAACTTCAAGCACTCAGTTGTCGTCTCCTTACCTTGTGTTCCATAAGGACAGAGTTTCCTACGAACTAACCCGTCCTTTTTGCCTAAGGTGGTTTCAACATCAAATCTAAACCAATGCATTGACCTCCCTGTCTTTTTCCGGAGTATTCAAATAGGTCTGAACAAAATTACACTGTCTGGATGTTCATCGTCAATTAAGGTACTACTTGGACAGGACAAACAATTCAGAAAATCTGATCAGCTGTTTGTCTCCTATGCGAAAGCAGAAAGGGACTCCCAGTTTCAAAGGTATCTTTATCCAGATGGCTAACATCTCTGATTACCCTTGTTTATGAGATTAGACACAAAAACTGCCTAATAAGCCTAAAGCCCATTCCACCAGAGCTTTGGCTACTTCTCTAGCCTTCCAAGACAGACTGCCTATTGACACCATTTGTGCAGCGGCTACTTGGGCTACTCCTCACACTTTTATTTCCCATTATAAGTTGGATTTAGCTTCTAGGCATAGAGCTAATTTTGGTTCCACTGTTCTCAGGAGTCTGTTCCGTTAGGCCACCGGGACAAGGTGCTAGGGACGGTCCCATCCAGCAAGAATGAAGGCGAGATAGACAACTTAACATATAGAAGTTATGTTCTTACCATAACGCTCCATGTTAGTTGTCTTCTTCTCGCCTTCTTGCGCCCCACCCTCCTTCCCCTGGCCTGGACAGACCTAGAGGAGTTGTGATCGTGACCTCTCTTTCTACCACCTCTTTCTTAGCTATATGCTATTACGCATATTTCTTGTTTCAGGATGTAGGTCACCCTTCTTCTTCTTCCTGTTGTTAGAGGTGGATTCTGTTTTTTCACAGTTATACTGTTTCTGTTATAAGCTGGGGTTAGCTTACAAACGAGATCTGAGGTAACTCTCGCCTAGCATTGTGGGATATAAGGGGAGCCTCGAGCCGGTGGAACCAACTCGAGCTTTAGAGTGGCCGAGAGGGAGCCGAGGTCGGCTCCGAACCCATCCAGCAAGAAGAAGGCGAGAAGAAGACAACTAACATGGAACGTTATGGTAAGAACATAACTTCTATTTATACTCAATGGTTGGTCTAATGAGGGAAGAGTAGAGAGAAAGACGTTGACCTCTTTCTTCCAGGACGCAAAACCCTTGGTAATGAGATGTGCCACATAGAAGGATTTTATGACAATAGTTGTCGCAATGTGGTGGTCGAAGGAGAGGCTGCAGTCAGCCTGCAACCCCAGATCTCTTACAACGCCTTCAGTATTCATTGGGCTCCTATCAATGTCATAATTAGTGGGAACTGAGTGTTTAACCAAAGGGGATGATGACACATTTTTCAGCATAAAGCTTAAGGCCATGGTTTCGACACCGGTCATTGGTCTCAGTGAGGCTTTTCTGTAGGATGTCTGCATCACTTGGGGAGTTAATAATGGCTCCCAGCTTGCACTCGTGACTGGTCGGCAGTCTGACTTTGAGTCTACTACTTTCACACTGTATTCTATCTGTGAGCCATTTTGCAACCCACCTAGTGATATAGGTGTTGATGCCTAGTCTGGTGAGTTCATCAATAATTTTCGAGCGAGGAATGGTATCATAGTCCTTGGCCAGATCGAGGTATGGTGTATGCACTGCTTTACCTTCATCCACAGCCCTGTTGACTGACTAAAATAAGTCAACCAGGTTGTGCACCATGATCTCCATCTTACAAAGCCAAATTATGTGGGGTCTAGAATTTGGAGATTTCCTTTGTCTTTGTTAATCAAGTCCATGGTGATGCACTCCATAGCTTTATGTATCAGACTCATCAGGCTAATGGGGCGATAATTCCCATGGTCTGTAGTTGCTCCCTTTATGGAGAGGGATGATTGTAGCAGTGCACCATTCGGTGGTGACAAAGCCTGAGGTGAGGCTGTAACTAAACAGGGCACATAGATGTGGTGCCAGTTCACATTGTAGTTCATGTAGAACACAGCCAGGGATATTATTGGGTCCCACTGAAGCTGTATTCTTGGCATTGGACAAATATAGCTTTAACTTGTGCTGCAGTAATGCTGGGTACCTGGCATTCTGCTGGTATTGTGATTGGTCCTTTAGGGGGGAGAAAGGGGAAAAGTTGGCACTGAATCTGTCGACCAGTATGTTGACAATATCTGTTGGCTCAGTATAAGAGGTACCATTGTGCAGTAACTCAGAGCAAATCTGGGTATTTATGTGGAGGTCCTTGGTATAACTATAGACAGCTTTGTGATTGTTTTCAGTGTCTGCCGCAATTCTGCATGCATAGCTGGCTTTAGAGGATTTGACGAGGGATCTCAACTTTTTGTTGAGGCTAATAAGGGAGTTTTTTCAGTCTTGGGATGTCACCTTTTTCTGCAACAGTTTCTTCCTTCTGTTGTACAATTTATTAATGGCAGGGGACCACCAGATTAACTGCCTTTTTTTGTTGGGTATGGCTAGTTCCATGCATTTATGTACATGTTCGTACAGTACACTGGTGTATAATTCTGCAGTCATGCAGCTATTTTCCATTGACATGGGTGCCATGAAGTTAGCCACCTCTGTTTTTAAGAGCCCAAAGTCAACTTTGGTGAAGTTTTTTATGTTGTTTCCCTTTTCGGGGTGTGTGGGTGAGGTGTGGATTTCCATGGTGATTAGTTTATGGTCAGATCTGACGAGGGAGGCATTGACTACTGGTGTAGAGCAACGGTTGCCCAATTTAGTAATAACCAGGTCTAGGATGATGCTTCCTCCAGTGGGGGTCAGAATGAGCTGATCCAGGGCATTGGAATTGATGAATTCCAAGAAGCGTTGTGCCAGTGTATTGGTGCTTGACTAGTTTTCCCAGTTGATGGAGGGGTAGTTGAAGTCACCTAGTATGAGAGTGTTGGATTGGACCTTGATAGATTCTAGGGTGCTTAGGAACATGGAATGAGAGTCTAGAGACATGGTTGGGGACCTATAGCAGGTTATAACCTGGATTGCTATATTACCCAATGTTAGTTGTACCTCAAGTATCTCTGATTCGTTATGCTGGGCTACTAGTCTGGAGGTGTGCATATCCTTTATGAATATGGAGACACCACTTCCTTTAGAGCCTTGGTCCATGTTTCGGGGCCGAAAGGTGTGAAATGAGTTATAGCCTGGTAGCACAGGGGTGCTTTATGCTGCTTTAAACCAGGTCTCCATTACAGCACATATGTCAATGTTTTCCATTTTGAGGAGTGCTTCAAGCGAGTGCCTCTTGGGCAAGTGAATTACACCACAAGTAATTGAACCAGTCAATGGATGACTAGTTATTGTTGCCCAACAGCCTGTTTGGATGTATCTTGATAGACTCAGTACATCCCAATAGACAGAAGTGTGTGTCCATATTCATGGAGGCGGTCCTGTATCTGCCATTTACTTGATCAGGTGTCCTACCAACACTTACTTGCACCTGAACTATCTTCAGGGAATTCTACTATTGCACTAATCTGGAGGTGTATTTCTCTCTAATGAATCATGAAACACCGCCTCCTGTAGTTTTCATGCCTTCACTTTGTGTTCAGAGTGTGTGGAAGGAGGTGTAGCCCGGTATGGCTGGTGTTCTCTCCACAGGATTGAACATGGTCTCTGTGACTGCACAAATGTCCAGTGTGTGCAGTTTCATGTTAAGACTCCTAGCATTTAGCAGCATAACCTTGAGGTTGTTTTTAGATGGAATTTTTACATCAGGAATTATGTCCTTGAGACACTGTGTAAAAAGGCTCTATGGGCGTAGCAGTAGCCTCGGCAATTAGAGGAAATCACAGGGGTGACAGATGTAGACAATCTCTGGCAAACCATCGAGGATGGTCAGTCATGTCATCCCAGGGTGACAGATACTGTATCCCCTTACAATGGCACAAGAAACTAAGTCAGGTGTTGAAGTCCATCATTTTTTGTTTGTACTGAGGCATCATCCTACTTGAAGGTAAAATACTGCTTAAGGCTTGGGACATATATTTGCATGACACATGGAGTTTGAGACCTCAGTCGTGTCTGTCATCATATATTCCATTCAGGTACGTGTCAAGTCATTGACACTAACATGGACTCAGAGTCATAACAGCTCCTGTTTTTGAGAGATGTGAGTGCATATGTGATATGGTGGATCCAGGCACCAGACGGATAGCTGACCCTGACCTGCTTCTTATCCAGCACTACAATGCCACTAAATACATTTTCCCCACCATTCATTTCAGCAGTCTGACTACTTCACATACGCACTTTGGTGCCACTCACACGAATCATTTCACCAGCGATCCCTTCAGTTGTTTGCACATGTATTCACAAGCACTTCTTTGATACATTCAAGAATAATTTCCACAGTCACCCTTTCAGTTGTTTGTCCATGTATGCACAAGCACTGTACTGACATATAAATGACTCATTTGCCCTAGAGATACTGTCAGTAGTTTGACCATATATGCACCAGCACTTCCATGACACCAATACAAATTATTTATCCCAACAATTCCGGCAGCAGTTTGACCTTGTATTCCCAAGCACTAACATAAACTCTTGTCTTGAAGTAAAGTCAGTATGCTAGCCTCCTGTTAAAAAGTATGGCAGTAGATGTTCATTCTCTCCCTTCTAGTCAGCTAATCAATCTGCAGCCCAACAGAGGTACTTCCCAAGTAAACTGATGCTTACTGGCATAACTTAGGGCTCGTTCTGTGTTTTGTATGCAGATGAGGCCAAGTTATGTGTATCGCTATGAATATTATTACTCAGATGTCTAATACCCATTATCCTTATAAAACCGCTGTCCATAATACTCGTGCCTTAAGCACATTATGCTTTTGTGTTAGGGAAATGTATTTACCAAAATGCCGCCACATATCCTTAGACAGCCAGAATACTCTCCTTGGACTTTTAACTGTGAGTGTAACAGTCTTAGGGTGTACGATAACTCATAGGTTTGATAGTAAGGCATTCAGAAGTTTTCAAGCTGTGTAGGAGTATGGAGACTGTCCTTTATTTTGTTTTTAAGTTGGACAAGGTTTACCAATTGCTTGGCTTGAGTTAGGAGGTTCCTGTTGGTTTCTCAAACTTGGTTAACTGCTGGGCAGGAAACTGGTTCATAGCTAACTTTATGTGCCATGTTGTGTTGAAAGCAGTCTGCCTAAAGTAGTTAGGCTTGTCTTTAATGAAGGCTATTTGATGTAAGAAATAGAATCTCCCATCACAAACAGTCAATTTTCTGGCTTGGTAACGTAGCTATTTACTTTTCTTAGTCACTTTGGTCATATGTTATTTTTCTGTATTCTCGCCAGGCTAATATGTCTATATGTATGTATGTATGTGTACATATGTTTTGTGTGTGTGTGTTTGTTTATATATATATATATATATATATATATATATATATATATATGTGTGTGTGTGTGTGTGTGTGTGTGTGTGTGTGTTGTTTAACAATGATTTTATGTACCCTGAATTTTTTATTTGTTTTCCAGAAGAGGTCAAAAACCCTCTCTCTTTACAAAGTAGTCCAAAATCATGTACCATCCCAAAATTTTAATGGTTGTCTGTACAGATATGGGCCACCTTGCCTTTGGCTAACTTAGACATTTTGCAAAGCTACTAATGTAGCTTTTGAGCAGAGTGAACATCCTGTAGTCTTTGTTGCAACAATATTGTGTCTTCGGTGTAGACGGCTATACCCGCAGTCAGTTGGCCTCTTTGATTTCTTCATCATGAGGCAACCATGAAAAAGTTGAGATCAGTATTGGGTATAGGAGTTTCCTTGAAGTCCTTCCTAGGAGAAAGCAAATAGTTAGTTACAGACACACAATCATGCACTTCACTATCATCAGCAGTAGGCCACAGGACAGCGGATCATAGAAATAGATGGATGAGAAAAGTGTAAGTTCAAATCGAGTTAGATGTGCAGTCGATAGTGGTTGAGTTTTCATTTTAAGCAAAAGTGATGATGCAGAATGAGGGACAGCTACTGTGAGATCATGCCTGAGCACCAACGATTGTGCCAGATTAACTAGAGATGATACAGAATGAGGGACATCTACGGTGAGATCATGCCCGAGCACCAACGATTGTGCCAGATTAACTAGAGATAATACAGAATGAGGGACAGCTACTGCGAGATCATGCCCGAGCACCAACGATTGTGCCAGATTAACTAGAGATGACACAGAATGAGGGACAGCTACTGTGAGATCATGCCCGAGCACCAACAATTGTGCCAGATTAACTAGAGATGATACAGAATGAGGGACAGCTACTGTGAGATCATGCCTGAGCACAAACGATTGTGCCAGATTAACTAGAGATGATACAAAATGAGGGACAGCTACTGTGAGATCATGCCCAAGCACCAGCGATTGTGCCAGATTAACTCGCGATGATGCAGAATGAGGGACAGCTACTATGAGATCATGCCCAAGTACTAGCGATTGTGCTGGATTAACTAGAATGGCAGCAGTGGCAACTGTCCTTAAGGTAGAAAACCTTTTGCAACAGAATCAAGTGCTGTGCTGTAATAAGCCAATGGATGATAGCTGTCCCCATGTTGTTGTGCAAGTACTCCTTGAGCAAATTCATTTCTTTCATGACAAAATAAAATCAAAGTCTTATCATAGTCTGGTAACCTTAAAGATGGGGGAATAGCTAAAGCTTGTTTCAAATTATGAAATGAGTTTTCCTCTTCACTGTTGTCATGGAGAGTCTCTGGTGTATTCTGCTTTAAAAGATTTGTCAAAGGTTTTGAAATATCAGCGTAGTTAGGGATTCATTGCCTGCAGTATCCTGTCACGCATAGGAAAGACCTAAGCTGTCGCTGAGTAGTTGGATATGGGGCCATAGATATTGTATGAATATGATATGGTAACACTAGCCTGCTACCCTGTAATATTAAATGACCAAGATAATGTACCTGAGGTGACCACAATTGTAGTTTTTGTCTAGACACTTTGTGTCACTTTTCTGCAAGGATACTCCGATAATGCAAGGTATCCTGCTGACATTGCTGAAAGAAATTTGATGCTATTAGTAAATAGTCTACATATTGTAGTAACACAATCCCACCAGGAAATGTCACATTCTCTAAATCCTTTTACTGATTTTTGAGAAAATAATGAAGGATATTCAGTATATCCTTGTGGCAACCATGTAGAGGTATATTGGTGTCCCGGATAAGTAAAAGCAAACAAAGTGACTGTCAGGGTGAATAGGTATAGAAAAGAATGTAGAACATAAATCTGTTACAGAATACTAACTAGCTGTCGGTGGAATGCAACGCAGTATTGGTGCTGGATTTGGAACAACAGGAAAAGTAGGCAGCACTCATTTATGTACAGCCCTTAAGACTTGTACATATCTAAGTATCCTTTCCTGCCTTTTTAACTGGAAAAAATAGGAGTATTAGAAGGGCTTTTAGTTGATATTATTATTGCTTGCGGTATCAGAGACTGAATTACAGGTTTGATTCCTTGGTCTGCTTCCAGATTTAGTGGATATTGTGGCACCTTAGGGAGAGGTTTTGATGAGTTTCATTTTAATTTTACTGGTTCTGCTGATATCAGTATACCTAGTTCATTTGCATGCTTTGCCTACAAGTTGGAAGGTACCTGTTGTAGTAAATTTCCATCTAGTCTGTATACTTCCAACAGGCTGTTCCTCACCTTCTGCTAAAACTTCCCCCTCAGATTCTGTGAGCACATTTAGAAACAGCACTTTTGAGGGACAGTAAATAGTAGAACCCAGCTTGCATAATAAATCTCTTCCTAGCAGATTTACTGGTGCAGTTGTACTCACAAGAAAATAATACTGTTCTTCATTCGGACCAAAAGAAATGGGGATGGGTTCCCAAACAGGCTTTTAACCGTACTATTTGTCAGTCCGATTGCCTTTACTTTATACTTTGATACTTGTGTCTGACTATTTGAAGTAATTTTAACACCAGCCTAGTGGCTCCAGTGTCCACCAGAAAAAGGTGGTTTTCTTTTAATTTATTTTAATTTTAATGTAGGGTCCATTTTGATCTATTGGCAGTAGAGGGTTAAAATTTGCTTCTGTGTTATTTCCTTGACCTAGTCAGTATGGAGCTTCCTGACTCCTTCCAGTCTGTATAGCTAGTGTTGGACAAATTGCATTATTTTAATTTGGTTGCCATTCAGTCCAAGTATATCTAGGACTCTGTGCATTTGCCTGTGTGGGCATGCCCCTCTCCAATGTGTTGCTTCTCCACAATTGAAGCAAGATGTGTTAGATGAAGCCTGAGGGTCACTGCCAGCTCGTGGTTGGTCCACAACTGAAGCAAGATGTGTTAGATGAAGCCGGAGGGTCACTGTCAGCACGTGGTTGGACCACAACTGAAGCAAGATGTGTTAGATGAAGCTGGAGGGTCACTGCCAGCTCATGGTTGGTCCACAACTGAAGCAAGATGTGTTAGATGAAGCCAGAGGGTCACTGCCAGCTCATGGTTGGTCCACAACTGAAGCAAGATGTGTTAGATGAAGCCAGAGGGTCACTGCCAGCTCATGGTTGGTCCACAACTGAAGCAAGATGTGTTAGATGAAGCCAGAGGGTCACTGCCAGCTCATGGTTGGTCCACAACTTAAGCAATATGTGTTAGATGAAGCCAGAGGGTCACTGCCAGCACGTGGTTGGTCCACAACTGAAGCAAGATGTGTTAGATGAAGCCGGAGGGTCACTGCCAGCTCGTGGTTGGCAACAAAACTGCACCTTGTTCCCCTCGGCTAGCACTTTTGCTAAATCCTCTAGCATTTCCTCTACCCCCTCCCCCTTGGGTTTTCCAGCTGCCTGATTTGTAAAGTTAACTGCTTGACCTCAGTATCCTTTCTGCATTTTTCCTTTAACCCTGTACAGTGATTTGCAGCGCTTAATAAAGACTCCAAGTCTTAAAGCTTGCCAGTGTATAAGCACTTGCTGTTTTTGATTTTGTACAGGGGCTTGCTGACCCTGCACAAAGGCTGCTGCAATAGCTGGCTTAGCTTGCTCTTCTGGGTCTGGTATTCCTGAATGTCTAGCAAACACTGTTTTAAGGCAACTCAAATAGTCTGCAGGGGCTTCCCCTTTATTTTGTTTACATGCCTATATTTTAGACCAGACAGTCCTAACTTGACACACATCCGTAATTGTGTTTAACAATGATGTCCATTTACCTGTTAATGCATTCTCTATGAAAATGAAATCTGTTATCTCAGCTTTTTAAGTAATTGCTTCCTTATGTCATCTGAATTGGCTACACTGAGCAGTGTATTTAAATATGTCAAAGTAGGACTGCAACATTCTATTATAGTTTTTAATATTTCTTTGAATTTCAATGGATCTTCCCTAATATTTGTAAAATTTTTGTACATAGTATGCAAATAAGCAGGGGGCCAAGGACGATGAACAAGTTCTCTATTCTTAGTCCCAAAGATTTTCCCTAAGAGGAGCCATAGGATCCCCTCCAGAGGTTGTAATCTGCAGTTGTACCCTGTGATGTGAGCATGTTTGGTGAGATACAGGAGTATCAAATAGTAATGGCCCTGTTGGGGTAGTAGAAGCTATCTGAGAAGGATATGAAGAACCCCCCTCGAATACAGTTGCCTGTTCAGAAGATGAAGATTGAACAGGGGAACTAGTCTGAAACGTACCAGTATCACGTGAACTGGGTGTCCAGTGGACCGCAAGATAGGGGGCCCGAGAAACAACATAGTCTTGCACAGGAGGTACCCGTACATGCACATATGGAGGTGGGGGGTACAGTAACTACTGGAGGATTATCATCATCTTGAGAAATTTGTGCTTTATGGCCGTCCTCAATTTGTTCCGAACCTGCTAAAACAGGATACAGGGATCCCTTTTTACTGGTCTGTACTGCCTTTTTAACCTCTTTTACCTGTTGCAGCAATTTCTTATTAGTATCCTGCAACCCT
Organism: Protopterus annectens; assembly: GCF_019279795.1. Lineage (NCBI taxonomy): Eukaryota > Metazoa > Chordata > Ceratodontiformes > Protopteridae > Protopterus > Protopterus annectens. The sequence continues at coordinate 736,746,012 of NC_056733.1, forward strand.
CTTAATGCTGACTCTTTTTTTCTTTTTAAATGCTTCACTGTACCAAGAATAAAATGCTGTCATTTGTTCGCCACTTACTTTGCTTTTCTTTTGTTCTAAAATATCTTTCAATGTCAGCAGTTTAATGTTATCATAAGTTCCATTTAATGGAAATGTTGTTTGTCTTTTGGCTTTTCCCGGTTAGGGGTCGCCACAGCGGAACTCCGGTCTGTTAATGATTGGCAGTAGATTTTAATACCACACCAGAATAATTCTTAGTAAGCTGAAACCAGTTATGCAAATATTTACAGCTTTCCTTCCCATAACTGAAATACAGAAAATATGCAGGGTGTTGTCTTTTCAGGGATTGGATCTTGCTTGATTATCCTGGCTCCCATTTCCTTCTTTTATAAATAGAAAAAAAAGGTAAGGCTTACCTTACAGTCCTGGACCCTGGCACTTCCAAGGACAGAAAATAACTGTAGTAATCCACACACCATATAGGGAGGGGAGGGTTAATAAGTCTGTCAGTGTTTAACAACAGATGAGAAGTTTCGATCAGCCTTTTTCCACAGCCCCCTTGCTTTCATCCCGGTGCGAGATAAAAAGTTACAGCTCCAGCATTGCGACTGGGATAACAGGGTGGATAGGTACTGTGTCCAGAACAGACCACTCTTTCAGACCCCTGAGGGTACTTCCACACAGTCACAATTAAGTCTCAGCATGCTGTGGGCTGATGAATTTATTTTAACCATGCATAGTTTTACGTCCCATCATGCTGTAGGCTCATTCATTTGTTTTAGCAATGTATAATGTATGTCCCAATCATGTTGTGGGCACATGAACTTGTTGTATAGTGTAAGTCCCAATCATGGTGTGGGCTGATGAATTTGTTTTTTTACAGTTTACAGTCTACATCCCAATCATGCTGTGGGCACATTAACATGTTGTATAGTGTAAGTCCCAATCATGCTGTGGGCACATGAACTTGTTGTATAGGGTACGTCCCAATCATGGTGTGGGCACATGAACTTGTATAGTGTAAGTCCCAATCATGGTGTGGGCTGATGAATTTGTTTTTACAGTTTATGTCCCAATCATGCTGGGGGCACATGAACTTGTTGTATAGTGCAAGTCCCAAGCATGGTGTGGGCTCATGAATTTGTTTTTACAGTTTACAGTCTATGTCCCAATCATGCTGTGGGCACATGAACTTGTTGTATAGTGTAAGTCCCAATCATGGTGTGGGCTGATGAATTTGTTTTTTACAGTTTACAGTCTACATCCCAATCATGCTGTGGGCACATTAACATGTTGTATAGTGTAAGTCCCAATCATGCTGTGGGCACATGAACTTGTTATATTGGGTACGTCCCAATCATGGTGTGGGCACATGAACTTGTATATTGTAAGTCCCAATCATGGTGTGGGCTCATGAATTTGTTTTTACAGTTTACAGTCTATGTCCCAATCATGCTGTGGGCACATGAACTTGTTGTATAGTGTAAGTCCCAATCATGGTGTGGGCTTATGAATTTGTTTTTAAAGTTTACAGTCTACGTCCCAATCATGGTGTGGGCTCATGGACTTGTTTTAACTTTATCTATAACATTTAACTTATTTTTTTTTCTTATTCTTTCTCTCATACAGACAAAAACATCTTTCATACCTCTTACCTTTCAATCCGAGGGTACCACCCTCGACGCAAGGCACCTCCTTGTGTTTATTTTTCCTTTACTGTATGGGCACATACGTTTACTATTCTCATTTGCTGTGGGGTCCTCCCACTATTACTTTGCATACCTTTCAAACAACTCAGTGAAACATAAACAGTCTTGCACTGATTCTACATTTTGCTAAAATTTTTAAAACAATAAAAAACAACAAACTAACCTCTTTCTCCTTTACAAAACATTTTCCCTGCCAAAGCTAGTATGTTTGCACATCCTGAATACGTGACCATCTGAGTCTCTGACTATTCCATACAAAGCAGTGTGGAGTATGCGTAATGCAAGTGATACTTTATTTCCTAAAATATTCAGTAAGGAACCCCCCCCCCTCAAAAAAAAAAAAAATGTTTCGCTACATGGACTGTAGACTGCAGCGAGATTTCAGTACAATCTTTTACTGAGCCAGTATCATGAAGTCAGGTTTGCAAGTTATTGTTTTACTGTAATTTTAAAAATGTGGAGATGAGTAGAATGACAGGAAATTACCAAAACAGCATGTCGCAAGACAGCTGTACCTCAGAAAGAAATGGGCACGCAAAAATAAGTTAACATAATAATGGCTTGTGTACAGAAAAAGGGTTTAATCAAAAGTTACTAGTAATAAAACACACTGAATAATCAAGAATTTTCTGAAACTTGCTTGCAAAAATTAAATTAAAAATGTTTATATAAATAATTATTTCTACTGCTGGCAAAATGATTAAATAAATACATAATTCTTACTGCAGGCAGAGGGGAAGAAATTTAGATCTGAAATCCCTTCCTTTCAATTCTGAGCCGACTATTGCAGTGACAGTTTTAACAAGTTTGCATTATGTCATTTCATGTTGGACTACAAAAGAACATCTAGAACAAAAGCCTCCAATTTAGCTACTTCTGTGACTGCAGCTAGATAACTTCAAAGTATAGTGTAAAAAGAAGCTCTGAGCTACACATAAATGAGGGTGATTACCAAAAGAAAAGAAGCAGCCCTCTTGCAGAAGGAATACAAAATGACAGTGAGTGACCCACTTCCCACTGTATGTCAATGGCATGGGAATTCACAGTGACTTCCTTATGTCTGGCATGAGTCATAAAAAGAAGACTTGAAATGCTTTATGGGAAAGAGGAAGGGTTGAAGCAGAAGAAGGTAGTTTATTTTATTTATTTATTTTATTTATTTTACGTTTGTTAATCGGGGGTGTCTGAGCCGAAAAGGCCCTTTTTGAGCAGAGGCCCGGGGAGAAAAGCTCCACAAAGAAAAATTACAGGCACATTTAGTTATTTAGACATGATCAGTATACACACAAATTACAAGAGACATGCTTTTACAGTGGTATGCGGCACATAAACAGTTACAGTGGAGAGAACAAACAAAAAAATTAATAGATTTGTGGTGTACAGCTGAAATTTGGAACATAGGTAGAATACATACATAGTACACAGGTACAGTACATACATTGAAGATTAGCCAGTGTTTGTGAGTAAGATTGAAAACTATTATCAAGTGCTCTAAATTTAGTATGTATATGTTATCTGCTTTCACTAGCCTGGGGAGCAATCATGGCACTGCCAACTTTGCTTGAGATGTTGCCTGATGAGGTCCTTAAAGGAGGCTTTGGACGATGTGTTTTGAATGCTAGTGGGGACAGAGTTCCATTTCTTAGCCACTGAACTACTATATAGTGCATCTCCAAAGCTATTGTAGCTGCTGGTGACTTCTAATAGTAGTTTGCTTGATAATCTAAGAGGCCTTTTGGCTGAATGATGTTGTACTAGGTTTTTGAGGGCAGGACACTTATTGGGGAGGTAATAGATAGAATGACAGAGGCAGAGCTGACTGTAGGTTAGGAGGTTGGGCAGTTCAAGCCAGTGGAGCTGTCTCAAAGCAGTACAGTGATGAATTCTATTAGAGCAATTTGCAGCAAAGCGGGCAATTCTGTTATAGCAGGCTTCCATTTTGCTTAGTTCAGTTTTGTTGAGATTAGTCAGAATGGGAGATGCATAGAGTAGGGTGGATAGAAGTTGGGAGCGAGCAATGGCTGATCTTGTGTTGTTGGTAAGAAATGGTTTGATATGGTACAGTGACCCCAGTTTGGCATGTACTTTTTTAATAGTTAAGTTGAGATGACTATCAAATTTTCGGTGGGAGTCTGTGGTTATTCCCAATAGCTTAGCCTGTGCAAGTGGAGTAGCATTTGTGTAGTAGATAATGAATTGACTGTTAAGTGTTTTTGTTAGAACTGGTTATAATCATAAGCTGAGTTTTCTTTGGACTGAGGATAAGTTGGGCTTTGGTAAGGTAGTTTTCAATGTCAGAGAATGCTAGTTGAGTTATTTTCAGGAGGGTGGGAATGCTTTGTGCAGCACAGATTAAGGTAGTGTCATCTGCATACTGAATTATAGATGCATGCTGTGTGGATGTATGGAGGTAATTTGTGAAGACTGTGAATAGTAGTGGTCCTAAGATAGAACCCTGTGGGACTCCTGTAGTTATGTGCAGCGGAGGAGAGAGAGAATTTTCCCATTTCACAGCTTGGTACCTGTCAGGTAAGTAGCTTTGGAACCAGGTAAGAGTGGAATTTGATAGATGATATTGGTTTAGTTTGTTTAGCAGGATTTGGTGTGAGACTGTGTCAAATGCTTTGGACATATCCAAAAAAAGAGTTGCCACTCGTAGGCCTTCATTTTTGAGATGGTGTACTGTGTCTGTGAAGCAGAGGAGGGCTGTAGTGGTACTATGGGCAGGTCTGAAACCATGCTGAGTAGGTGACAGGATGTTGCTGTCTAGGAGATAGTTTAGCATCTTGGTATGGATGCATTTTTCTAGGATTTTGGCCAGGGGGGAGAGTAAAGCAATGGGTCTGTAGTTATTAAGTTCAGTGGAGGTCCCGCCTTTATGTATGGGTGTAACATAGGATATTTTCCAGAGTTTGGGCACATAGTTTTCAACAATTGATCTGTTTATGAGAGTGGAGACTGGGATAACAATAGCATCTGCTGTGAGTTTCAAGAAATAGCTGGGGAGTAGGTAGGCTGCTGTTGATGAGGTTTTTAGTTTGGAGAGCATGCTTTTGATTGAAGTGGTGGAAACTGTTTTGAGGGTAAAGCTTGTGTTAGTGTTATTTGTGTTGGGGGGGATAGTGAGGAAGGAACTGTCCTGTGATACTAAGGATAGAATTGAGTTCACAAAGTGGGAGTTGAATTGTGTTTTGATGGGAACTTTAGTGTTAGGGGTGGTTGGTTTGGGGGTAGCCTTTTGGGTGGATTTTAGTAGCTGGTTTACATTTTTCAAAATTTTTTGCGGGTTGTGTTGGTATTTAATTTGTAATGTTGTGTAGTAGGATTTTTTTGTCCAGCTTAATGCATTTTTTTGCACGGTTGCGCAGTTCTTGGTACTTAGTTAGGCTTTGTGTTTTGTTTGTTTTTTTTTATAGTAAAGCCAGGCAGTGTCTCTGGACTTGAGGATTTCTTTGGTTTCTTTACTGAGCCAGGGGTTTGTAGAGGTTCTAACCTTGATTTTGCGCAATGGAGTGACAGTGTCTAGGTGTTGTATTGTTGAAATATGCTACAGCCTGGTCAAGTGGGAGGGTTTTTAGGGAGGTCCAGTCACAGTTACAGAGTAAAGTGTTGAGGACCTCAGGAGAGATTTTTTTTTTGTGTTTCTAGTGGATATATAGTTAGCGGTTTTGCATATGCTTGTTCTACTACATATAAAGTATATTATGTTGTGGTCACTTAAGGTGTCTGGGAGACTGCCTGTGTGAGGGTATAATGTGGGGTTGTTAGTTAGGACCCAGTCAAGGATGGATTCCCTTTTAGATTTTTTATCACATCTAGTTGGAATTTGGACTAGCTGCTGGTAGCCATGGAGATTTATTAGATTACTTGGTGGTTCTGATATACAGGTGAACCAATCTAGGTTGAAGTCTCCCAGAATAAGGGTTTTTTGTGAGTATGTGGAAGAACACCAGGACAATAAGTCTTCAAGGCTAGCAGGTGTATTACCAGGTGGAATATAGATCACAATTGTGGTAATGACCTTTTTAGGGTGAAGTTGAAGTTGTGAGATAAGTATGACCCAGTTATTGGGGGAGGGGTAGGAGTTTGGTAATTGATGGACAGTTAAGTTGGACTTGTACAGTAAGGCAGTTCCACCCCCTTTATGAAGTGGTCTGTCTTGTCTAATGATATTGTAGCTGGTAGGGAGAACTTCTGAGTTAGCTATGTTTTTATTTAGCCAGGTTTCTGTTAAAGCAACTATGTCTGGGGAGTAGTGTGCTATTGTGGCCTGGAGTTCAGGTATTTTATTTTTGATACTTCTAATATTAATATTTAGCATTAAAAGATGGTTGGTTTTGCTGCTGTTGTTGATTTGCCCAGGGATGAAGAAAGTGGGGGTGTTATGTTCTGACATTTGTGTTGGAGCAGTTTGTGTTGGAGAGGATGGATTTGGGCCTGGGTTGGGGTGGATATCCTCACTTATGGTGAGCCTGGAATTAAAATGGTTATACAGATTTTGGAGTTTGGTGAGGAGTGTGAGAAAGTATTGTGTTTTTTTGGAGTAGGAATGAGAGCATATGTGTTTAGTTCTGAATTGGTCCTTTATGTAGTTTTTGAATAACTGTGGGCAGATATTATTATAATGCGTGGTGTCTGTATACGAAAGTGCATAATGTAGTGTTGTGCTACTATGTTTAGGATATTGCTAGAGTGATAACTTGTGGTGTTGTAAAGAATTATGAGAAGACAGACTAGACTTAGTTGTGTGATAATCATGGTTATAAAGTATCTTGTTTCTAGGTGGGGGGTCTGAATAGGAATTATAGGGTTGCACTATATGTGGATGGGGAAGTAGTGTGGGTGATGTAAAAAATGCCTAGTGGAAATGAGAGTGATTGGGAGTATTTTGTGTGGAGCAAGTTGGTGTGGTATAATGTGATATGACTTGAGGAGCTGTGATTGGTGGAGGTGATGTGAGGGTGAGCTGTGTGTGTGGCTGTGATTACTATAAATGTAGAAGTAGTGGGGGTGGGAGGGAATAGGGGGCAGGGCAGGGGAGCGGAGAGAGCCAGGGCATTAGTGAGGGCAAACAGAGCAGGGCAGAGCCAACAAAGACAAGAGAAAAAAGTAAGTATTACTTTACAAATCTGAACACTTTAAACAAATTCCTGAGGTCTAATGGCTTACCGGCAAGCAGAATGTAATTGCTGAAGAGCACTTGTGTCCTAGTGGGAGACTAGAAATTTAAAGATGGCTCCATGCTCAGCAGGATTCTTATATAGACTTTGTATTGGGGGAGGGAGATAGCACAAGGGGTGTAAACCAGGTGGAATGCAAAGAAACCAGAGAGGCAATCAGTGGAAATCAGTGAAGGCCTCAGAGGGGGGTAAGTAATAATTCAAACTACCTGTAAAGTGAAGGAGAGAAGAGACAGCAAAGTTTATTAAGGTTGGGAGTGTGTCTTCACATTGACTTGCCTATTAGTAACCAGTTTGTGCATAGATTAGAGTAGGGAGATACATTAGCAATGAAGGGGAATGTATAGAGATGCAAATAAACAGGTGGGCCTCAAAGTGATACAAACTAAGGCAGAAAACACTGAGAGGGCTGCTTGATGGTTAATTTGTCACAGGGATGTGAATTAAATGTATACTGTCTATTGAACAGTTAAGATTACTGTACTAGCGGTGGGGGGGGGGGGACACAAGGCTACAACAGTCACTTTTATTAGCAAGCTGAGAACTACTAATGTTGCTATATGCTATATGCGTAGTTGTCATGTTGCTATATCAAGCCCCATCAGTAGCCATGTTGTGGTAATTAGACTAAAATTACAAATAAAGCACTTAGAGTGATTTTGAGGTGTTAAAATAGGTCTGGAAACAAAGATAGATTGAAAAAAACATATATTTTTTTTTAGTTATAGGGTGGAGTTTTCCTTTAAGCTGTTTACTTAACAGATTAGGTCATGGCTACAATTTGAATCTCAAAAAGCAACTAAGTGTAAAGACTTCTCATCTTCTCTTTCTAGATTATTTAAAATTGTGTAGATCATCATATGATGAATTGAAAGCACAACAGCAAGTAGTGAAACCTTTTCAGATGATATAAGAATGTCATTTGGTCTTGATAAATGTGCGAAAACAACCTTTAAAGCAGGAAAACTGCAGCACCAAGAAAACATCAGTTTGAGGACAAGAATATGATATAAAATAATTTGAGCAATAGGAAGTATATAAATATTTGGGAAATGATGAAGGATCAACAGTAAATCATGAACAAATGTGAATAAAACTCAATAAGGACTATTGTAGAAGACTTAAATTAATCCTGGAATCAGCGTTGACATCTAGGAACAAAGTTCAAGCTATATACCAATTTGCTCTTCCTGTCCTAACTTACAGTTTTGGAGTGCTTGACTGGCCCCAAAAGGTGTTGGTAAGTTAGACAGGAAGCCAAGAAGGATGCTTCATGCTCATCAAAATATTTATAAAAATCAGTGCATACCAAGATTATATATTCCCTGTTTCGAAGGAGGTATGGGCCTTCTTGAAATTGATTAAATGTACAAATCTGCGATCGTGAGACTGCATATATATCTGCTGACCTCACAAGACATAAAACATAGTGAAAGTTTTGAAACATGAGGAGAATAAATCTAAGATGATTTCCCAGCTCAGTTTAGCAGAAGCATATCAAACCAGAAGTAGATAAAAATCAGACAGCAACTGAATGTGCCAAAAAACAAAAGAAAGAATATAAGGTGAAGGATCAGATGAGAATGAAAAAAGTAGAAAATGCATAAATATAGTTGCAAGTATAGAAAACTCCTGGAACAGCCTCATGTTGATCAGGATCGAATGCAGGAATGGTTATGGAGAGGCAAATTCAAACCAAAAGATGAAAGGTTGATATTGGCAGCCCAGTCCAGACTGAGTAAGGAGAAGGTCACAGTAAGCTGCCTGTCGGGCGCTAGAATCCGCCACATAACGCAAGCACTCAGGTCTCTCAACAGCAGGTACAAATATGATTCAGTCATTGTCCACGCTGGTGTAATCGACGCCTCTGGAGACTACATGAAAAGAGACATTGAGGAGCTCTCTGATTATGTAGCCCAGACAGGTATGACCCTGACCTTGAGCAGTATCCTACCTTCACCAAGAATGATGCCACAATACAGAGATAAGATGATCAGCTTTAACAATTGGCTTAAACACTGGTGTCATTCAAAGGGGATCCAGTGTCTGTCTGCCTGGGATGACATGCTGGACAAGCCACGCTGCGGATGGCTTGCACCTGTCACCCTGGGATTCGGATATTGGCAAAGGCTCTTGCCACCCCATAGTGCCTTTTTAGGCAAGGCTCAAATTCTAAACCTACCACCCTAGAACACAAAAAGGAAAAACTAAGGGTAATGCTGCTCAATGCCAGAAGTCTAAATCTCAAATGCACTCGAGGCCCTTCTCAGTATGGAGAACATCGATGTCTGTGCTGTGACAGAAACCTGGTTCAAGGCTCCTGAGAGCACCCCAGCGCTATCAGGTTTTACCTCGTATCATGCTCCGCCCCAAAATCTGGACAATACCAAGAAAGGAGGGTATCCATATTCATCAAGGACACCCACACCTCAAGACTGGTGCAACTGATCGATGCATCGGAGACCATCCAGGTGCAATTAACCATAGGCAAGACTGCTCTGCAAATTGTAGCATGTTACAGGCCACCCTCACAAACTCAGGAACTTCACATGGCCTTCCTGAAAACACTAGAGGGATAAATGTATCACCAAACACCATCATACTAGGTGACTTCAATTACCCTAATATAGACTGGGAACACTACTCAAGCCCAAACACCCTAGCCCAAAAGTTCCTGGAATTCATAAACTCAAATGCCATGGAACAACTAGTCACCATCCCCACAAGAGGAGATAACATACTTGATCTCATCATCACGAACATGGGAGCACAATGTTCAACACCGGAGGTGTACCCCTCACTGGTGAGATCAGACCACAAACTAATCTCGCTGGAGGTCCTCATCCCACCCCACCTGAAATAAAAAGACCACAGTAAAGAACTTCTCAAAAGCCGACTTCACTCTTCTAAAGACTAGTGTGGTCTCCTTTAAGCACCCCGAGCCAGCGGAAAACAGTACTCAAGCCGCTGAATCACTTACAAATGCCTTCTACCAGCACCTGCAGGACTGCATGGATAAGGCAATCCCAAGCAAAACAAAGACTCTTTGTACCAAAGCCAGTCTGGTGGACCCCAGCCATAAACAAACTCTACAACAAAAGGAGGAAGCTACTACAAGATAGAGCAAAATCCTTAAAAGGTAAGACACCCTTGATCACTATAAGTAAAAACTAAGAGCTCTCATAAAATCATCCAAAGCAAATTTGAGAAAAATAGCTAAAGACTCAAAAGACAATCATAAGGCCTTCTTTAGCTAAGAAACCTGGGAGGAAACTCCCAGATATGCTCAGAGCTTGTTCAAAATGATGTGAAGATTACTGATCCTACAGACATTGCCAACATACTGGCTGACAGGTTCAGTGCAAACTTCTCCCCCCAAAAGGAGATATCTATACCAAACGATTGCAGCCCCCAAACATCTCCAGCCAAGTGAGAACTGCTCTCCAAAGCAAAAACACAGCATCCATGGGACCTGATGGTGTCCCTGCGCTCCATGAACTCAATGAGGAATTAAACCCACAGCTAGGACAGCTGTTTAATCAAAGTCTTACCTCTGGATACGTGCAGGGGTGGCGCACTGCAACTGTGGTACCACTTCACAAAGGCGGTGCCTCCACCGACCCTGGAAATTACCGCCCATTAGCTTGACAAGCCTTATCTGCAAAGCCATGGAGAGGATCATAATGGACCTCATAAATAAAGACATAGGGAATTTGCAGACTTTGGATCCAACCCAGTTTGGCTTTGTCAAAGGCAGATCATGCCTTTTAAACTTGGTTGACTTTTTCAAACAGTCACCAAAGCCATTGATGAGGGAAAGGCAGTCCATACAGCCTACCTCGATCTGGCTAAGGCCTTCGATACAATACCCCATTCGGGTATCATTGAAAAACTCATCAGCTTAAATGTCAACCCATACATCACAAGATGGGTTGCAAACTGGCTGAGTGACAGAACCCACAGGGTCAGAGCTGCTGGCGCCATGTCAGACTCAAAGCCTGTCACAAGTGGTGTCCCACAGGGCTCAGTCCTGGGCCCACTCTTGTTTGGCATCTACTTTTCAAGTACAAGCAAACACAGGAGGGTTATGGCTGACAAAGTTTGCAGATGACTGCAAACTGGGCCATAGTAGAAAACACATCTGACACAGATATCCTTCAGAAGGGTCTCACAGAAACGGATAACTGGTGCCAGAGCCAGCCTAAAGTTAAATGCCAAAAATGCATAGTCATACCCTTTGGGAAAAACAAGGTTACCCTAGCTACCAAATAGGTGGCAATCCACTGAGCACAGAAGAAGTTATCAGGGACCTGGGGACCCAGGTTGATACTAGTCTGTCATTCGACACCCATGTAGCTAAAGTAGTTAGGAAGACCTTCTACATTGCCCACCTTATCATGAAGGGATTCTCATCTAGATCAAGGGAGGTCATAGTCTCCCTTTACTCATCACTCATCAGACCAATGATTGAGTACAATGCCCCATTCGAATGTATCTGACCCGACACTTGCAGCAGCTGGAGAGGCCACAAAAGTTCCTCACCAAAAGGATAAAGGGTCTCAAAATTTGTCCTATGCTGCCCGACTGAAAGAACTCCAGCTCTATTCAGTCGCTTGCTCAGAGGTGACCTTTGCCTAACATACAAGGCCATGTCAAACCCAGATTTGATGAATATGCTTCACCTCAAAAATCTAGATCCATCAGAGCCACAAGGGAGACTTAAACCTTGACACGGCTATTAATAGGACGTGCTGGAGGGATAGATTCATCACCCAAAGACTCCCTATGCTGTGGAACAAAATCCCGGTACATGTGAGGCAGAGCACCTCGCTGGCCTTGTTCAAGAGAAATCTTGACCAATGGATGGGAGATCGCAGATATACCCCAGGGATTACCTCAGTGTCACTGCTCGACAGAGGCACAGCAAAATAATGGGTATAGTTCCCCATACTAAAGGGGTGGCGTTTGTAAATGCCCTCGGGCAGATAGCCTAGTATGAACCTATGAACCTATGAACCTAAGATAGTGGACTACGTACATGGTTTGCAAAGCCCATTGAATATGTGGGAAAGACATTCAAATGTAGGTTTTGTAAAACAGAATTGGAAACGGTTGCACACCTTGTTGCTGGTTGTGACATACTAATGGCAGAAGGACTATATACTGAAAGGCATAATAATGTGGTAAGACTGTTGCACTGGGGATTGTGCAAACATTGTAATACTGAAGTAGCTGAAAGACACTGGAAACATGAGCCACAAAGCATCATAGAAAATTATGATGTCTACATCACATGGGATCACCCATTATCAACAGCTCAAAAGACAGATGCGTGAAAACCAGATATTGTGGTCCATAAAAAGAAGATAAAAGTAACATTGATGATTGAAATCACTACACCCAGTGACTACAGTGTCTTGTGTACAGAGAGACATAAAGGTATAAAATATCAGGATTTGCAGGCAGAAACAAGAGCAATGTGGAAGAAAGATACCCGTACAGTTCCAATAATAATAGGAGCAATGGGTCTTATAAAAAAAGAATCTGCAATTGTATTTAGCTATGTTACCGATACATGTAACATTCAGCTGCAGCATAGCCCAGTTCCAGGTTTGTTGCTTCTAGGTCTGCCATCTTTGTTGGTGAAAACCCTTCTACACCCTTGTGGGAAGAGAGTGCTGTCTTGGTCCCATCTAATCGAGGGTGACTGGACTTGAGCTTAGACAGAGCATCCTTATTGGCTAGTTTGAGGTAAAAAGGTTATTTCTTGTTTTATTTAATCCCTGCATTTGCTCTTGTTTGCATGTAGTGCACCATTGTACACTGCTACGTAGCGGTGGTTACTGTTGGTGGTTATAGATACAAACATTTTGCTTGTTAAATTTTCCATTAGGACTTTGCTTGTGGTTCTCCAGAGGTTTTTCGTGGTCCTGCTCTACTGTCAGTTGGAACACTAAGCGTGGCCTCTGAGGTACCAACACATCTTTCACACACCAGCAATTCCTAAGTGCGACCTCTTTTCCTGACCAATTTAGCTAACACTGTATGGGCAATTTCCCACAGTTTCTCCAGCCAGTTTGGTCGACATGAGCATGCTGAGGCAGTGTAGCAACTGCTTCGTTCACCAACAGCCCTCTACACCTGGTCCACACAAACTCAACATGCAAGAGATGCAACTATATTAATTACCTTGAATCTATGCTCCCTCACACACCAGTCAGTACATATGACAATGAGCGGATTGTCAGCATGCGCACCTTACCTCCTACTGCAACCAAGCCCACATCACACATACTTACTTATGCGGAGGTCCTCACCAAAAACATACCTAAACACCAGAGACCTCCCAAACACAAGCACGCTACACAAAATACTTCCTCTGCAGAACACAATACACATAATAGCTCATGCACCAGTGTCTCACCTGTTAAAGCCTTAAGGCAAAACACAAAACCAAACACATTAGTCTTAGGTGATTCCATTGTGAGACACACAGATGTCGCTCTCACCAGGCTGAATAAGGAGAAGGTCATGGTCAGCTGTCTGTCAGGTACCAGGATCTACCATATCACACATGCACTCAGGTCTATCAAAAACAGGTACTGTTATGACCCTGTCATAGTTCATGTTTGTGTGAATGACTTAAGATGTACCTCTCCGGAATATATGAAGAGAGACATGACTGAGTTCTCGGACTATGTGTCTCAGACAGGTGTGTCCCTAGCTTTAAGCAGCATTTTACCTTCACCTAGGATGATGCCTCAGTACAAACAGAATATGATTGACTTCGATAATTGGCTTTGTTTCTGGTGTCATTCTAAAGGGATACAGTATCTGTCAGCCTGGGATGACATGATCGACAAACCTCAATGCTTTACCAAAGATGGTCTACATCTGTCACCCCTGGGCTTTTGGCTACTGGCTAAGGCTCTTGCCTCCCCCATAGTGCCTTTTTTAGGCAGTGTCTCAAGGACAAAATTTCTGATGTAAAAACTCCATCTAAAAATTACTTCAAGGTTATGCTGCTAAATGCTAGGAGGCTTATCATGGAACTGCACTCACTGGAAGCAGTCCTCACCTTGGAAGACATGCACATTTGTGCAGTCATGGAAACCTGGTTCAAGGCTGTGGAGAGCACCCCAGCCATACTGGGCTACACCTCCTTCCACACGTCACACGTTCCGACCACAAGGTGAAGGTGTGAAAACTAAAGGAGGCAGTATAGCGGTATAAAGGTTAATACACCTCCAGATTGGTTAAACAGTATGATTCCCTGGCGATACTTCAGATGCAATTAACTGTTGGTAGGACACCTATTCAAGTCATTGCCAACTACAGGACCCGTTCCATGAATCAGGACAGCCAGTCTACCTATTTGGATCTATTGGAGTCTATCAAGATACATCCGAACACCATGGTTTTGGGTGACTTTAACTACTCATCCAAATTACTTGTGCTCAAACTCACTTGCTCAAAGGTTTCTCAACTTCGTTAAATCTAATGCCCTGGACCAGCTGGTTGACATCCTGGATCTGGTGCTTACTTATATGGGGGACCACTGTAGCACCCCCACTGTGAGGTCTTCCCTGATGAGATCTGATCACAAATCAGTCTCATTCGAAGTAACTATCGCACCTGACCCCTCACCAGCAGAAACTTAAACTAAAAATCTTCTCCAAAGCAAATTATAACCTCTTATGGGATGGTATAAATAGCTTTACTACACTTCCCCCCTCAGATGAAACTGGCAACTATGCCGTGTTCTACACCAGTGATTTATACAAACACCTGTATAACTGCATTGATTTGGCCATACCTGATAGGACCAAAACAAGCTCCTCAAGGAGGAGGAAACCTGCCTGGTAGACAGCTGCCATTAACAGGCTTTACAGTAAGAGGAAGAAATTGCTGTCTAAGAGTAAGAGGGAGTGAGCCCTAAATTGGTAACTCTTCATCCTCAACTTAAAGAAGCAAATAAGACTTTTGTGAAGTCCTCCAAAGCAAACTACGAATCCAGATTAGCTTTCTCAACTAAGGACAGCCATAAAGCTTTAGTTACATCTGTAACCTAAAAGGAAAGGCCCAGATTTGTGCTTAACTGGTAGTGAATGATACCACATACACTGAGCCTGTGGACATAACTAACCTGTTAGCCAACAGGTTCTGAGAAAACTTCACTCCTCTGTTCCCATTACACCTACTCCATGACATCCCTGCCACCTGTCCTGTTCCTTGTATCTCTAAAGAGCAGGTCCTAAATGCCTTGTCTAAGGCCAAAAACACAGCATCTATGAGATCTGATAACGTCACAATTGCATCCTACACGGGCTCAAACAAGAATTCGCAACACCACTGGGTCCTCTTTTCACTCATAGTCTAAGCACCGGCTTCATCCCAGCTGAATGAAAAATGGCCACAGTTATCTCTTTGCACAAAGGTGGTGCTACCACTGACCCCCGGGAACTATAGCTCTATTAGCCCGACTAGACTTATCTGCAAGGTCATGGAGTGAATCATCATGGACCTTATCAACAAAGATATAGGTAATCTCCAAACACTTGACCCTACTTAGTTTGGATTTGTCAAAGGGAGATCATGCCTGTTAAACCTGGTGGACTTCTTTGAGACAGTCACCAAGGCCCTGGACAAGGAAAGTCTGTGCATACAGCCTATCTGAACTTAGCCAAGGCTTTTGACACTATCCCTCACTCAGGCATCAGCGACAAACTTACCCAGCTAGGTATAAAACCTTATATCATTACATGGGTCGCTAACTGGCATACTGATAAAACCCAGTATAGTCAAATTAGGGGAATCCACCTCCAGCAGTAGACCTGTAATCAGTGGTGTTCCACAGGGATCAGTCCTGGGATCTCTACTGTTTGGAATCTATTTCTCTGAAGTACAAGCTAATACTAAAGGTCTGTGGCTGACAAAGTTTGCTGATGACTGCAAACTGGGAGCAGTCATGGAATCTCCAATGTCAACATCCTGCAAGAATGTCTTACACAAACAAATGATTGGTGCCCAAGTCATGGCCTCAAACTCAATGCAAAAAAATGTATTCTCATCCCTTTCGGTAAGTGCGATGTTCCTGCTAAGTATCACATCAATAACAACACCATAAGTATGCACTCATTGGTGAGAGACCTGGGCACACAGGTTGACAGCAACCTTAACTTTGATCACCATGTCTCCACAGTGGTAAGAAGGGTCTTCTATATCTCTCATCTCATAAATAAGGTGAATTGCATTCAGAAAAAAAAAGTTATAACTTCTCTGTACTCTTCCCTCATCAGGCCAATAATTGAGTACAACACTCATTTTGGTATGTACCTTTCCAAGCAGCTGCAGCAATTGGAGAAACCACAGAGGTTCCTCACAAGGAAAATTCAAGGTATTCAGCATCTGTCCTATGTGGATCATCTGAAATCACAGTCACTTTAGTCTGTTTCATACAGACTACTCAGAGGTGAGCTCTACCTTGCATACAAGGCAATCTCTGACCCTGCTTTATTGGAAATGCTGCATATCCACAAGTCAAATGATACACAGGTTACATGCTCTAAAGACCTTAACCTGGTATGTGACATTAATAGAACCTTCTGGAGGGTCAGATTTGTCTCAAAGAGGTTACCACACCTTTGGAACGGACTCCCACTTCATGTCAAACAGAGCACCTCAATGACCGTCTTCAAACACAGTCTGGACAATTGGATGTGTAACCGTAAATTCACCCGGGGGGGTTCCACCTGTATTCTCTTAGACAGAGGCAATTGGTACCGATCGTGGAAATATGAGTAGAACTTGGCTAGGCTTGTAAGGGCCCTAGTGCCATTAGCCTAGTAACTTTTATGATCCTATGTAACTCCATACGAATTGTAAAAGGAGTTATTACTGGGCACATTGTAGGTGCTGCAAAGAACACTTCTGGCTAATGTCAAACAATGAAACAATATTAATTTCGTGAACTTTAATCATACTTTGATTTAGGAATGGGGTTTATTCCCATCATGATATTAGAAACCAAAAGACTTGGAGAAATTAAAATAGAGAAACATGATCCAGAGACAAAGGGGTAGAATGTGAAACAAGACTGAATAACCCAGAAGCAGAATTAAGGTGAACCATAAATATGTGTGGCCTGGGGACAAATTGTTAATTTTGGACTTTGGTGATGCATGGTCTGGGGATATAGTGTCTTAAGATGAGTAATGAGGATGTATAGCTTAAGGTCAGAGAGTTAGAGGTGAAGAAGAGAGTAACGGGCAGGATGGAGTGGGTGGAGAAGAGTGTCAGGAGCGATTTGTGACAGGCGAGTACCAGTAAGAGTGAAAGGGAAGGTCTACAAGAGGGTAGTGAGACCAGCTATGTTATATGGGTTGGAGACAGTGTCACTGACAAAAAGGCAGGAGTCAGAGCTGGACATGGCAGAGTTAAAGATGTTACGATTTGCACTGGGTGTGATGAGGGTGGACAGGATTTGGAATAAGTATATTGGAGGGTCAGCCCAGGTTGGAAGGTTTGGAGACAAAGAGGCAAGATTACGTTGGTTTGGATATGTGCTGAGGAGGGATGCAGAGTATATTGGGAAAAAGATGCTAAGAATGAAACTACCAGGTAACAAGAAAAGAGGAAGGCCTAAGATAAGGTTTATGGATGTGGTGAGAGAGGACATGCAGGTGGTTGGTGTGACAGAGCAAGATGCATAGGACAAGAAGAAATGGAAACAGATGATCCGCTGTGGCGACCCCTAATGGGAGCAGCCGAAAGAAGAAGATAGCTTACGGTCAGAGAGTTAAGATGGATGATAAGATATGTTTGCCCAAGGGACAAAAAAGGTTAAGGTCCAGTGTGGGGCATGTGGTCCACTCAAAACGACGTACGACAAGCAGCAGTGATGCGTGGTATGAAGACTAACAGTTAAGGTGGACAGCTGAGGATGTGTCGGGTAGTAATGGCATATGGGCTGGGATAAAGGATTGAAGTGGGTGATAGTGATGCAAAGCTTGAATACATGGAGCATTAAGGTACATGATGGGGATGGGAAGCTACATGATAAAGTGTTAAAGTGGATGATGCGCTAAATGAAACTAAGCTGTTGGGTAGCATATATAGTAATCCTCAAGGACTGGAAAACAATTCGGCAATATAAGCAGGAAAATGAGATGTCCGATTTGCTAGAATAATCTGTGTGAAAGCCTTAGGGAGTTACAAATCTTGGATAGTGCAAATGGTAGGTAGGTCACATATGCTAAGCAGCGGTAGTTTAAAATGTAAAAGAAACTGAATGGGCAGGCCAGACATAATGCAGTAAGCTATATGAGGAACTAGATGGAGTGTACATATTATTGCGTGATGAGGTGGGTGGGCTAAGAGTGACATAAAGTAACAGATGAGTGTGATGGGTCAGATATTGTAGGGCAGTGCAGCTGAAAAGATGTGTTATCATTGACTGCAGATCCCGTTAAAGGAGGTAGCTGATAAACCGCAGCCTGTAGGAAGAAGCTGTTTGCACCAGAGCTAGTGGGACAAGGTACAGTATCTCACTAAAATGCAAAGGATGATGGTTTAAAGTAGTCATGAATTGAAATGTGAGCATGGTGGGGTATCATAACTTGTAGGAGATTTCTAAAGAATGAAGACAAATTGGCATGTTGATTTAATTGCAGACAATGAACTGGCTTTTATCAGAGCTCTTCATATTCTCATCTTGGTCTTACTTCAATACCTATACTCTTGATGTGTGGGTGTGAGCATATATATATATATATATATATATATATATATATATATGTCTCTACAAATGTTAATGTATAAATGTATTGTGAATGAGAATGTATCTTAAAAAAAAAACTTGTTAATTTTCTACTAATTGTCACTTCTAACAGATGCATCATATGCTGTGTAAATTTTCATTTTTGGACTACTTTAAATAATGTAACACCTAAATTTGTTCTTAAGACTTGCTTAGAACTGTATAAATGCTAATAGTGTAACATGGAGCTTTTCTCCCTGGGCCTCCACTGAAAATGGACCTGTGTCCAGTCGGACCCTCCCGGTTAACAAATGTAAAATAAATTAAATAAATAATAAATAAAGACTGCGTAATGAATTTGCTAGATCAGCAAAAGTATAATGTGGCTGCATCTACAGGGATTTGTTGAAACTGATTCAACGAGTACCAGGTCAAACCCAGGATCTGATTCTTGTTTGATGCATGCCACTTTGAAAGCAACAAATTATATGAAATGTAAAAAAAAAATAATAAACAGCTGTGTTGTATAGTGCACCTTTTCAAGGTTGCGTAATCTGAGACTTGGTAGATTTAAGTGAAAAGGTACATGTTGATTTGTTTTTGCAAATATGCTTTGCACCAATAATGCTTTCTTACTGCTGAGTTTTTAAGACTACATTTTTTGTGAGTACAGTTTTCAACAAACTAAATTCATTGAACTGGCTGTCAGTAAACTGCTTTTCAATGAATTTGGGTGCATTCAGTGAGGCTAGGGGATGCAGATAGTAGAGTAAGATGGACTCTAAATGATTATGAGGAACAGAAGGTGACAGATTTAGAAGGTCAGTCATGAATGGAGTAAGGTGGGTGATGGCACTTGCATAGAACCATATCCATGCAGTGCTGTCGAGTCATATCTGAACCCATGGACAGCCACTGCCATCCACAGAGTTTACTTAGCAAGCAAGGACTGGAGGTTTATTACCAGGCCTTTCTTCAACATCTCTCTCTCTGACACACACACACACACACACACACACACACACACACACACACACACACACACACACACACACACACACACACACACACACTCACACTCACACACACACACACACACTCACACACACTCACACACAGACAGACACACAGACACACACACCTTTGTCAGTTTAGAACTTCCAAAGTACTGCATGTCTTTGCAGTGTAGGAAGAAACCACATTACCTGGGGAAAACCCATGGAAATGTAGAGAGGAAATTCAGACCCCATACAGAAGGCTTTCCAGTCAAGAAGTGAACCAGAGAACCTCCTGTTTTGCAGTAATGCTACTCATTGTACTAATCAACAATGATGAGAGGTTTGGACTAAATGCGACAAGAAAGGTTGATGATTGAGAACTCTGGACAAGGATGCCAGGAGTAAGATAGGTGTCCGTTAAATCTGCAGTGACTTGAGTTGCATAAGTTGACAGAAAAGCTGATCTGCTGAGACACTAAGTGATAGTAGTTGATGAAGTGAGCAGATCTGGGATGGTGGGATGAGATCTGTGACACGACAAGGGTGGTTTATGGGGTAATTTGGACTACTGATGATGAAGTAAAGAAAATGACCAAATCAGTGGGCCCTTGCCCTTTGATATTTGGTAGCTCATGAGGTTAGCTGGCCCATCAAAAGTACAATAAGCTGGTTGATGATGCTGAGAGTGGAGAGATAATGACATGAGAATGATATTTAACTCCATGGGAAGAGTTGATAAAGAGTGTGGATGAGGATGTTATTGTGCCAGAGAGAGTAAAGGGTATTCAGTGGGGCTAAAGGCATAGTTGATAGACCTTTAATGTTGTCACAGGGAAGACAAGTTTGTGGTCACCCATGGTGATGCATTAAGGTGAGCGATACTTTAGAGGAACAAAAAATCCATAAATGGTGGGTGATAGAAGCTCTAGCATATAGGACAGGCATTGACTTGAATGGGCCTTGGGTAAATTGGGGTTCATGCTTATATATGAATGCAGAAGCAGGACAAAATGGAATCCGCTTTTGCTATGAGTGTTTGTTTAAAGTAGGCCATCCTAATGCCATTACAAAGTGATGGGGCAGTCTTCATGTGTTTCAGAAACCATCAAATAATTTTATTATAACCATCAAGTCCTCCATCCCCACACTGGCTCATTTATTCCTTCCTTCCTTCTTTTTCTGGTGTTGCAGGACATCAGAAAAGGGTGGCAAGAGTGGAGATCATGACCGTCATCTGGCGGAGGTTAGTTGTTTTGTTTGGTTTTAATGCTGCAGACTCTTTTTCTTGTGGCAATCTAACTTTTGCAGCATCAAAATGTAGCGTGCAGTGGTGGCACTGAGGTGTATCATTGTGTGTGTTTGTATGCATGCACATGGGTGCACGAGCACTCATACACACGTCCATACATCAAATCCAGGTTAAACACTGTGAGCTGTTGAGAAGACTATCATGCTCATCCTTAGCCATTTTAGATGGTACTGCATTAGCTGGCTGCTCCTGGAGTAGCAGTCATATAGTGGTGCGAACCACCTTAGATCCCTTAGAATGTATGAGGTAACTCTGCTGCTTACTCCATTTTCACCACATATCTCATAAATAATGCATGCTTTCTTTCCTATAAGGTGCCCATCTGGAAATCTGTTTGCCACCTTTAGCATTCATGCAGTAGTGGGAGCAGAGTTATGGGGACTACCACAGGAAATCTAATGCGTGCTATAGCTTTAATTGTAATATTGATTGTTGATTTTTTATTTTTCTTCTGGGTAGCACACATGGTGGAGCTGGTTGAATATACCAGGGAAAGAGGATGCTGGGATTTTTTCTCAAGGACCAATCTGTTGACCTTGCTGAGTTGCTTGCAAGATGGCACCAATGAGGTAAGACCAGTTTGACCTAATACTTGGATGATGGTTAAACTCTGATGGTAAGAACAAACTGAACTTGCAGAAAAAATCTCAGATAATACTGTTATTTCCAGTTTTAGTGTTCTTTTGTGCTTTGTTACTGCCATTCCACAGACATAAAACAAGATGTGGTTATTTTATAAGAATGTTACCCTTCTGGTCAACAGTCTGGTCAATGTCTGTTACACTAGTCATTTTACCCCAGTGCACAGATCTCATTTTTGGCTCTCAGCATCACTACATGTACACTTTTATATACATTTCCTTTCTTTATGTGCTGGTTTCCATAATTGTTTCCCATCTTATCATATTTGGCACCGACACTACTCCTTGATGCCACCAAATACTTTGTCATGCAGTCTCTGCACATTCTACTTTTTAATATAGTGTTACACTCCAGCTTTAGTGCATCCATTACAAAATGCTGCCACCCTCCATTAAGCAAAAAAGGGGAATATAATGTGAATGTCCTGCTGGCTCCCACAGTTCCTTTTTGCATTATTTTTTAACTTTTATGTTGTCAGTAATGTTTGCTTGTAGGCTTCAGTTGGCATTTGTTTCTGTCACACATAGGGTACTCTAGCATGATGGCACCAGAGTTTGGATTTTCTAGAGTTGGGAGCCCTATGTTCATTACCTTGAGGACTAAGACCAAGAGAAATTTGCCAGGCTACCTAGCTGGTCCCCTCCAGATACACTCATCTTGCAGTTTTCCAGGCTACCTAGCTGGCCCCCCCTTAACCAGAAGGCCATCTCACCAGTAGCGGCCTTAGGTCAACTGGTGCCCTAGGCAAAAGGGCTCCACAGTGCCCCCCACCACACCACCCGGTGCCCGCATCCTGGTCTACCTACACCAAATAAATACTGATAAAGCTCCCCTACTAGAGGGGCACCCTAGGGGACGGCCTAGTTGGCCTATGCCTAAGGCTGGCTATGCATCTCACAGTTTTCCAGGCTGCTTAATGGTCCCCCTTACCCATGATGTTGGGGTGCTTAACACTATTCTTCAGGTCACTTTTGGCATGTGCAAAAATTGGTCGTGGTGTTCAGACAGTCCCAGCTACTGATCCTTTTTTTTTTTTTCAAGAAATAAGATGAAAAAAGTTTCCACAGCCTGACACCTCAAGTGGGGGGATCCCAGACATAGATCTGTTTACTTCAGTTCTGAATTATCAGCTGAAGAAAGTTGGCCCTGTATACACACAGCAGGGAAGAATGGTCAGTGAATTCTTTCTTGGTCCACTATTTCCTTGTACTAGCAATGGTCTTCCTAAAGCAATAAAAAAAAAAAAAAAGAAAATTTCTTGATACCCCTTTTTGGCTAAGGCAACCATGTCTCTCCCAGCTGATGCAGTTGAACAAAGAGGAAGCCCTAATCCTTCTAGCCTTTGCCTACTGATGACTCAGCAAGGGGAAACTCTAATCCATCCTAACCTAAACGGTCACAAACTAACAGACTTGGAGGATAGAAGCCTGATCAAATACGTGGACATTTTTATCCATAAGGTCTTATGCAGGAGGCTAGGAAACTTACCACCTGAGAACCATATTTGACTAAAATAGAGCATATTCTTTAGTGTATAGGCCATAACATATGACCAACAGCATCGTGTGTCTTGGATGCCTTGCATTGTTTGCCAGACTTGTATGATAGGTCTTAACAAAAGTGCAAGCTCAACTCTTATCTGTTATCTATTTCAGCTTGACTGCCCTTTGAATTTCCACTAGGCTGTCTCCCTATAATGGAACAATTTGTAAAAGGAGGGGTGGTCATCTGAGGTCACCAAGAAAGCCAGCGTTCCATCTTGGAGTTTTAATTTTGTAATGTGAAAATTGATAATTTGGCCTCATTTGTACATGCAGATGCTATACTCCTTTGAAATATATTCTGGAATACTTTTTTTCTCAGTGGTCATTACCTCAGCAAAGGGACGCACAGAGTTGGAGGTCTTGATGTGTAAGAAAAGTATACTCTTGCAGAACTTCAGAATGGCATGTAGGGGCAGCCTTCTTTCATGCCTTAAGTGGTTTAAGAACTGACACTGAAGCAAACTGTATCAATATTTTGCCTCAAAAATATAAAACAAGAGGGGGGGTCAATACCTTCGTGTAAGGAATGTGCAAAGGCAAGTGAGGTCGTACGTTGAAAGTGCTTAAGATTTCAGGGAAACCTATGATCCTTTTTGTTTCCTTTATGTCAGGAAAACAGGACAAGTTAAGTTAACAAGCAGATATTTTCTAAATGACTGTCAGACTGTGTTGTCTTTTTATTTACTTACTTATGACCACCATGGCAGGATCTTACAAGGGTGCATTAAGACACGCATCAAGATAATACTAGCCATTACAGCTGTCTTTTTCAGGAATGTGTCTGCACAAACATTTGTAAGGTGGCTACTTGCGCTACCATCCACACCTTTTCCTGGCATTAAAAGTTAAGCATTTGAACTAAAACCAGGATTTGGTACTGTTGCATTGTGTGTGTGTGTGTGTGTGTGTGTGTGTGTGTGTGTGTGTGTGTGTGTGTGTGTGTGTGTGTGTGTGTCCATATAACTGTGGCCACATTACTCCTTAGGTACTTATTGTTTTAATGCTCTTTCCAGTCAGTATGGAAGATAATGCAACTGTGAGTCTTATGCTGAATATAGTACAGCTCTGTGACCATACTGGCCACAGATTATGTACTGGGATTGCCACTCTCGCCAACCTGCAGGTCCATTCTTTTCCTGTTGCCTATGTCTCTGAAGGCAGTGATTTTGGGTCTAGTGGAATCCTTGTTTTTTCTTTTTTCTTGGTGACACACCAGATTGGGGAGTGACAGAACATGTTAATTTGGCTGCATTAGCTCTCCTTGCAAGGTTGGAAGTGTGCACTTGTTGACTTGCTTCAGACAGAACTAAAAATAACACATGCTGTCTGCCTCTTCTAGCAAGTGCTCTGCTAATATATTCGGCAGGGGGGAGAACAAGTCTATCCTGGATATGTCCAGAGTTCTGTAATCAAGCCAGGTTCACAGGCTTTCCATCTTCAGCCATTTTCTTAGCATTGTAAGTAATGGTGCCAACAGTGATCCTTGCACCAGAGCATTTACTGTCTTGTAAGTGTGCAGACACAAGTGTGCTTTCTTACCATTGTCCTTGTGATGCGTAGTTTATAAATAAAAAAGCATAGACAGGAGAAGCATAAATGAGCAGTGATAATGGCATACCTTATAACTTTCTTGTTTTTTTGTAGATACGTGAACTGTCTGCAGAGTTACTTGTAAAGTATTTTCCTGGTAGCTTCCCAGAAGACCTTGCAGTTGCTTTGTGGGATCAGGCTCGGAAGAATATATGCAGTCCCAGAGTTCCTGAGGCTGATGCTGGAGCACTGATGATGAAGACAGTTCTCCAGAAGTAAGTGTTCCCAAATGGTTTCCTTCTTTAAATTCTGAAATTTCTGTTTTTGTCTCCAGAGAGTGATTGCTTTTGTTGTATGTAAGTTCACAGAAGATGCAATTTTAGCAGTGATGTTGCTAGTGCTACTGTGAAACCAAAGCTGCTAGAGGAATAGCAGAAAAGAAGGGCCTGTCTTGTAATGCTGGGGTGCACATTAATAAAGGAAACTGTAGAGACATGAGGAGTGGAGGGTGGAACAGTTGAGACTGGAGCTCACCACTGTGTTGTTTGTTCCTTTGTTTTTGTTTTCTCTACAGGCAGTAGTATGAGATTACTGGTCTAAGAACTAATTTAGTGTTTAAAAAAGAAAGTTGAGCTTGTTTTTGTTAGAAGAGGCAGTGCCATAAATGTCTGGGTGCAGACCATTTGCGACCTGCCATCAAGGTACATTGTAGTTTTCATGCTTGTGTGCTCTCCTGATGACATCAAGAGTAAGCCTAAAATCTGACCTTTGGTAGTATGGATAGGGAGGTGGAAGCAAGTTTTGTAAAACTGAGCGATGCTTATGGAATAAAGTAGTACGGAGAGGGTTGTAGGAAAATTATGTCAGTTAAAAAGAACATTAAATACAGCAAAACCTTTTACTAAATAAGTAAGAAGCAAACAGCAGTAGACAGCTGTTGAAGAGAAGACTGGAAGAACAATAGTCATTTGGTGCAAGGAAGTGGAGGGTGGTGAGAGGGAATGTGTTGGAAATACGTATGAAGACTGAAAAATACCAGCTGATGAAGCACAACCTGAAAATGCAATGGAAAGAGAAAGAAACATCTGAGCTTGTAAGTGAGACATAGGACTGGAACTAGTAAGGATAGATGTGAGAACAGATTATGTAGAAAAGGGCCAGGAAACACATTAAACGAAAAATGTTTCCCTCTTTTCCCATATCTTCACCACAGCGAACAAAGCAAAGTGGCATCTTGCTACAACAAGACTGCCATATTTGCCACAGGTGCCTCTAATGGAGCCCACCACTATCTTTCGGTCAAACAGCTCATCTGGCTTGAGCTGCCTCAGTTACTTCTTGCCACTCAACTCTTCACAGCCCACAAACTATATTACCTCCCAAATAACCTTTCCATTTTACAAGACCTAATACAACCCTACACCACCACCCGAGCCTTAAGATCAACAGACCAAAAGCACATACATGTCATCAAACATAAGAATGAGGCTGGCAAGTCTCTTTTTGCCTGTTCTATAGCAAAAGTCTGGAACTCACTTCCAAAACACATAACTTCTACAAGTTCTGCTCCACAATTTAAAAAACTACTCAAAACCCAGTATGATTCTACCAAGGATCACCTAATAGTGCCTAACTCTGTATATTAATTATTAAGTAATGATGCTCTATTCTGTTAGTCTCTACTTATACATCTCTGAAGACAGTGAAACATATTCCTACATACAACTGGTATACCTCTAGAATACAATAATTGTATCTATACATATGTCTATGAAGAAATGTAAAATGTGTTCTTGTATAATATTGTATGCATTTAGAAGAAAATGTAATTCATAAAATGTTATTTGTTAGATTGTTTTTAAGTGGAGCTTTTCTCTCCGGACCACCGCTGAAAATGGACCTGTGTCCAGTCTGACTTTCCCGGTCAAAAAAATGTAAAATAAAAATAAATAAATAAATAACTGTTCATAGTAAGGCCTATAGGTCCTACAGTAGTTTCTGGCAAAGTACTTTAAGTTAAAAAGCATACCACTTTCTGAGATAAATATTTCTTGACAGAGTCAATCAGTCATACTTTGGGGATTTCTTTTACATTTATTGATTTGTTTATGTATTTGCTTGCTTGTATTTAGGCCGTTTCATTGTTCTTTTAATACTGCTATTCAGTAATGACAGTCTGCGTGGAAGTGTGCATGTATATATGGGTCACTGAGATGTTTGTTTTCTTAGATGGAAATGCAGCCTTTGCTATTTATTTCTTTAGTTAGTTGCTGTCTCATCCTTGCTAGTGAAGCATCTCATTTTGGAGGATTTCCTACTCTGAGTGCTCACGTAGAACACCTTTCAAAACGTATCTCTGCAGCAACATTTGCATATGCTTTATGTCCCAAGAAGACAATACATTTATTTATTACACCTTTTAACTATATGCAACATTCTAATAAGTTCTTTCCATATCTGCTTTGCCTGTCACCCCTTCTTCACTCATCCTGTGCAGTCTTTGATGTCTCTATGGATTCCTTCTCCACCACCCGTTCCATGGGTTTATTATGTTTCCGGTGAAGCAGTACATTAAGTGATCCAAAGAGTAGTAGATCCCAGCAGTTTGTTGTATGTGCCCCCTTTTATTCCTCTTCTTCACTCTGTCCTACCCTTCAAGGCGACCTCTTTGCATATCCTGATACAATGCAAGATATTTATGCCCCTATCACTTATCACTGGTAATAAGAGCTGTAGCTTTTCTCGTCTCCTGTCGTATCCTTTCCCTTCCAATCTGTACAGCCTTCTGGTGACTTCTTTTTGAACTTTTTTCAACAGCCTGATCATCCCCCCTTTTCCCATTTTTTTCTACATGGGGTTGGGGTATTGTATTAACTGTCGCCATCTCTCTCAGTTAAGTGCCACACTCCTGCCTTCTTCAACACTCATGCCTGACTGTTGCAGACCTTCTTTCACGCAATCCATCCACCTCTTTGCTGGATGTCCTCATTTCCTCTTACCTTCTTCCTGTCTGTCCCAACTCTTCCTCACCAGATTGTCTTCTGCTTTTCTACACATGTGCCCATACCATCGTAATCTGTTTTCTTTTATCTTTTCTGCAATTGGAGCTACTTTGGCTTCTGCTCTTATGTCCTCATTTCTTCGTCTGTCCCACAGTGTGCATCCTACAACCTTTCTCAGGCATTTCATTTCCATCACCCCTAGCTTCTTCAGATGTTCTGCCTTTACTGCCCAGGTTTCAGTACCATACAGTAGTACTGGTCGCATCACTGTCTTGTACACCTTACTTTTCAGCTTCTTTGGCATTCTTCTGTCATAGACTACACCCGAGACTCTATGCCAGTTGGCTGCAGCCCCTCTGATTCTAGCTTTGACTTCATCATTCAGACTTCCCTTCTCCTCAACCACCCGTCCCAGATGCTTGAATCTATTTACCTGTTCCACTATCTTTCCCTTCTATCTCAATTCTCAGCTTCTTCTAATTTCCCCAATTTACTGCCATTACCACTGTCATCCCACGTGCCTTCACTTTTGCATTCCATTTACTTCCTTTGTTGAAGTTCTTGCTCAGAGTCTGCCCGTAATGCCACTTCATCTGCATACAGCAACTGTGTTGATCTGTCCCCTACAACCTCTTCAGTAATTTAGTTCATCACCAGTATTAATAGCAATGGGCTCGGAGCCGAACCCTGGTGCCCACCCACTCCCACTGGGAGCCCCTCCATGAAGCCGAACACGGTTTGCACTTGAGTCATTGAGTCCTTGTACATAGCCTGCAGTAATTATACCAATGTTTCTGGAACTTTGAACCACCGTAGTACTGCCCAAATCAGCTTTCTTGGGACCTTGTCTGATGCTTTCCCCAAATCTTGGAATGCCCAGTTGGACTCTATCCTCATGTCGAGCTTCTTCTTATCTGTCTGTCTCACTTCAAACATCGGGTCAGTTGTGCTGCATCCAGTTCTGAATCCAAACTGCTCATCTCCCATCTTACATTCTATTACTCTGTGTATCCATCTATCAGTCAACCTTTCCAGAATTTTCATGCAATGTAGTGGGAGTTTAATACCTCAGTCCTTACTGCCCACAGTTGTGGATGTCCCCTTTGTTCTTATATACTGGCACAAGTATGCTTATTCTCCAGTCATTTGGGATATGCCTTTCTCTCCACACTATTATGAGTACCCCAAGGAGCCGTTTCTCCCTTATCTCAACCAGCACCTTTATCGTATCCGCTGTGACCTCACCTGAGTCTGCTACTTTCCCTAACTTCATTTTCCTTAGTGCTGTTCTTACTTCTAGGGTGGACTCCTCCTCTTCTCTCATTTTAGGCTGTTTCTGGGGCAGTGCAGTTTCTGTGGAGTTTTATTCATTCAGAAGCAGCTGGAAATACTCCTTCCATCTGCCGTTGATGTCCTGTGGACTGGTGAGCAGGTTGCCAGTGGCATCCCTTATGAAGGGTGTCTGACTATCTTTTTTATCTTTCAGTCTTTGCCTTGCAACCTGATATAGTTTCTCTGTGCCACCTACTGAGCCACTTTCCAGAAGTTGGAAGTGTGCCTCTGATGCTGTATTCTTTCTTGTTGCAATTCCTTTCTTAGCTTCTTGGTTAGCCAACCAGTATTCCTTCCTAGCCTAGTCGGTCTTTTCTGTCTTCCACTTTTTCCTGCATTCCTTCTTTCTTTTGAAGACTTCCTAGGCGTCTGCATTCCACCACCAGATTTCCTTATGTACCTTATTTCCATACCTAGCTCGGCCACATATCTGTTCTGTAGCCCTTACACATGCTGTTTTGAGGCGCTGCCATTCTTCTTCAACTCCACCTATTTGCTCCCCCTATTGGTGTGCTAGAGCCCTGAGTAATTCCTTGAATTGCTGTACTTTCTGTCCAGTCAACTTCCAGGTCTTTAGCCTGGTCTCTGTTGACCTTAGAGCCTTCTCTGACCACTGCTTGCAGCTGATTGTGGCAATCAGTGGTTTATGCTATGGGCTGACTGTTTCACTGGAGTCAACATTGCAGTTATTGATTCTGCCCCAGTGACCTTTCCTTCCTAACAGCCAGATGTCCATCTCTTTGTATGGCTTCTGTGATGCATGCAGTATTCACAGTGTGGCCTGACCATAACCTGGTAAAGAGGAGGGAATTACTGCTTTACTTATGTAGACTGTTTCCTGGGGATACACCACAATTGCCACTGCCCAGCCACTGTGCTCCTGATGGTTCAGTCCACCCAGATCCTTTTGCAGTTTTGTTGCGGTCATGACCATTCTCCTGAACTGGTTTCATGATATCATGGTTGCTACTGTCCAGTTGTAGTAGTTTGTGTTTGTCTACATTGAGCCTTCAGTGTCTCCTTTCTAACATTTAGTTCAGCTTTTCTAAATCTTTGCTAAACCTTTTCCACATCTTCCACTGCATCACCTGTCTGTCTCATCAGTAAAGAGGCTCATCCTATTGCCTGCTCTCTTAATGCAGATAGCAGGTACCTTATCAGAGTGTAAGAAGGAAGCCAGTGACGTTCTGCAGGGCTCCATACTGGGATCCCTTTTCTTTGCTATTTACTTTTCTGATCTGCAGACCACAAACTAAGATCTCTAGCAAACCAAGTTTGCAGACACCTGCAAACTAGGAGTCATTTGTCAAGTCACCCTGTGACACCCAAGCCCTGCAACAAGAACTTACACTTGTAAACACTTGGTGTGCTAATTACGGGCATTAAATTAAATGCTAAAAAGTGTAATGTAGTCACATTTGGTAAAGCATCCTTCCCTCCCAGCATACGGCCTAGACAATATTCCGTTTCAAAATGAAAATGTCGTTAATGAGCTCACTACTTTGTTGATGAAGTCCACACTCTTGATCATCATGTAGCAACAGTAGTCAGAAAGTCTTTTTACTTAGAGCAGATGATTGCCAGATTCAAAGAGGTCAGTAGCCCACTGTATTCAGCATTGATTAGACCAGTTCTTGAACATAATGCACCCATGGAGAGGTAGCTGAGTAGGGATTCACTAGACAATCTCGAAATACTGAAATGTCGAATTTCAGTATTTTGAGACTGAATAGTAGAAAACCCAAAACCGTGAAACGCACAATCGCGAACACACACACACACACACACACACACACACACACACACACACAGACAAACACACACACACACACACACACACACACACACACACACCTACCTAACTACACTAAAACAAACAAAACAACACACATACACATCTACCCTGCCTATAAGCAGGGGGGCAAGCCCCCCCCTGCACTCCCCATGTGTGGGGGGGGCTGCATCCCCCACACACCCCCTACTTAAATATACTAACTCCGAGGTCGCACTAAACACGCAAAAAACACCACTACACACACTCACCCCCACTAAAATCCTTACCCAATACCCTTACACCACTTACCTGAAACCCCAGATAAATCCACAAACCGCACCGCACATCAAGAACGCGACACCACGATAGCAGATTCGACATAGTGCAGTTTCACATAACTGCACTTTCGACTATTCAGTCTTGAAATACTGAAATTTGGCATTTCAGTATTTCGAGATTGTCTAGTGCATGTCTGAGTAGACATATCAAACAACTGGAAAGACCTTTGTCAGTGCTAACTAAGAAGATCACTGGCTTAAAAACCATAAGCTATCAGAAAAGATTGGAAGTGGCGTCCTCTGTATTCACCATCTTGCTGATTCCTGAGTGGAGATCTCTACCTTTTCTTCTGTGCCATTATTGAGCCAATAAGCTTGAATTTTTTTTTTATCTGCATGAATCAGACAGTCCCACAAATACCAGAGCAATTCTTCATCAGGAGATAAACCAAAGTAGAAAAATAGGTTTGTTGAACAGTGCCTTCCCAACCTGTGGAATATACTCCCACTGCAAATTAAGCATTGTGATGTATTATCTTCCTTTTAAATGGGAGCTGCACAGTTGTTTTAAATGGGAGCTGCACAGTTGCATGGGCATTCACCCCCTGGCTTTACTGGTATGACCCTTCTTGAGAGCGGAGGGGCATTTTGAAGATGGGTTTTGGCAAAGGGTAAATGGTCACAAGATTCAGTTTCCTTACATACCCTGTGATCCTGTATGTATAAAGTTAGCATGTTGATGAACTGAGGACAGACTTCTATGGTACTCCTTTGGTCACTTCCTTTGCTCCTGACATTGTCCTTCTCACCACAACACTCCATTTCCTTCCATTCAGCAATGCAGCAGTCCATTTCCTTAGTCCTATCCTTCAGTTTTCCTAACAGCCTCTTTTGTTGGGCTGTCGGAGAGTTTAAAGTTCATATAGACCACATCTACGCCCCTCAGAAGTTCTACAGTAACGTTAGGAAAAAATCATTTAGAATTGACTAATAGATTCTTCTGGCCATAACCTTGTGTTGATTGTTGTTCTTGAGACTGCTGGCATCTAGAAAGTCAGCCAGCCAGCCTTTTTTTGAGGGTTCTTGCCATGACTTCTTTACCATAGCCACCAGGCCAACATGCCTGCAATTTCCTAAAATGTTCTTGCATCCCCAGTACAAGGGCACCCCAGTTGCTGTGTTCAGTTCCTCGGCCATTTCTGTGTTTGGGGAATGTTGTGTTGAAACCCTCTGTGTGAGAATATGCCATCTTCCAGCACATTGGCCAGATTTCTTAAGACCATCAGAGGCAGTTCATCTAATCCTTGTGCTTTTTCCTTCCACAAGGAAGACAGTTTTGTCCCACCACTTCCTTTTCTGTCCTAGTGTCTGTCCACTGCTCACAAAAGTACACTGTTATCGACAGCAAGCATTTATGGCTCTCGCTGTGTCATCATGTCACATTTTTGTATGTGTTAGCCTTATATTTTGTGGACTATTTGCTAACAATAGTCGGCATAAATATTCAAGTTTCTAGCTAGATTAAGTACTTTGTTGTGCATTAAAAACTGCTGCACTTTACTCTCTGATGGGTTGCTGTTTGTGTTCATTTTCAGGGTAACAGGTTTAAAATATTTGAAATACAAAGCCATAGCAAATAAGCAACTGGGTGCTTACAAATTTATAAACTTAAAAATGAAGAGAAGAATTAACTGAAATCTTTTAGTGCTTCCAGTCTTTTCTACTAGCTTAAGGTTTTTAAGATGGTGATTTATTTTATTTATTTGCTTTTGTTTACCGGGAAAGTCCATTTGGGAACTGAAATGCCCATTTTCTGTGGAGGCCCGGGGAGGAAAGGAACAAAACAAGGATATAAATACATTTTTGAAAATTTAAAAGAGAAACAGTCAGTAAACATTATTTGTAAATTATTTCAAAGCAGTCAGTAAACATTATTTGTAAATTATTTCAAAGCACAGTCAGTAAACATTATTTGTAAATTATTTCAAAGCAAACAGTCAGTAAACATTTGTAAATTATTTCAAAGCAAACAGTCAGTAAACATTATTTGTAAATTATTTCAAAGCAAACAGTCAGTAAACATTTGTAAATTATTTCAAAGCAAACAGTCAGTAAACATTATTTGTAAATTATTTCAAAGCAAACAGTCAGTAAACATTATTTATAAATTATTTCAAAGCAGTCAGTCAGTAAACATTATTTGTAAATTATTTCAAAGCAAACAGTCAGTAAACATTATTTGTAAATTATTTCAAAGCAGTCAACAAACATTATTTGTAAATTATTTCAAAGCAAACCGTAAACATTATTTGTAAATTATTTCAAAGCAGTTAGTAAACATTATGTGTAAATTATTTCAAAGCAAAAAGTCAGTAAGCATTATTTGTAAATTATTTCAAAGCAAACAGTCAGTAAACATTATTTGTAAATTATTTCAAAGCAAACAGTCAGTAAACATTATTTGTAAATTATTTCAAAGCAAACAGTAAGTAAGCATTATTTATAAATTATTTCAAAGCAAACAGTCAGTAAACATTTGTAAATTATTTCAAAGCAGTCAGTAAACATTATTTGTAAATTATTTCAAAGCAGTCAGTAAACATTTGTAAATTATTTCAAAGCAAACAGTCAGTAAACATTATTTATAAATTATTTCAAAGCAGTCAGTCAGTAAACATTATTTGTAAATGATTTCAAAGCGAACAGTCAGTAAACATTATTTGTAAATTATTTCAAAGCAAACAGTCAACAAACATTATTTTCAAAGCATATCAAATTAAGGAAATGCATGTTTTTAAGATATTGTGAGTAAAATCAAATATACTATATTAATACGCTTTTATATTATCCATAGCAGACAGATTTAGGATTGCATGCTTCATAGGTAAATACTTGGCTAGCTTCCCTTGAGGGCAATTTTAACCCTAACCGTCTTCTTCTTTTTTCGGCTTTTCCCGGTTAGGGGGTTGCCACAGCGGATCATCTGTCCGCTCATGATTGGCAGTGGAGTTTTACGGTGTCAAGTTGCCAGCCCGGCGCCCAACCTTCCACAGAAGGCACACACATGCACACACTCACATCTAGGGCCAATTTAGAGTGTTCAATCCACCTACTGCATATCTTTGGGATGTGGGAGGAAACTGGAGCACCTGGAGGAAACCCACGCGACCACAGGGAGGACATGCAGACTACGCACAGAAGGCACCCCAGCCGAGAATCGAACTGGAGAACCTCTTGCTGTAATGCGGCAACGCTAACCACTGCACCACAGTGGCCGCCCAATTTTAAGCCTAGCCAATTTCCATTTTTTATGCTTGAATGAATCTATCCCATTTGATTAGAGACTGGCCTTAGCTATCCCATGGTTAATAATTATATATTACCCCAATGGGAATAACTGGGATCATACCATAGATAATTTGAGGGGACACATGCGGGGAATATGAAGTTTAGGAGCTGCTTCTGTCCATTAGTAGTACAGGGGCAGTCCTGGGATAACATTTCTGTTTTCCATCTATAGATTGGAGTTGCACTTGAATATGGACAAGGATGAATTTAGTTTTATGTGGATGGGGAGTCTGTTCCAGAGCAACACTATCCTCTGTGAGATATATTTGTCAAGCCAAACTATTCTGTTAATGTTGCATAAGAGGTTTAGCTGTCTAGACCAGTTTGACTTGATTTGCAGTAAATCCATCAGTACTGGGTCAAAGGATGCCTTGTACTCAAGAAATAAAGAGAGATTGGGATTTTGGATGCAGACTGTTAAGGAAAACAACCAGAGTCATACAGAGTATTATATTCGTAAAATAGCAGGAAGTATTCTAAGAACCAAACCAGCACAAGAATGGAGAAAAGAGATTTTGCAGATAGGGTTGACTGTGATCAGGGATGCAGATAATAGGCAAGAGGAGGCTGGAATATATTGGAGCAAACTGATGAAGGAACCAGGGTATTGGGAGCAAATAACTACAAAGAGAAAGATAATAGAATGGGAAGAGGCCAAGAGTTTATTTGGACTGCAGTGTAGAGACTGCCTTCCCTATCAAGGATTGATATCAGAGTATAGGCAAAGAGAAAGAAATAGGGGGCCCCTAAATGAAAGACCAGCACTGGTAGGGTTTTTAATAGAATCTAGAACAGAAACTGCTGGTAAAAAAGGAATAATTAGTAAAGCATATAAAATATTGGATAATAATTATAAGAATCAATCAGAGGAGCTTAGAAAGGATTGGGAAGAGAGACTGGATAAGCAGTTCACAAAGAGACAATGGGGGGATACATGTATCTCTCTCAAATGTGCAACAAAGTTTAGAAGGTTTAGGATCTTTGCTTGGAAATGTTTACACAGGTATTTTTATACCCCAAGTAGACTTCAAAGAATTTTCCTCGGGTGATTAGCAAATGTTGCAGGTTTGATGGGCAAGAAAGAGGTAGCTGGGAACATATATTTTGGAAGTGTGATGAGCTGGCAGATTTGTAGGATTCCCTGCAGACCGCTCTGTCAGAGATGCTGGATGAGCAGATCAGACTGACTGGGGAAATTATTTTTTTGAGTTATGCCACAGAATCGGAATTGCCTTGACATAGTAAAGCCTTGCTGAGTCTAATTATGGTGGCTGCCAAAAAAGCAATTACTTGAAAATGGAAATCAAGGTCTAGACCAACTTTACTAAAAGTAGTGAATATAGTAACAGAGATAAAACAAATGAAATTGGGATCTTTAGAAAAGAGAAGGAGCAAACTACAGAGGAAAAAATGGGAATTGTGGGAACAGTATATGCAGAGCAGGAACAAGGTTTAAGAGGCAGGATTTGAATGAGCTATGTAATGCTCAACTGACAATGACTGGATGGTTTATAAGTGATGTATAATGTTTACAACTACAGTTGTTTCAATGGTGTCTGTGATGTAAACTATTTGTGACTAAAGTGATATAATTTTGTATGTTTTTTCATTTATATAAATGTAAGATTGCCTTTGTCATATGTGTAAATTTAATAAAGATGTTTGGGGGGGGATGCCTTGTATGCCAGACACAGGTCTGGCTAGTATAGTGACAACGCTTTAAGTCAGTCCATGTAAGATATGCTGTTTAGGTCATCCGTTCCAGTTGTCCTTCAAACTGTAGGTGTAGTACAGCTGCATAGTTTATGAATTGCCAGGTGATAGTTTAGGGTGCATTCGAATTGTTGCAGGTTATTTAAAAGCCTGATGTAGTTTGGAAGTTTGTTCCATTCCTTGGAGATGGCGACAAGAGTATAGCTGTTCATCATAATAATTATTAGATTTATTAGCAAAAGTTAAAGTTCAGAAGATCTTAGGGCTCTGTTTGTACATGCCATTGGATGAGATTTCACGGTGAGGAGCTTTAAGTGGATGGTGAAGTATTCTGTGTGTTGTGAGTACCGTAAAGAGACTAATTTGTAAAGAAAGTTCAAGCCAATTGAGGGTAGTGAGTGCTGTGCAGTGGTGGGTGCAGTTTGGGAGGCTGCAGGCGAATTTGCTTTCTAGTTTGTGTTTGGTGGAAGAGTTGAGATTTGTGAATATTGTTGAGGCATATAGGAGGTTAGGAAGGAGAAGGAAGGTAGCAGTTATTTTTTAATATGATTACATAGCAGGTGCTTTCCAGTGTAAAGAAAGCCTAGTACGCAGAGTGTCTTTTTTACTATGCAAATCAAATTTTAACTTATCAATGATAACTCCTAGTGGGCAGCCACAGTGGTGCAGAGGTTAGCATTGTCTCCTCACGGCAAGAAGTTCTCTGGTTCGATCCTTGGCTGGGGTGCCTTCTGTGTGGAGTCTGCATGTCCTCCCTGTTGTCACGTGAGTTTCCTCTCCATGCTCTGGTTTCTCTCCACATCCCAAAGACATGCTGTAGGTGGATTGGACACTCTAAATTGGCCCTAGTACGTGCATGTGTGTGCCTTCTGTGGAAGGTTGGGTGCCGGGCTGGCAACTCAACACCGTGAAACTTTACTGCCAGTCATGAGTGGACAGGTAATCCACTGTGGTGACCCCTAACCAGGAAAATCCGAAAGAAGGAGAAAAAAAGGAATGATGACTCCTAGTAATTCTGTGCTGGTGACGCTTTCATTTTTTGTGTTTGAGGAGATAATATTAAGGTCAGTGCTGTTTTGATTTATGTTTTTGGGACGGAATAAGATAAGAGAAACTGATATTTATTTATCTAATTTTCTGTATAGGTGAAATCTTCCTGTGTGATCTAGGGCTGAGCAAAATAAAGCTGAATGGTCCGCATATTGTACTATGGTGGTGAGTTGTGATTCGTTATGCATGTCACTAATGCAGATATTGAAAAGTATTGGCCCAAGTGTGGAGTTTTGGGGGACTCCTGTAGTGATTGGATGGAAGGCGGAGTGGGAGTCATTCCATTTTCCAGACTGAGTGCAATTGTTTAGGTAGCTGGTGAACCAGCTAGTTGATGGAGTTGTGAGGCCTATAAAATTTAATCTTTGGAGGAGTATTTGATATGAGACTGTCAACGGCTTTTGACAAGTCCAGGAAAACTGTGCAGACAGAATGACCTGAATTTTTATTTGATTGGTTGTACTTAGGAAAGGCATTATGGGAAGATACTGTGTTGTGGTGGGATCAAAAGACATGTTGGGTAGGAGAAAGTAATTGATTATCAAGTGGAAAGGCTAGGAATGTGTGCATTTTTCAAGTACCTTGGAGAAGGGAGGAAGGATTGCTGTATGGCAGTAGTTGGGAAGTTCTGTGGATGTGCAAATGTTGTGTAATGGGATCATGAAGGAAGATTTCCATAGGGCTGGGATGTGGTTTTATGTAATGGATCTGTTAATTAGGATAGATACAGGGTAGTAAATGGTGTCACGGGATACATTGAGGTATTTGGATGGCAGGTTGTCAAGAACTGCTGTTGTGGGTTTCATAGGTTCATAGTTGTGTACTAGGCTAATGGCCCAGGAGCCTATATAAGCCTAGACCAAGAAGATTCCCTGGAATCATGCCGCCCAAAGTTAGTTCGCAGTGCCCCTGCCAAGCAAGGTCACTGAAGTGATCCCAGGGGTGAACTTCTATTGCCCACCCACTCGTCAAGATTTCTCTTAAAGAGGGCCAGTGAAGTGCTTTGCTTGACGTGAATGAGAAGTTTGTTCCAGAGTATTGGAAGTCTCTGGGTTAGGAACCTGTCCCTCCAGTATGTTCTGTTTATTGTGGTAATGAGGTTAAGGTCCTTGGAGCGAGTGGCATGGAAGAATTGGGATTTCTTTAGGTTCAGCATATCTAGCAGCTCTGGGTCAGACATGGCTTTGTAGGTCAAGCAGAGCTCGCCTCTAAGTAGGCGATAAGAGACAGAGTATAGCTGGAGTTTTTTGAGTCTGTCCGTATAGAACATGTGTCTAAGGCCTATGATCCTGTTAGTGAGGTATTTTTGTGACCTTTCCGGTTGTTGTAGGTGTCTAGTGAGGTACATACCAAATGGGGCATTGTATTTTATAATAGGTCTAATGAGGGATGAGTAGAGAGGGATTATGACCTCTTTCTTCCTGGACGAGAAACCTTTTGTAATGAGATGTGCCACATAGAAGGACTTTCTGACTACAGTGGCAATGTGGTTATCAAAGAAGAGGTTGCTGTCAACCTGTGTCCCCTGGTCTCTTATCACACCTTTGGTGTTTAGTGGACTACCTCCTATGTCGTAGTTCATGGACACTGAATTTTTCCCAAAGAGAATGACAGTGCACTTTTTGGCATTGAGCTTAAGGCCATGGTTCTGGCACCAGTCATTGGTGTCAGTGAGGACTTTTTGTAGAATGTCTACATCAGTTGGAGAATCAATAATGGCTCCCAGTTTGCAATCCTCTATGAACTTGGTCAGCCAGAGTCCCTTTGTGTTGGCTTGAACTTCAGTGAAGTAGATACCAAACAGGAGAGGACCTAGAACCGATCCCTGTAGGACACCACTTGTAACTGGTCAGTAGTCAGCTTTGGAGTCTGCTACTTTCATGGATTCTATCAGTGAGCCAGTTGGCAGCCCATCTGATCACATAGGGGTTTATGCCTAGTTTAGTGAGTCTATCTATGATTCCTGATTTGAGGGATGGTATTGAAGGCCTTGGCAAGATCTAGGTAGGCTGTGTGAACTGCTCATTTTTTGTAGTACTTTTTGATGATTTGTCTTGATGGTTGTTACATTGATTTGGGGTGTGGAGTTATGGCCTTGGCAGGGGTTAGGTGAGGTTGGGTACAGATTATTATTGTTTGAGTTAAGTGTAGTACTGGATATGAAGTGTTTTGTAGAATGTGTTGTAATTCCCCACCTGGTTTCAGATGGGAAAGGATTTGGGATGGGTTTTCTGCCTAGTTTGAGGCTGTTTAAATGTTGTCAAAGTCTTTTGGGGCTTTTTGTATGTGTGGCCTGGTTTGCAGGGAAGAATGTTCTTTTTTTTTTTTTTTTTTTTTGTATCATAATGCCTTTGTGTGGTTTCTGAGGCACAGATGTATATCTAGGTAGATGTCTTTCTAGTTGTTTGATATGTCTGTTGAGATTCATCCCAAAGGGGGCATTATATGCTGGCTCTAATAAGAATTTTAGTTTTATTACTTGTGTTCTTGACTTTAAGTTTCAAATACTTAGAAGGTAATTTGACCCCTCCATTTCATTCCTTATCTACTGGGAAAGTTGCGGATGGAAGTTAAGGAACTTTATGATGAATGTTACAACACTTATAGGTTCATAGGTAAGTACTAAGCTAGCTGCCCTTGTGGGTCATTTTAAGTCTAGTCAGTTTCCCGTCCAAAGGTAAGAACAAAACCCTGTACCTTGCTTTTGCCTTGCAAACACCCTAACCATTATACCAACTCCCAACCCTCTTGCCATTGACAAAAGTGTACTTTTGCCTGAACTTAATACTATCCCATGGTAACCAGGGCAACAACTAATGTAGACGTGCATTGATTGCAAAACATATGTAGTGGCATTTTTTATTTCGTTTTACTTGTTGGGCTCAATACTGTGATCTCTGTAATGGATTTGGCTGGCTTACGTTTGGAGGAAGGAGAGTCCCTTGTGTTAGTGTCCCTCAACAC
The DNA here is from genome assembly GCF_019279795.1 of Protopterus annectens. Classification (NCBI taxonomy): domain Eukaryota; kingdom Metazoa; phylum Chordata; order Ceratodontiformes; family Protopteridae; genus Protopterus; species Protopterus annectens. Next base: position 736,786,143 of record NC_056733.1, read on the forward strand.
AGGCTGCTGCTCAGAGAGAAACAGTTGCAGTTTCAGTGCATATCCAGCTCAGAGAAACCTCCCATCCAGTTAATTTGGTTTTCTCCAGCCTCCTGCCAATGAGTATGAAGCTTTCTCAGTTGTCTGTTCTTACTGAGACTGTAATCCCTGATCAATCACTTCAGAATATAGCTGAATGCATGGCTGCACATGCAGAAAGTGATTTCCCAATACTTCTACTGCAAAGTTGTTAACATTTGTTAATGCCATTCTTCAGTGTTTACCTGGACGTTTTGGACAGCTGTCCATTACCTGCATTTTATTTCACTGCATTTTCTTTCATTTGTGAGCTCACTTTTGGTGTGTACCTATGACCTGGGATGTACGTGAGACGGTCACCAGTGATAGTGGACAGAGGAACCTGGGGACATTAGTAAACTTAAGTCTTTTCACCTTTGTGTTTCTCCCATTCAGGCATTAAGAATAGTTGTAAGTTCCATTATTTATTGAACTGAACAGTGTTCTGTGTATAGATATTGTGCATTGGTTCATAGGTGATTACTAGGCTAAAGACCCGTAGTGGTGGGGGGCATTTTAATCTTAGCCTAGCTTTCCAAATATATCTGGCAGATTGATACTCTAGGGTTATTTTATGGGTTATATGTAAACTGGGGCATTAGTGGTCATACATTTTACAGGCTATCTCTATTAGAGATATAGTTGCCTGACCAGGGGTAACTTTCTGATTCTCCATTGACTGGTCAAAGTTGCACTTTAATTTGGTTAGGGAAGACCTCTGCTAGACATGGCTGGGAAGCCTTTTTCATAGAAATATTAATCTCTCAGACACATACCTACCCCACCAACGAGGTTTAGACCCCTAGATCAGGTGATTTTGATAGCGTTTGTTTTGCATATGTGCAGCAGACCCATCAAAGTGGATCATAGGATGTTTTGCAGGCCAGGCATAGATTACCTGTCAGTAGCCAGTAGGATACAGAGTACGGGAACAAGTCTTTGAGGTGGACCACATAGGACATGTTTATATCCTCTAAAGTTTTTTTTTTTTTTTTGTGAGGAACCTCTGTTTGTACTCAATGATGGGTCTGATGAGGGCCATGTTCTGCAGAACAACGACATGTCTGGACCTTGGTTGGTTTGCCTGTGTCCTTATTGACTTGTCAAGTGGGTGTATCATAACTCAGAAATTACCTGTATTTTTTGTACACATCTCATTTTCTTTTATTTTCAGTTTCACTTCTCCCCTGTGTGCATTATGGAACTGTTAATGTTTTGTTTTTGTTTTCATCTATGTATTGTACTCCTTCAGTCACTATTTGCTGACAGTTTTTGTCTTCTGGTCTTAATTGTTGTCTGCTCACCATTACCAGAATATCTGTTTTCTCCTACTTGATTTGTTGGTGGTCTCTAGATTATTTTTTGTCTTCACATCACAATTTGGTACCCTCTGTCTTTTATCTTGTGTCTCATTGCTGTACCCCTTCCTCAGAAGCAACAGACGTCACCTTTACATACATAGTCATTTTAATCCTATTAGCAGGAAATGTCACAATTAAAATGCTTGTGTTTAATTTAAGGTAGAGAATCTCATTCATTACCAGTGCCATTAACCAAAACATGAAGCTGTTCATATTATTCTGAACCCCTTTTATTGTTTAATTTTATGTAAAACTTAGTTTCACTGCAAAGCAGAGATCTCAAACTCGGATGACTATGACAGCTGCAAGAGAGCTGGTGTACTCATCCGAGGGTCACTGTCTCCAAAACAAAAAACACTGCACAGCTAAGAATATAATGTAGTTATTTCCCTCACTCAAAATAATGTGGTGTAAGGGCTGCATAAGGCTTGAGGGCAACACGTTTGAAATCCCTCCTGCAAAGTGTAGAGCACTTTTCTGTGCTGTTGTGTTTTGTGCTGCTGTGTTGTATCCACTGCTTTGTTTATTGCATTTTATTAACTGAGAAACTTTCTAGGAGCCAAGTACCTGTGGAACAAAATTTTGAGTTTAATCTTATCCTAGTTCTCACTTGATGGCATGAATAGGATATATGTGTGTGTGTGGGCCTACTTCAAACTGTCAAAATCCTACATAATCAAAATCCACTTCATCGAAATGACAAAAAGAGAAACTTCACTTATGCGAACAGTTACATCATCAAAAATGATGCCCGGGAAAGGAACAACTTGGCCACCATGGACAAATTGTACTTTTTTGTCTCGAAGTGGATTTCGATGGTTTGAAGCAGACACCTGTGTGTGTGTGTGTGTGTGTGTGTGTGTGTGTGTGTGTGTGTGTGTGTGTGTGTGTGTGTGTGTGTGTATATGTGTATACGGTTTACCTTTAAAATGTCGCAACACAATTGTGCGACTCTTTACTTACCCGACTTGAAATGTCAGAAACTGCAAAGCCAAATGCTAAGAAGAGTGAACCTGGTACACAAAAAAAGTTGACACTGTGTGAAGCACCTATCACTTTTGGATGTCTCTGGTGACTGTTATGCAGGGGGGTAAGCCCCCCTGTGCACTCCACATCCCCTGCTAATTATATATACTAACTCCAAGATCACACTACAGTGAGGGAAAGGGTACATATCCCAATCCCCACTGTAGTGCGATCTCCACTCAAAATGCCAAATTCACAACAGTGAATGCACACTACTAGCATTCGCTGTTATGAGTTCTGCATTTTGTCGTTTGCTAATTTGAACTGTTGAAAACAGACGTTCGCTCATCTGAGCGTCAAATAAGTGGACCATGACATTTTAAAGGTAAACCGTAATATATATATATATATATATATATATATATATATATATATATATATATATATAAAAGATGTGTGTGTGTGTGTCTGTAGTACTGATCTATATAATATGTGTGAGTGCCTGTACTACAGTGACCTTTGCTTAATACAGTACTTGTACACAGAAGGGATGCCTCTTGCATGTTTTTCTTGATACCATCATATTACTTGTTGGCAGCCACTTGCTCCATATAGCAGTACTCACACAGCATAATACCTACTGTAGCACTCTGATATTGACTTTATCTGGAGTAGAGTGAATAGTTAGGTGAAACAGTTATGCTGTTTATTAAAATGGGAGTGGGGTGTGCTGGGACAGCTTTTCAGGACTAATATTTGGAGAAGTGTAGATAAAATTGGTTCTTCTGTGTGTATTCTTTCAGTGAAGGCCTTTTTTTTTTGCAAATTTTAAAGCCAGCTGTCCTCAGTGCAAAATAAACTCCCCTGTACAGTATAAAGTAGCTGTACTGGACTAACTGACATCACTGCTGTTAAGTGAAATGCTCACACACCTGCCATTTTTATTGGGTGTTCACTTCCCATCATTAACCAGCTAAAACATATTTTCCATGAGTAGTTGATCTGGTTATATATAATGTGTGTGTGTACGTGCACACATATACAACCACCATACTTTTCATTGAATTGTAATAACATCATATGATTCAAACACAATTCACTTGATGAAACAAACTGTTCCCATATATAGAGAGGGTTCATATAAATAAAGTTAAAGTCAAATAATTGATTGCAGAATATCGAGTCATGAGCACCGCTATTACAAAATTGCAAGTGTGCCAGAATGTTGGGATGCCTGGGGTAGTAATGAATTTCAGTATTGTGTGTATGTGTGGTAGGATTAGGGTTAGGGTTTTGTGTGTGTGTATGTGTGTGTGTGTGTGTGTACTTGCATGCTGCTGAGTCTTAAGGTTAGAGATAAAGTTTTTGTGAGGGGTATGGTTAGGTTTGGGGTTCGGTAATACAGATTGTGGAGAGATCACACTAGATCAGCAAAGCGTAGGGTTTTATTTCAGGTTCTGTTTGGTACCAAAGAAAACAAAGGATTTGGGCCCATACTTGCATGAAGTAGCCTAAATCTGTATACTCTAAAAGAAGCTTTTCAAATAGTAATGGTGCTGTCATTCCTTACATGTCTGCAAGAAGGAGTTTAGATATACTCTTTGGACCTCCAAGATGCGCCTCTGCATTTAAAGATTATGAAGAAATCTTAAAGGAAGCTTTACTTCTGCATAGGGGACAGTCACGGTCTGTTCTCAACTCTTCCATTTCTGTTTATGAGCCCCAGTGTGATCACCAAGTGCATGACCGTAGTAGTAGCACATCATATTCTGTGAAGAAATAGGTTCTTCCTGTATCTTGATGACTGGTTTTGTCAGATCCCTCTGTGGACAGTCTCCTCATCTCCAGGGACGACCTGCTGTTGCTATTTCAGCCCCAGTTCATGTACAGGCAGGCAATCATATTCACTATATGCATAGTGTATTGTCTGATTTGTCGAGCCTTCTTTCTTTCCCCTAGAGTTGCACCTCTTCATTCAGTAGTGTTTGATATTTTTCAAACCTATATTGTTTCAGTGAGTTTTTAGCTCAGAACTCTGGGGCCTTGTGGCAGATTCAGTTTACATGATTCCAAATGCTTGTTTCCACATAAGGGCATTGCAGTAGACCCTATATTTAAGTGGAATCGGCTGCATGATCATTTAGATTTCCCTGTTGTAATCTTCAGAAAGTGCAAGGATCGGCTAATTTGGTGGATGATAGAACCCTGCCCATTTCATGGCAGACCCTTTCAACCCCTCCCATTCAGTTAGTGTCTTTTACCTTGGATATCCCTGATGTCCTTCTGTTCTCATGTTGCAGTATTCCAAACCCTTGGGTTTTCCTCTCTTGCTGTCTGAATGTCTGGCTAGTGTACAAAAGTTTCTAGTCACTTCAGGGTATGTGGAACATCTGACATTGGCTAAGGGAATATGGGCCATAAAAGTGATGTCTGCATGTACCAGACCTCAGAACTTCTCTGCCACCAGTCGAATGTCAGCTGTTCCTGCCGTACCACCCGTCGGATCATCTTTTCAAAGATAAGTACCCTGTTGGGGACATTTTGTTCTTTTAGGTCACTGCATGCCATCCAGGAAGGGAAAGTGTAGGTGCGGTCGTCATATCGCCCTTAAGGACGCACATGAGCTTTGCTTCTTCTGTTTAGGGCCTACGCATGACCATAAGTCCTTCTCCATCTGTCAGGCCTTCGTCCCTAAAACCATATGCAGTCGTCTGCATGCCTTGAATATTTATTTAGAAAATCAGCACCTTAAGCTCTTAGCATTAGCTATGGAGGGGCCATCTGGTCAGCCTGTTGAGCCACCTAAGAAAAAGGCCAAAGTTGCTAGGCCTGAATCCATTGCTGCACATCCTCCACCCGACGTCCATCCTGTGGCTAACATTAGTTTGGAGGAACGTTTAGTCACTGCCAATATGAGTGCAGCAACTACCTTTGGGGAAGCCACAGGACTCAGAGCAGAAGGCATGTCCTCAGAGGTGTTGCAGACATTGGCTACCGATGGTTAGGGGGAATCTCTGCTTCTACCGGCCGCCCAAATAGGTCCTTTCATCTACTGAAGATACTAGCAAACCTAGGCCTACCTTGGCCCCTACGCCCTCTAGGCCTTCCTTGAAAAGAAAACAGAAAATTAAACATGTTTCTTCTCCTGTACAGAGCCAGCCAGAGCATTTTCTCAGAGCCTCTTCAATGGTTTTATGGCTCTTAGGCCTGCCTCTCCCTCGTCCTTCCCAGTGGCTCCTCTGGTAATTAGCCCTTGGCCTCAGGCTCCAGACATCTCTCAACTTGAAGCTGAGGACTCCCCTGACTCCTCTAAAGAGGATTCCCTGTCATATGTCTCCCCGTTACCACGCCTCCCCAGAGGAAGATTCTGCTGACACAGATCCTCCAGGTGAGGATCTCAGCTTTGAGGAAGCCATTTAAAAAATGAGGGAGTTCTTTAAGTGAGATTCCACTGAGATGACAGAAGTTCAGAAAAGATACTATGAACTTCTACAAATGGACATTCCTGCTGCTTTAGCTACATCTCTAGTCTTACTTGCTTTTCTGGATGCTTTTAATACAGCCCCTGTGAATCCTGATTCACAGCTCCCTGTCCCTTGAATGCCTGACAAATTCTGCAAGGTCCCTGAGGCAACCAAATTTCTTATCAAATACCCTGTAGCAGACCATAGCATTGATCAGTTTCAGTTAATATCCCTGGCTATGGTTACAGCCCTTACCTGATGTTAGGGCAAAACTATTGGATGCACCTATGGATAACTCTGCCCTCTTTGGGACAAAGGTGGCTGAGTTGTTCAAAACTCGACAACAGAAGGGGAAGGAGTTACAAGACCAGAAGCCTCAGTTTCAGAACAGGGCAGGTGGTCTGTGACTACCTGCCACTACTGAACAAACCTCTCAATTCCAACCCCCTTTCCGTAAGACTGTCTCTGTCTTCCTGTTTGGAAAACCATTATCTCAGACAGGTGGGTCTTATCCATCATAGAATATGGTTATTTCATGACCTGGATCACAACACCTTCCTTGAGGGGTATTCCACAGCCACCCAAAGAGCAGCTTCCCCTTTTTCAGCCAGTTATAGACAGCCTTGTTGCCCAAGGAACAGTTCAGTGTGCCCTATGACAGAGAAGGGAAATGGTTTCTATTCCAGATTCTTCTAGTTCCAAGAAAAGATGGTCCCTGGAGACCAATCCTAGAGCTTTCCCACCTCAGTCTTTTCCTGCAAGTATCCACCTTTCGAATGCTCACTCTGCAGACCCTCTTCTCCTTGATTTTAGCTCTGGGATTCCTAGCCACCTTGGACATCAATGATTCCTACCTGAACATCCCCTTAAGGGCCAGTTGCAGGAGATTCCTACACTTCTCTGTGGGCTCCTCACATTTTCAGTTCTCTGCCTTGCCTTTGGACTTGTTACAGCACTAAGGGTCTTCACCAAGTGCTTGGCACCAGTGATTATCTACTGCAGCACTCAAGGGATTCAAATATTCTGTTAACTGCACAATCTTCTAATCCAGGCAGACTGTCCAAATTTCTTGCTACACCATCTATAAGCAGTAATATCAGTCCTGTAAGAACTGGGTTTCAAGATAAACTACCCCATGTCCAACCTGACCCCATCTCAGGACCAGATATTCCTTGATGTAGGATAAGGACAGATGTCATGAGGGCCTTTCTGCCACCTCAAATGGTGGAAAACTTAAGGCAGTACCTGCTCTGTCCTTCAAGTCAGTTTTGACTGCCAGGCAGTACCTCAGACTTCTAGATCATATGACATTGACTATTCCCATGTTGCCATTGTCCAGGCTCCACATGAGAAAGTTACAGTGGTACCTAAGGTCTATATGGACACAGAACTCTCATCCCCTAGAGTACAAAATCCCCTTTCTACCTTGTCTCAGGAAAGAGATTGTCTGGTAGATGAATCAAGTGACCTCCAACCCAGGACTTCCATTACAGGTTCCCTTGCCAGTACAGGAGATGTACATGGATGCCTTAGATCTAGGATGGGGAGCAGCCATGGGTTCCCTAAGAGTCCAGGGCACTTGATCAGGCTCCGTCAAACAGGAACATATCAATATCAGAGAGATGAGAACAATTCTTCTGGCCCTGAAGGCTTTCCAGCATGCGCTGAAACAGGGCCCATTAAAATTGTTCACAGACAACACTACAGTATGAATAAGCAGGGGCGAGCAAAATCTTATTTGTATGCAGACTAGCTCTCCAAGTCTGGGAGCTTGCCACACAACAGGGAGTCACTCTGCAGGCAGTGTATATCCATTCAAAGCAGAACACCCAGGCAGACACTTTCAGCAGGTACATGTCACAGTCCCATGAATGGATGCTCCACAGGAATGTATTCTTGGACATAATCCACAAATGGTACTCCTCAGATAGATCTGTATGCCTCCCCTGTGAACAGACAACTTCCATCATTTTGCACAAGGCTACCCAGTCCTCTGGCAAGGGCAACAGTTGCATTCTCAATTATTTGGAAGGGAATGTTTCTGTATGCATCTCCCCCCCCTTCCCACTTCTTCAGAAAGTCCTACTGAAAATCAAGCAGGACAAACCAGAAATCTTGTTGGTGACTCCCTTTTGGCCAGGACAGCATTGGTTCCCCCTCCTTCTGCATTTAGCCACAGGTAGTCACCACAAGTTACCTCACAGAGTGAACCCTCTCACACAGGGCAAGGGATCACTAAGCCATCCCCACCTACAATCTCTGCACCTTCATCTGTGGGTGATAGAATTCTGATTCCTTACAGACACCTTTACATTGAGGATGTGCTCACGGTCCTGCAGGAAGCCAGGAAACCTAACACTAGGAGATCTTATTTGTCTAAATGGAAAAGATTCTCCATATTGTGTCTACAAAGACAGTTGGAACCTTTTCAGGGTGATGTTCCCTTGATGCTGTCATACCTGTGTGAACTCTTGCAAACAAGGTTGGCGTACTCCTCTGTTAATGCCCACCTTGCTGCTATTTCAGCTTATCTGCCTCTGGACCCTCCTTTGGCATCTCGGTTGCCTGCAAAGTTATTACTAAAGGGAGTGCTACATCTCCGACCCCCCCCCCCCCCAGGAAACCCGTCCCACCCCCATGGGACCTGAATTATGTTTTAGAGATGCTCACAGTGGCCCATTTTGAACCAGCTTTTATGGCCTGTCTAAAACATTGCACTTGGAAAACAGTACTCCTGGTAGCCTTGATATCAGCCAGGAGAGTGTCAGCTACAGGCCCTCATGGCTATTCCCCCTTTCCTCACCTTCCACAAGGACAGAGTAACTCTTAGGACCAACCCTTCCTTCATGCCTGAAGTGGTCATTGAGTTATCCTTAAACCAAATTATTCACCTTCCCACCTTCTTTCCTCATCCTTAGAGTGATAGTGAGAGAGTCTTACACTCCCGTGATGTGCACAGACAGCTTAGGTTTTACCTTGACAAGACCAAGTCTATCAGGAAATCAGACCAATTGTTTGTTTCCTTTCACTCCAGGGCTAAGGGGAAAACAGTGATAAAGCAGACCATTTCTGCCTGGATTTCCAGGGCAATTTCTTTCTGTTATACATACCATGGAAAACCCTTAGAATCTAAGATTAAAGGGCACTCCATTAGGGCTATGGCTTCATCTGGGGTTTTCTTTAAAGGACTGGACACTCCTTCCATTTTAGAGGCAGCAACATGCACCTCTGTCCGCACTTTTACCAAACATTATAGATTGGATTACATTTCCAAATCCAGGGCCAGATTTGCCAGGGCAGTCCTTCATGGATTTCTAGAAAATAGTTCCAAGCCTCCATGCTGTTCTTTCCTTTGAGCTTTGGCACTCACCCAAGGGTTTGGAATACTACAACATGAGAATAGGACATAGAATAGTTGTGTAAAATCTTACCATAGCCAAAGATGTCCTTCTCTTCCATGTTGCAGTATTCCTTCCCTCCCTCCATCCGTTAAACTGTCCCTTCATGGATGGCACTGGACTTGTACAGTTATCCTGGGACTGGGGTCTGACTGAGGCACTCAGTTCTGAGGTCTGGTACGTGCAGACGTCGCTTTTATGTCCCACTTTCCCTTGGCCAACGTCAGATGTCCCACGTAACCTTCAGTGACTAGAAGCTTTTATATACTGGCCGGGTGTTCATGTAGCAAGAGAGGAAAACCCAAGAGTTTAGAGTACTGCAACATAGAAGAGAAGGACATCTATGGTTATGGTAAGATTTTGCACAACTATTCTTTCTAGGGTGGGGTTGGCATTATCAAGAGCAGATGATCCAAAGGACATGGCCAGACAGTGAGGCCTCTTTGCATATCAGTGTGCTTGAAATGAGGGTGGTCCCTCTCTCACTTGTAGGTGTTTCAGAATGTCATCCCCACCAACAGTATGACAGTGTTATGGTACATCAGCAAGCAAGGGGAGGAGACTCGCTCCTATTCCAGTTGTTGGGAGGCTGTTAGAGTTTGGGAATGTTCTTTTACTGCTGATCACCTTCTCGCTGCAACCCATATCCTGGGACAAGCCAATTCCATAATAGACTGCTTAAGCATTTGCCACCTGATGCCTCCCAAGTGGTCATGCAGCCTAACAGTTGCCCAGTTATTCCAGCAATGCTGCATCCTCCTTTCATCCACGACCAACACAAGATACAAAAACTTCTTTTCCCTTACTGTTTGTTCAAGAGGTCACCCTAGATATGCATTCATCCGCAAGTGGCCCCTAGCTCTCCTTTACACTTTTCCCCATTTCCTCTCATTCCAAATTCCTGGAAAAGGTCAAGTTGTTGAAGGCCATATACATTCTAATAACTTCCTTTTGGCCCTGGAAAATATAGTTCCCCTTGCTTTGCTCATCTCCTGGACAAGCTTCTCTGTCTGAGAGCAGCCAGAGACGACTTTTGCACCTGTCTGACAAGCCTCACCTGGGCATACATTCCCTTTGTCTAACTGCAGATTTTTCATTTCCATTAATGGCCAGGGACTCTTCATTCGCAGAAAGTTTAGTCAGATCCTTATATCTGCTCAATGACCTGTTACAAGGAAGAGGTGTAAGAGTAAGTTGACTTGTTTCTCCATTTTGGGTTACTGTTATTTTATTTGTTACAGTTTGATGACTGGGATAGTCCACTGGGCCTGGAAGAGCCTGTTTTCAGTGGAGGCCCAAGTTGTTCTAATCCTATGTATTTTACAGTATTTTTCACATGTTTATAGTCATGGCTTCAGTTTCTCTATCAAAGTGCATTTGTATGCAGTTTGTAATTTCCAACAGGGGCACCAGCTCCTTTTCCTTAACATCTTGTCAAACCTTTCCAAATGGCACTTTCTTCCTACATCTATCCCTTAAGGTCATGTTACATTGATCCCAATCAACTACTCTACTGTTTGCTCCTGTGCCTCCCAAGTAACTAATTTCCTCAATACTTGTGAACTGTTCAGCAGTGTAAATCTGCATCCTTTCAAACCAACTGTCACTGCAGATCTAAAATCTGTTTTCTGGAGAGCTCAGTTCCTTATAACTGTTACTTCTGTAAGGAGAATCTTTAATATGTGGGGCTTGTCAATGCATCCTCCATATCTGATGTTCCACAAAGACAGATTCTAAGAGAACTAATCATTTACTCCTAAAGTTGCATCAGAGACATATTTAATGCAGACCACAAATTAAAAAGACTCCTGATTTATTTCTTACACAAGTAAGATATTTGGACTTAAAATCCTATAAGCTGACATGCCCAAATAACTCTTCAATTTGTGTGACATTCTGTTATGACAAATTTGTGTGACATTCTGTTATGACAAGTATTACAAGACTTTAGCACAGCCGAGGGCTCATTCTCTTAGAGCTATGGTCACTTCACTAACATTTTTCAGAAATGCATCTTTGGATGATATCTGTGCAGCAGCTCTTTGGACTTGGCCAAATACTTTTTCAAGACACTGCATGGTAGATGTAATCTCTAGATTCATGTCTTCCTTTAGTACCACCATAATTTCAGGCATTCTTCCTTGCAGAACCACCCAAAATGCTAACTTGAGACTCTGTCATCATGATAAAAGGAATGTAACTCCAATCTCAGCTATGAAAGTTACATATTTAGCATAATGATAGACATGGACTTGGCAGTTGCAGCTTCTATATGTGACACACTCTCCATCCCCCCCAGCCTAGACCTGACAGTTCTACCATTTAGTTTTTTGGAAACTTGGAATTTTGTGGCTTTAAGCTCTACATCACGTGGACTTCAAAAATCTGAATAGGGTCCTGAGCAGTGCAGCATTGTGGGTAAATGGGAGGGGCTTACTAGGCTGGGAAGGTTTCATCATTTGAGCTGACCGAGTCATGCTGATTTTGGTTCTAGCTGAAAAGAGGATAGAAGTGCCGATTCAGATTTGTCATTATGGTAAGTCTGTTAACTTTCATTTTTGCCATTGAAATGATAGGCCCTGATCAATGAGATATTCAGTCTTCTTGGGGAGTTGTAGCAGAGGGAGGATAGTAGTAGATACTAATGTAGGGAAAAATGATGGTAATACATAGAATATTGTACATATCCTAGAGTGAATTGTTCATCAATGAAGAATCTGAATATCTCCTTACCCAATGAGAGACCTGTACCACCAAACATCCATTAGAGATTATGGAAACCCATTTTAAACCCATCAACCAGTCCACATAATAGTCAACCTAAATAAAATAACTTTAAATAAGTATCTGCCTAACTATTAACTCGTTTTGCTGTAAGCAGCTTAATAATATTGTAACTAGTCACATTTTCTTCTGCTAATTGTTTAAAACCTTTTTTGTAATAACTCACATACTTGTTTGCCAATTGTTAATACTCTGTATAATTGAATTGCCTGAGGAGCTTTTTTTCTCTCCAGGTCTCTGCTTGTAAGATCCTGTAGCTGATTGTTACTAATACATTGTTTTCTAGTCCTGAGGAGCTTTTCTCCCTGGGTCTCTGCTGAAAATGAACCAAAAGCTCAGCCAGACTAACTCAGTTAACAAATGTAAAATAAATAAATAAATATAAATAAATAACCTTGTTTATGGATTAGTTATTTTATTTTGAGAGTCTAGCTTTTGAGCTGTATTTACTAATTATGATGGTGGTTAAACATTGTATTAAAGGACAGATGTTCAGAACCTGGTTTTTGACACACACGGTCAAACATACAAAAAACAGGAAAAAAAAGTTCCAGCAGTGGTGCTGCTGTGCTACTCACTGCATAAAGTGAAATCTCTGTTCCCCCAGAAATTGTAGCAACTTCTGAATTTAATAACAATAAATTAATGGGGTGGGATGCAGGAAACACAGTCCCTTCATGAAAATTGCTTGCCTCTACCACCAGCAATGGTTGTCTCGCAGTCTTTTGAGAGCAACCAAAAAAAAAAAAATGGAAAAACAGAAAATTAAGATTTTTCTTTTTTTTATAAAAAGCAGAAGTTAGGAAAGTGCTTTTATTCTATTTCATACTGATTTGCTAGTCTTGTACGAGTGCCGTTTTGACCACTTTAACTTGTAAAATGGTGCTTCTATCGACCATATTCAGTGACGTGTTCTACAGTCGGTGTTGACATTTTGCCTCTTTAGGATAAATTTTAATAGATTCCTGAACCGAGGCTTGAATGGAAGTGAAGGGCCATTATGAAAAGTGCAGCTTCGGCGTGAAGATAAAAAATGCTTTAAGCATGACTTAATCCACTTCTGAGTAGGAGGTGAGCACTCTTTGGCACTGCAAGCTGAATTTCTGTAGCTAGACTATTTGTTTCCTCTTCTTTTTCTCAAATTCCCATGGTACAAGATGTCATTTCGTTCATCATTTCCTTCTAGGTTCATCTACAGAGCTCTCCCACTATTCTGTGTGTTCCTTCCATAATGCTTTTCATTGTTCTTCTGTAAGAGACTGGGCTTTATCCTTGGCTTCTGTCTTTTTGGAACTTGTTGGCAGTCATTCAGGGATTGTGAGCCAAATCATGGATTGATTACTACTGCCTCATTGGTCTCTGCCAACTCCTCTACAGTGAAGTGGGCTAGTATAGGAATTTTCTTGTGTGGATGGGGACCTCACTTATTCTAAGTCCATCTTAAATACAGCATTTACTAGATGTTTATTAGTATTATTCCTGTAAATGTGATTCAGGTTGAAGTAGATATCCACCTATCTGTTTTGACTATATCATCAGCTTGTGTGTGGGCTCCTTCCACTTCAGTGATGGAAATTTAGGAATTGGTATGATTGTGGTTCCTATTCTTTTGTCATTTTAATCCTACTCCTGAATCTGTTATCCTCTTCTTCCTCAGCCTGTGCTGTTTTCTGCATCTGACGCTGTGGGCATTCGAGACACCAATGAAAATACCTGGTGTCCTCTACTTTCACAAGTTAGTCTGAAAGCTGGCACATATTCCCTTCTTTTTGTTCATCTTTATTGGGCTCCTCTTATATGTGCATACTGTCACATCAGCTTCTCATAGTCTGTCTTTCATAGTCTGTATTTTATATATGCTGAACCACATATCATATCCCAGTTGCTGCACAGTATGGCCCTTAATTTCTGTTATGCTACAGCATCCACTTCTCTATCTAGTAGTACAACAAGCAACTGCCTTTTTTATCCTATGGTTCATGTATTTAACAACATTACTTTCCACCATTTGTTTTGTCTTTTATCTTTGTCTGTAATTCAGAAACAGAATAATAGCTGTTCATAGGCTAGTCTGATATACGTACAGTATGTGACCAGACCTGCAAACCAACAGTTATTAAATTTACAAGAAAATACAGCTTCATCCTCATATGCTGCTGTGTTTGCATAACTGAGCGGCACCATCAGTGCAGTCTAACAGATGTGTTGCTTCTGTGTGGTAGAAATAGGCTATTTGTTCACCAGCCCCTGTGGTGCAATCTAACCTGCTACCACAACCACAACTACACACAGTCACTTCCCAAATTTGTGACCTCAGTACTTCCTCCATTTTGAGAAATCTGTCAGTTGGATCCTCCTTGTTGCAGTACATGGTAATGAGGTGTCCTCTGCATGCATAGGCTGTGAGCTGCAGATTTTTATGAAACTCTCTTGCCCTTGACTACAGAGGTCTGTGTAGAGATGCAGTCTGCAGTGGGATAGACTGAGGTATTTAGATGCTCCCCAGACTGTGTTCCACCCTTACCAAAAAAACAAAACATTCCCTGATATTGCTGTCATGACAGTAGGATACCACTTAAATACACACCATACTGACGCAACATTGGTGATCTCCCTGACAGTAGTGTGCTTAGTACAAAGTTGCACATTCATAAAGCTAATGTCTCTTCCTATCAGTTGAGTGATCAGTGTTCAGTGTTTATGAATTGCACTGCTGACATGAGTACAGACTAAACATAGCACAACCAGGATCACCACTGCCTTATGCAGCACTGCATTGTGGGCAGGATTACTGAATGTTGTTGCTCATGTAGCAGGACTGGTAATCAGTAGAATGGTATATGAAAACACTGTTCTGTTCAGAAAGAGTGCAGCACAATAGGATAAAACTTTTTTGTGGTCGTATTGCATTGTGCAGCCACTTGCACGGAGCACACATCCATTTGACCCCCTCCCCAGGATGGTGCTCATTTTAGAGACATTACATAACTATGTCAGTGCTGGTCTCTGTCAAGTAAGTTGTGGGAATCAAACCACACACCTGTACTTTGGTGTATTACATCTGATTAGACTGATTCCCCCCCTAGAAGCATCGTTAGTGCTATGAAAAGAAAACTGTCTTTGCACATCAGGAAATACACAACCAGCAATGCAGTTCTCAGTAGTGCAGACAAACCTGCTAGTGTAACCGTACTGTCCCTGCTCCCTGTCTGATCCCACATAGTGATCTGCTGAACTCCCACCTGTGGTATCTCTGGCAACACTAGATCTCTGATTCCCCATTAGCATAGTATAGTAATGATTCTAGCTCTGCAGTCATGCCTAATAAATGAGAATGTTTTCTGAATCACTGTGTAACATGATGGCAAAACAGTGCAGCAAGGAATGTTATCTTAATAAAGTGTGCCAGGCATGGTATATTTTATTAAGTAATTGTTCTCAGCTGCATTATTCTAATACTGTCATGCTATGGAATTTTTCAGCCTGCAGCACATGTGAACATAATATGACGCTGTTCACTATATGTGCTGGTGTACTGTTCATAGAACCTGCAGCACCTGTAAACATAATATGACACTGTTCACTGTATGTGCTGGTGTACTGTTCATAGAATCTGCAGCACCTGTGAACATAATATGACACTGTTCACTGTATGTGCTGGTGTACTGTTCATAGAATCTGCAGCACCTGTGAACATAATATGATGCTGTTCACTATATGTGCTGGTGTACTGTTCATAGAATCGGCAGCACCTGTGAACATAATATGACGCTGCTCACTATATGTACTGGTGTACTGTTCATAGAACCTGCAGCACCTGTGAACATAATATGACGCTGTTCACTATATGTGCTGGTGTACTGTTCATAGAACCTGCAGCACCTATGAACATAATATGAGGCTGTTCACTATCTGTGCTGGTGTACTGTTCATAGAACCTGCAGCACCTGTGAACATAATATGACGCTGTTCACTATATGTGCTGGTGTACTGTTCATAGAACCTGCAGCCCCTGTGAACATAATATGATGCTGTTCACTATATGTCCTGGTGTA
Source organism: Protopterus annectens (assembly GCF_019279795.1). Taxonomy (NCBI): domain Eukaryota; kingdom Metazoa; phylum Chordata; order Ceratodontiformes; family Protopteridae; genus Protopterus; species Protopterus annectens. The sequence goes on from NC_056733.1 coordinate 736,802,228, forward strand.
CTGTTCATAGAACCTGCAGCACCTGTGAACATAATATGACGCTATTCACTATATGTGCTGGTGTACTGTTCATAGAATCTGCAGCACCTGTGAACATAATATGACGCTGTTCACTTTGTGCTGGTGTACTGTTCATAGAGAATGCTACTCATCCATGTGCCGTCTGTCATTATCATGTTTTGACTGTAGGAATCACAGAAATGACAGGTGGTGTACTTAACATGGTGCACAGAATGAGTTTGTATAAATGCACATTCTTTGAGTAACATACCACATTTTTAATTATAGTTGTCTGTCTGATTTTTCCTTTTGTTTTGTATTCATACCCCTTGTGATTCCTTAACTACTTCACTTGTGATGTCCTTCTCTTCCGCATCCTACCTCCGATTTTCATTTAAAGGGACTTGAGTAAAGTTCAGCTTTCAACACTTTTCCCTCATCTACAGTTAGATGGAATTGTTTTCTCTTGGACAGTTTCTCATTGTCCCTTTGCAGTTATCCAGCAGCTATTTTTTGCATGTCTCTGTTTCTCATGCTGCCATTTTTTTTCTTTCAACACGTGCCTTCCTTTCTGGCTCCTCCGTCTCCACTGGTCAGTACCAAAGTAGGACGGCAAACTGAAAACAGTAAACCAAATGGGGCTCAGAGCTAAAACAAGAAGGCTGAAATGGAATTATTAAATCAGTATCCCCTTTCCTCCAATGTGTAGCGACCGTGAAGCTGTGTATTATGTAGCACAGTGTAGGAAACTCATCCCCCATTATGTGGGATATGGGAGTGACAAAATTCTTCATATAAAAAATGATTTAAAGAGTCCATATCGTCTTTCTTCTTCCACTTTCAAGTACATTTGCAGTCTTTGCTTTTGAGGTGATTGTGGTTGCAAATCTCTTCTTACTTTACATTTCCTTGACTGTTTTATTTGCTAGATCATTGGCCTGTACATTCCTAATCACATGGGATCTATCCATTTGTTTTTTTATAAAACTTATTTTATCAGGACTCGATAGGATTTGAATTGCTGTGTGTCGGGCCTCGAATGTTATGTACTCATCCAAATTAAATTGCCACTTGTCCAACTAAACTCATTTTATGACACTTTCACAGTACATCAGATACTTCATCATCTCTCATGTTTTTCTTCATTAACCAGGAGGAGGTAACATGCATGTATGACTAGTTTATTTCAAGCCACTGGAAAGAAAATATTTTCTTAGAGTGAGTCGATTTCTGTTAGTGTTTTTTTTCTGAAAATGTTAAGTGCAACTGTATTCATCATTTTTCACATATGTTTAAATCTTGCCCACACAATGATTTCTTTTGTAACCTGTTGACCTGCAGTGAACAAATCATGTGTGATAGAGACTGAGGCAAAAGCATGCTGCTCCGAGATCCTGGACATCAGTGATACTGTGTCACAGGTAGAAGTTTAAGTCTTGTGCAACAACTATAGAAATGTATTCAGTGTGTAAGAAGTCAATTCATTGTCAACTTTTGTGCACTTCATGTTGCAGCTTTTTTTGTGGGGGGGGGGGTGTAATTGTTGGGATTGCCTCATTATTTTGTTTCCTACTTTTATTTGCAGATTTGATGACTGCATCCTTAGAAAGGTTCTTGCAGAAGGGGAACACTTTCATGAAACACCTTGCATGGCTGTAAGTTTTATTGCTTACCTTCTTCGTGAGCTACAGGACCAGTTTAATGTAGCCCGTGGAGATCTTTTGCAGGCCGCAGGTGCAAAGGGACTACACGGTAAGTTGGCTGGATCAGAAGAAGAGGGACAACAGCTATATTTACAGTACGTATTACATATTTTAGGTACTGTCTTGATTATGCATTTGTGCCCCCAATCTCATGCTGAAAAGTGTCCTTTGAGCAGTTCGCCTCTCCAGCTTACAAACAAACAAAAGTGACAAGCTGCAGTTCTGATTCTTAGGAAACTGTGATTGTTGCCATATCATACAGCCTAGCTGGAGTAGTTATTTTGTAGTACATTACCCTTCTGGATAAGCTGATACTTTGCAGAAACACTTAAGTAACACAGACCACCTGGCACGTTAATTATTTTCCTGCCTAAGCAACATCCATTTCTAAAGATGCATCAAGACCTTGATAGTGCCCTTTTCAGGATATGGCTGTAGGCCGTTGTAACATTGACCATGCTGTTCATTTCTGTTTGGTCCCTTGAGTTTCCAAATTATGTTTATCAGTCTATCCTCTAGCACTACTCAGGAACTGGACCTAATCATGAGTGCAACATATTTAAATGCCTTTTTATGTTTTTTTCTCTCACAGATTCTTCTTTTGCCAGGATATTTGTCCACCCTGTACTCTATGCTTTATTTTCATTTTTTTTTATTAATTGATTGTTTTTCTTTTTGGCACCATGCTGTCTGTTGATCACCAGCTTCCGATGATCCATTGGCCGAATTCACTCCTTATGTGAAATAACTGTTCCCAGACTATTCAATCCCTGTGAAGTGAGAGACAATCCTGGAGCCCTTATACCTGTAGCTAGTAGGGCATTTTTAGCTGTTTGACCCATCTCCACCACCCTGTAGTCATGGCCTGGGCTTCTGCATCACTGTGGACAGACTGCCTGTGCCTCTCATATGGAAGTATGCTGGACATGCCACTGTCTTACTGAGTTGGGTGGACCCACCGGTTTCCCTCCCCAGAGCCTGTTCTCAGAGGAATGGGGTAGATCACTCTCCTGAAGCATCAGATCGCCAAAGGGTGAGGAGCCTTCACAACCCTCTCTCCCATGTGAATGACCTGATGTAGGTTGCCTATGTCTTGTTTACCCTTCCCTAGCTCTTTCAGCTTCCCAGGCCACTGATTGATCTGGGGTGTCTTGATCACAGTCATGGCTTTATCTCTCTGTGCCGTAGATCCGGGGTTTACTCTGTACTTTATTAATCACAGCACAGAAGCATACCCTTCTGGAACAAAAAGCCAAAATAATGGAAGGCAAGGAACACTAATAAAATCCAAATGTTTAATGAGGTGTAAGTGCTTTTGTAATGTTCCACATTACTTCATCAGACACAAATGATGACACTAAAACAAACTTAAATATACCATGCTGTTAACAATACACCAATCATAAAACACAAAAATCCCGCCAAAACTATCATTGGTTAAAACTAATTAACAATAATACAGCCCTTAAAAAGACTTGAACATTTATAAAAGTCAAGAGCTCATTTTAACTTCTTATCATTTAACACTGGCTTAAGGGGAACACAGTTATTTACCCCTGATCCATGATGTGCCCCCAATCGTAAAATCCATTGAAGTTTTGCATTTTCAGTGTTATTTACAATATCTCCCATTCTAATATTCTCTAACTGAATGCGCAGCACCTGGAATGAAAAAGGATGTGTATCCCCTGTTGAAAGGATGTGTTTTGCTAGGTTACTGTAATCATGTCCCTTCCTAATGCAATAAATATGATCTCTAATCGTTTCCCTAAGGTGACGGTTAGTCTTTCCTACATAAAATTTAAAACATACGACGCAATGGGTAACACATACAACATAGTGAGTATTACAATCTGCCCTAACCCTTAACTGCCATGAATACTTGGTGTCAGGATACCTAAAAAAAATCTGGATTCATCTATAAAATCACAAAGCATACAAGTTCCACATTTGCGTTTGCCTGCTTCTAAAGAGTCCATGGGACGATGTATCCTGGGATAACAAAGCTGCTGTTTTAAATTCTTTCTATTTTTATAAATAAATCTAGGTCGTGTACCCACAAGTTCACAGATCTTGTCATCCACCATCAAAATATGCCAATTCCTGTTAATTATATTCCTGATCCTGTCCACATCTTGAGTACAGGATAACACTACAGGAATGCATTGGTCAGCGTACTGGTTCTCTCTTAGGTCTGCTCATAGGTTCATACTAGGCTATCTGCCCTAGGGCATTTATAAGCCTAGCCAGAATGTGTTTGGCTTTCGCCACCCATTTTAAATTTATTTTGCTATGCCCTTTTTCGAGGTTAGTATACTGTGCCTCTGTCTAACAGTGACACAGAAGTGATACCCGGGGTAAACCTACGATCTCCCATCCACTCATCAAGATTCCTCTTGAAGAGAGTCAATGAGGGACTCTGCCTAACCTGGACTGGGATTTTATTCCAGAGTGAAGGGAGCCTCTGGGTTATGAGTCTGTCCGTCCAGCATGTCCTATTTATTTCAGTGCTGAGGTTCAAGTCTCTCGAGCGCATAGCTCGATGGGATTTGGATTTTCTGAGGTGCAGCATGTCCATTAATTCCGGGTTGGACATGGCTTTATACGTCAGGCACAGATCGCCTCTGAACAGGCGGTATGCCACTGAGTAAAGCTGGAGTTTCTTTAACCGGGCAGCATATGGCATCTGTTTGATCCCTTTGATCCTCTTGGTGAGGTACTTTTGGGGTCTTTCCAGTTGCTGCAGGTGTCTGGTAAGGTACATCCCAAAAGGGGCATTGTACTCAATTATGGGCCTGATGAGGGATGAGTAAAGAGGCACGATGACCTCCCTGATCTAGATGTGAATCCCTTCATGATTAGGTGGGCTATATAAAATGTTTTTCTAACCACTTTGGCCACGTGGTTGTCAAATGAGAGATTGCTATCAACTTGGGTCCCCAGGTTCCTAATTACTTCTTCTGTACTTAATGGATTACCACCTATGTGGTAATTTGTGGGCACTTTGTTTTTGCCAAAGGGGATGACTATACACTTTTTGGCATTTAGCTTGAGGCCATGGCTCTGGCACCAGTTGTCTGTTTCTATGAGGCCCTTTTGGAGGATGCTTGTGTCGGCTGGAGAGTCGATTATGGCGCCCAGTTTGCAGTCATTTGCGAACTTGGTCAGCCACAGTCCTTCCGTGTTGGTCTGTACCTCCAAGAAATATATACCGAACAAGAGAGGTCCCAGGACTGAGCCTTGTGGGACACCACTTGTAACTGGTTTGGCGTTTGACATGGCTCCAGCAATTCTAACCATGTGGGTTCTGTCCTTGAGCCAGTTTGCAATCCATCTAGTGACATAGGTGTTTATATTTAAGGTGGTGAGCTTATCTATAATGCCCGAGTGGGGTATTGTATCGAAGGCTTTTGCGAGGTCCAGGTAGGCTGTGTGGACCACCTTCCCCTCGCCAATGGCCTTTGTGACTGTTTCAAAGAAATCAACCATGTTTAAGAGGCAGGATCTGCCCTTAACAAAGCTGAACTGGGTAGGATCCAGTGTCTGTAGGTCCCCAATATCTTTATTTATGAGGTCCATGATGATCCTTTCCATAGCTTTGCAGACCAAGCTAGTCAGGCTTATGGGGCGATAGTTTCCAGGATCCGTTGAGGCACCACCTTTTTGGAGAGGGACCACTGTTGCTGTACTCCACTCTTTGGGCACATATCCTGTAGTAAGGCTGAGATTGAACAGTAGTTTTATGTTTGGGTTTAGCTCTTCTTGGAGTTCATGTAGGACGCAGCCCGGGACACCGTCTGGTCCCATTGATGCTGTGTTTTTTGCTTTGGAGAGGGCGGCTCTTACCTGAGCATCTGAGATGTCAGGGGGGGCAGCATTCTGCTGGGAAAGATATTTGCCCTTTTGGTGGGGAGGGGGGGTAGAAGTTTGCGCTGAACCTGTCAGCTAGGATGTTGGCAATGTCTGTGGGTTCAGTGTATTTTTTGTCATTTTGGACTAATTCTGAGCATATCTGGGAATTACCACCCAGGTTCCTAACATAACTAAAGAAAGCCTTGTGATTATCCTTAGTGTCCTGTGCAATTTTTCTCTCGAAGCTGGCCTTAGACAATTTTATGAGTGCCCGTAGTTTTTTGCTAATACTGATCAGTGATGCCATCCCTTTTGGGATTTTGCTCTATCATTTAGTAGCTTCCTCCTTCTATTGTATAGTTTGTTTATGGCTGGGGTCCACCAGACAGGACGTCTGCCTTTGGAGGATTGGGTCTTGGTTTTATTTGGGATCGCATGATTCATGCATTCCTGAAGGTGTTCATAGAATGCGTTTATAAAGGATTCTGCAGTCTGGGCTGTATTTTCCACAGGCCTGGGGGCTTTGAAGGATTCCACCTCTGTTTTGAGGAGTGTGAAATTTGCTTTAGAGAAGTTTTTCACTGTGGTTTTCTGGGCAGGGGGTGGGGTCGGGATGTGAATATCCAGTGAGATTAGTTTATGGTCTGATCTTACCAGTGAGGGATACACTTCTGGTCTGGAGCATAGAGTCCCCATGTTGGTGATGATCAGTTCCAGTATGTTTTCCCCTCTTGTGGGAGTGGTAACAAGTTGTTCCATAGCATTTGAGTTTATAAATTCTAGGAACCTTTGGGCTAGGGTGTTGGAGCTAGAGTAATGCTCCCAGTCTATGTTTGGGTAGTTGAAGTCTCCCAATATAATGGTGTTTGGAGAGACCTTCATATTTTCCAGTGTTCTCAGAAAGGCCGAGTGGGGTTCCTGGGTTTGGGAGGGTGGTCTGTAGCAGGCTATAAACTGGAAGGCAGTTTTACCCATTGTTAGTTGCACATGGATAGTCTCTGATGTTTCGTGCTTTGCCACCAACCTGGAGGTGTGGGTATCTTTGATGAATATGATACTCCCCCTCCTTTTGTGGTTTGGTCCAAGTTTTGGGGCTGAAAAGCATGGTATGAGGTATAACCTGGTAGTGCTGGGTGCTATCGGGAGCCCTGAACCAGGTTTCTGTTACTGCACAGATATCGATGTTCTCCATGCTAAGGAGAGTTTCGAGTGCGTGCATCTTGAGGTTTAGACTTCTGGCGTTGAGTAGCATTACTCTTAGTTTCTTATCCCTTGTGATACCTATGGAGGTAGGTTTGTCTTTTGAGCCTTGCCTAAAAAAGGCACTATGGGGGTAGCAAGAGTCTTTGCCAATATCCGAAAGCCTAGGGGTGACAGGTGCAAGCCATCCCTAGCAAAGCATAGTGGCTTGTCGAGCATATCATCCCATGCTGACAGGCATTGGATCCCCTTTGAATGACACCAGTACTTAAGCCAATTGTTGAAATTGATCATCTTGTCTTCATATTGGGGCATCATTCTTGGTGAGGGTAAGATGCTACTCAAGGTCAGGGTCATACCGGCCTGGGCTACATGCTCAGAGAGCTCCTTTATGTCTCTTTTCATGTAGACCAGGGAGGTACGTCTCAGGTCATTCACACCAGCATGGACAATGACTGAGTCATATTTGTACTTGCCTTGGAGTGACCTGAGTGCTTGTGTTATGTAGCGGATCCTAGCGCCCAACAGGCTGCTCACAGTGACCCTCTCCTTGTTCAGCCTGGTGAGCGGGACGTCAGTGTGCCTGACAATAGAGTCACCTATTGCAAGTGTATCAGGTGTGTTGTTTAGTCTTTAGGGCTGTGACTGTTCGGCACACTGGCTTTGTGAGATATGTGTTGCACGTGTTTTGTTTTGGGGTAGCGGTTGCTTGGGTGTCTGCTTTGGAGGTCTCTGCTGCTTAGGCAGATCTTTATTTAGAGCCTCCAAGTATGTTTTTGTGTGATTATGTGTTTGGTTTGCTGTCGTGGTAGGTCTATGTGAGACTGGAATTGTAGTGAGTGTGGTTTCCTTCTCCTCCTGACTGGTTATGCCAGTACTGAGTTGAGAGAGCTTAGCCTCCAGTTTGGCTATATGGTTGCATCTCTCACTTGTGTTGGAGTTTGTTGGGAGGAGGAGAGGGTTGTCTGTGTACATGAGGCAGTTGTAACATTGCCTCAAGTTTCCCAGATTCACCAGCTGGACCGGAGAGGAGATTGACAACTGACCTTTGGACATGCTAGAATAATATTGGGAATTCCTTAATAATTGAAAAGAAGGGCCAGTGGGGAGTGAGGGTGTAGTGCTTTTAATTTTTAGTGCTGACTTATATAATTGCTTTAGCGAGCAAGTGCCAGGTAACTTAAGTGCAATGTGTTTCAGGTAACTTAAATGCAAAAACGACAAACAGTAACTTTCTTTCAAGTGAAACAAGGAAATAAGTACAGTAACCAATGCAGATATCACTAGTGATCCACAGAAGCGTTGAGAAGCCGCTTAATAGGTGGAATTAGCGTTCCAGGGAAATAACAAGCAAACAAACAACAAGCATATAAACAAAGCTAGATTCAGCAGGCCTGGATATAGTCTATGCTACAGCAAACAAGGTGTACCAATTTCAGTAAGATACAGTTCAAATATTCAGGCACTATAAACCTTTAACCAGAAATTCCCAGCTCAGAAGGGCAGAGTCCAGCCTCTTCTCCCACAAGAGTGCAAACCACGAACCTTCTTAATGTAAAATAACTGGCCTGAAGCCCAAGTGCTTAAACCAGAACTAATACACTTTAAGAATAACAGACACTGGGCTCTCAGTCAGCAGTTCCCAACTTAGAAGGATAAAAGCTACCTGTCCTGCCACCACAGTGCATGCCACAAACCTTCCTAATGTAAAACAACTGGTCTGAAGCCCAAGTGCTTAATCCAAAAGACTTAGAATGATAGCTACACTTTAATCAAGTTACTACCAAGCAGTAATAAATACAATTGAATACTTTAGAGAATGCCTGGATTAGTGCTCAAGTTACACAAACAAAGCTAGATCCAGCAGGCCCGAATCCAGTCTATGCTACAGCAAACAAGGCGCACCAACTTCAGTAAGAAGCAGTTCAGATATGCATGCACTATAAGCCTTTAACCAGAAATTCCCAGCTCAGAAGGGCAGAGTCCAGCCTCTCCTCCCACAAGAGTGCAGACCACGAACCCTCTTAATGTAAAATAACTGGCCTGAAAGCCCAAGTGCTTAAACCAGAATTAATGCACTTTTAGAATAACAGACACTGAGCCCTCAATCAGCAGTTCCCAACCTAGAAGAATGTAAGCTACCTGTTCTGCCACTACAGTGCAGACCACAAACCCTCTCAGTGCAAAACAACTGGTCCGAAGCCCAAGTGTTTAAACCAAAAGGCTTAGAATGAGTTACACTAAGCAGTAATAAATACAATTGAGTAATTTTAAGATGATGCAAAAGTAAAATAAAGTAGGTAGAAACACAAGTACAGTAAAAGCAGATGAATTTTTTTTTTTTCTGAACAAGTGCTGAGATCAAAGAAACAGATTTGAGTGCTGAAACTAGAAAACTGGCTAGTTATAAGAAAAAAAAACTAAGCTAGAAGGCTTCCCTCCAACACAGAAGGGCTTGGGGGCTCAGAAGCCTACAAATAGTCTATACCACTTAACAGGAAAGGCAGGAAACAAGCTTAACTTTTTTTTTTTTTCTGTTTCCCAGATGCTCTCATTGTACACAGTAGGAGTGCCTGAAATCAGAATATGATCTCACTGCACTCAGTTGAGTGAGCAAATGAGATGGGCCCAGAAGGAGTATCCAAACACAAATTTACAACAGGGGCGGGCAGTTTCAAGGCCACTAAGATTAACACCAAAACAAAAACAGGGAGGGTGGGTGGGACTAACTGAAGAGCAGAGTCAAAACTTCCAGTTCAGTTAATATTCCTGCAACACAGAGTTAAAATCAATTTAAATACTGTATTTTTTTGAAAAAAAAAAGTTCAGATAAAGGTATTTAAATTCTCTTATACGTCCAGTTGAATACAGCAAGTTCTTAGCCGGCCAAAGCTGAGGCTTTTAAGCAGAAAATATTTCGCACTGTACCACTTAAATAGGCAAGGACAGGAAATCAAAGAATGTGGCTACCCCCACACCTGTAATTACTAGCAAATAACAAAATTCAGCAAACACTGACTAACTTCCAGTTCAGTTAATATTCCTGCAACACACAGTTAAAATCAATTTAAATACTGTATTTTTTAAATAGGCAAGGACAGGAAATCAAAGAATGTGGCTACCCCACACCTGTAATTACTAGCAAATAACAAAATTCAGCAAACACTGACTAACTTCCAGTTCAGTTAATATTCCTGCAACACACAGTTAAAATCAATTTAAATACTGTATTTTTTGAAAAAAAAAGTGCAGATAAAGGTACTTAAATTCTCTTATACGTCCAGTTGAATACAGCAAGTTCTTAGCCGGCCAAAGCTGAAGTTTTTAAGAATGGTCTACCCCGTCCTTCCCTTTCACCTCTTACCTTTGTGTATGCTTGTGCTATCTCTTTTGGACTGTAATGAATGCATTTTCCAGGTGGTCTAATTCATTAATAATATCAGAGTCCTCACAGGACAGGCATGATATCCTTAATGCCTGACCTTCCACTATATTAGTAAAAATATGTGGCAGGTGCATACTATCCCTATAAAGGAATGAAGCTCAATAACCGTCCTTTCTGTGTAGCCTGGCAGATAGACCCTCTCCCGTTTTCATAATAGTCACATCCAAGAAGTCAATGCATACAGCCAATTTATTTAGAGTAAAGTTAAGAAAGTGATTACTATTGTTCAAGATATTAACAAACTCTAAAAGACCATTCTCATTACCTCTCCAACCTTTAAAAAGGTCATCAGCAAATCGTCGATAAAAATGAACTGGAGAATTACCTCCTTGATGGACATGACGATGCTGTTCCTGATTTCATCATTACTAAATTTGCATAAGAATTGACACAGCTAGTGCCATGGCTACCCCTGCTGTTTGCCAGTAACAGGTGTTATTAAACAGGAAAATACTGTGCTCACATACCAATTCCAAGAGCATACAGATAAAATCAACCTGTTGTGTCCCATGCTTACCATACCTGGCCAAACATGCCTTGACCATAGCAATCCCCTCTTGATTAGGGATGCATGTGAACAAGGATACTACATCTAAGGTCACTAATAGGTCAAATTCTTCTTTCTTAGGTCCTGTAGTTGCCTTATACAAATCACTTAAAAAGTGGTCCGCATCCTTGAGCACAACCAGACATTCATACAAGACCATCCTAAGTTGTTTGTCTAAATACACTGAAATAGGCTCAGTGAGCCATCCTGCACCAGCTACTATCAGTCTAAATTTAGGTCTGGTAGGATTCTTATGTATTTTGGGAAGTCTGTGCATTTGAGGAGTAAGTGGTTTGTCAACTGAAAAAAATTCAAACAACTCCCTGCTAATAAGGCCTAGACACATACTTTCATGAAGTGTATTAATAATCTGGTTCAGCATGGTCTGTACAATACTCTAAAAAAACAGCCTTATAAACATTCAAGTCAGATAATATGCATTGCATATCTAACTAGTAATAATCAGAGTCCAGTATCACTACGAGTCAGGCCTTATCAGAAGGACAGATCATTATACTATTGTTTCTTTGCATACTACGGATGGCTAGCTGTTCATCTCTAGATAAATTATTATGCAACCTCCGTTTCTCATAATTGTAGCCATCATATAAATCCTTTTCACAGGCTTGTATGAATACTTCTATACCGAAAGATAAACTAGGTACAAATACACTAGGTTTTAAAACACAAAGCCTTATTGGTCTCACTATTATTAAACAGCTTTTTCAATGCAACATTGCGAGTGAACAGATGCAATTGAATCAGTGAATCACTGAAATCGGATTTAATATAGGGTATAAAAGTCAAACCTTTAGATAATAAAGTACATTCTGCCTCAGTTAACACATTTTGAAATATTCCACGCTACTCCTGTCCGTTGAAACCCCACATCTTCTTTAGCGTTCCAGTCTGAGAGGACGATGGTGGTGCTTTCCTTTTCTGTCCTCCTTGTTGCATCCCTTGGTCGAACGACCTCTTTCTCTGGTTCCGAATTGGTAGAGGGAAAGTTGGAAAAACCTGCTCCTTTTGCACTTGCATGATTTTCCATCTTACTACTGGTACCGGATCTCCAACTAGAGAGGAGGAGCTGGAACCAGCTACAGGTGGAGGTTCCACCAGTGGAGTGGAATAAACAGAAGAGGGTGGTTCCAGAGACGTGACATTTGAATATAATGATGGGTTGGATGGCTGGCCCTCTGCATTCGATGAATTGGACAGCTCCTCTGGTTCAGTACTCTGACTGGTCTCCATTTTATCAAGGGCAGTACGATTTTTAGGCCAAGTGAAAATATGTTGATGTGAGAAATCAAACACATCTCTTGCTAGTTTCTTCCTTTTCAGTTGCAGCATTTTTTTCTCACAACTCAAAACCTTTTCAATTAACTTATTTAAATAGATGTCTGCCTGCTCCTTGCCAACAGCATTCACAAGTTCACATTGCTGTTGGACAATTTTGCCATTCATTTCAGTTTCCATTGACTGAAAAAAGTCAGTGAGGAGTTTAAGGTATGCTTCACTAGTCCCTAGGTTGATTTTTTGCCATTCAGCCAAAAGCATTGGGTAGGTATTCCCATATGTGGGCATATTCAAGACTCTGAGCCCTCTGGGAACAACGTTCTTACTCAAGCAGGCTTCCAAGTGATAACGCTGATACTGAAGCCTCTTGAATTTAAATATGTCATTCTCCATATTTCTTTTCAACTCACGGACTCTAGAATCTGAGTTGCAGTTGCATAGCATGTTGTCATCAGGAGCATTCAGCAACTCAGCCACTAGCAGCAGTGGATTCTGTTGCTCAGCCATAAAATCATGTAGTTTAGTACTCATAGGCACACCATGTAAACGATACATCTCTCCATCTGTAGCATTGACATTGCCTTCCGCCATACTCACAGTTCAAAAAAGTTCAAAAGTAATAGTCCCCCAAAGAATGAGAGTAATGCCATGAATCAATAAAATTAACAAAAAGCCAAAATAACGGAAGGCAAGAAGCATTAATAAAATCCAAACGTTTAATGAAGTGTAAGCGCTTTTGTAATGTTCCACATTACTTCATCAGACACAAATGAAGACATTAAAAACAAACTTAAATATACCATGCTATTAACAATACACCAATCACAAAACACAAAAATACCTCTAAAAACTATCATTGGTTAAAACTAAGTAACAATAATACAGCCTTTAAATAGACATGAACATTTATAAAAGTCAAAATCTCATTTTAACTTCGTATCCTTTAACACTGGCTTAAGGGGAACACAGTTATTTACCCCTGATCCACGATTTGCCCCCAGTCGTAAAATCCATTGAAGTTCTGCGTTTTCAGTGTTATTCACAATATCTCCCATTCTAATATTCTCTAACTGAATGTGCAGGACCTGGAATAAAAAAGTATGTGTATCCCCTGTTGAAAGGATGTGTTTTGCTAGGTTACTGTAATCATGTCCCTTCCTAATGCAATAAATATGATCTCTAATCGTTTCCCTAAGGCGACGGTTAGTCTTTCCTACAGAAAATTTAAAACATACGACGCAATGGGTAACACATACAACATAGTGAGTATTACAATCTGCCCTAACCCTTAACTGCCATGAATACTTGGTGTCAGGGTGCCTAAAAAAAATCTGGATTCATTATAAAATCACAAAACATACAAGTTACACATTTGCGTTTGCCTGCTTCTAAAGAGTCCATGGGACGATGTATCCTGGGACAACAAAGCTGCTGTTTTAAATTCTTTCTATTTTTATGAATAAATCTAGGTCGTGTACCCACAGGTTCACAGATCTTGTCATCCACCATTAAAATATGCCAATTCCTTCATTTACATTTACTTCACTGTAACCAGGTAGAATGTGCAGCTTCTAAATATGTTTTGCTTAGACTATGCTGATACCTGTGAAGACAGTTTTTTGTTTGACTAGACTGTTTTGATTAGAATCCCATAGTAAATCCACAAATTACAGAACATGTCATTTCTGGAAAATGTGAAGTTGATTGCTGTTGTTTCAATTTGGTATTTTTCAATATCTAGGGAAGATGAATGAACACACTGGAGAGTGTGTACTCCTTGAGGAAGTAATGTCTATCTTTTAGTTGCAGTATGGGGACTACATACGACTGTCTGCATATTGTATTGCAAATTATGAAATTGTTTATTATTTCATTACACTGTACTTGTGTTCCCATGTGAGAGAGAAGCGTATGTTCACTCTTTACAGTCTGGTGTGGCTGGAAAGGGACCATGTTTCACAGACATGGAAGAACAAACTATAAGAAAATTGCAGTCAAATGACGTTTTGTTTTTTCTTCTTGTGCTAACAGTATGCCTTTCTTCCAGGTGTGCTTACATCTCTGCGCAGGTGTCTGATTGAAGCTCCAGAGGTGGCTATTTCAATGCAGAAGACAGAACTTAGAAACAGATGGCAGGAGCAACTTGGCTATTTGGTGATGTTAGTGCAGGAGCTCAGCACTTTCCTCCTTGGCATTTTATATGGCACACAGGACACTGACTCTCAGCAGCATGGTGTGTATAGTGACAGATCATGTGGTGAGGTATTCCATGTGCATTTAGCGACTTTAGACAAACTGCACGTGTGTAAATAACTGGCACTTGAATAGTCACAAGAGCTGCAGAGGGCATTCTTAGTGAAATATTTTTATACCTTTTTATTGTTATGATTTTTATTTTCCCCTAAATGTTAGGGTTACCTGATTTCACAGAACTGTCCCTTTCATCTGATTCCATGGTCCTTTGGTGTCATTGCTACTGCATTTCCTCAGGTTGCCACTAGGTGGTGATTAAATGTAGTACTTGTCTGTGTTCCCATTCGTGGACCACAGATAAGCAATAATCGAGCACCTATTTGCTAATTGGCTGAGGTGTGAAGCATTTATCTCATCAGTGTACTAGGTGATGTTAGTATATGTCAGTGACTTGATGGTGTTCTGGTAGCACAGGTCATGATAATACTGTCCATTTAAATTCGGAATCAGGAATGCCTGTGCTACCCCTAAGTAGAGAGAATGGAGGCAAAATCATGGAATTAACAGTAAAGCTATGATCAGATACTTTTACAAGATACATGATATTCATCATGTATTATGGCCAACAGATTAAAAAAAGTGGTGAACTTGCACTGCTGACAGCCTTCAGTACTTGCATCCTCATCCTTGTAAAAAAAAAAATATTCCTGTTACAGTTTGCCATTGTCTCACCCAGGGGGATTGTGTAATATTCTGAACTTGCAGTTAGTGTTGGCTACCTTCCAGCGCTTGTGTGATGCTCATCTCCTTAACATAGTAAACTTTGAATAGTTCAGCTTTCTGTGACTGGATTCCTAACATCCAGCTTTTATTTTTCAGAAGTTGCTCCATCATTTGCAGAAATGGGTAATGCTATCCAAAATCTTATTGCACAGGGAAAGGGTTTGGCACAATCTGACTGTGAAGATTCAGTGCTTCTGTCAGAGGAGCACAGCCTTATACTCACATGCTGCTGGGTCTCAATTAAGGTAAATGATCAGTTATTTTATGCTGTACTTTCAGTTGCACATTGTCTAATAGCTAACTCTTACTTCAGGATTCCCTCTGCAGTAACATCTGTCCTGTGCCACTTTAAATATGTTGAGTTGTATGCATTGCGAAATGCACCTCCTTTTTCTACCCTTATTATTCCTGCAGCAGAGGCAAACGGTGTGTGCAGCCTATGGGTCTTCAGTTGTTCCCAGCAGCTTGTACTGCTCATATCTTCTTATTTGGAAAGTTCCCTCATTTGATACCTAAGAATGTTCATGGGTCAGGACCACCGTGAACATTTTATTTCACCTGTGACAAGGGCGTGATCTCGACTGGATATTATCATTGTCAATTTTTCAGCTTACGATCTGGTGATTTCAGAAAAAAGAAGTCCAAGGTCTTTGGCAAGCTTTAATTTGGCAGTGATGTCAGTGATCCATCTTAAATACTGACTAGAGGTTCAGCTAAGGATCCAAAGTAGGAATAGTATATAGAAAAGATAAAGGACTTGTAGATCATACCTGAGGCCTTCCTTCAAAGTCCATCACCTCATTCGATCGCATTTGTTATTCATCCATGAGGAATGTTATTCTGCAGTGCAAAGTCATTGGCCAGATTCTCATAGGTTCATAGGTAGGTACTAGGCTATTGGCCCTATGGCCTATACAAGCCTAGCCAAAAGGTACCCTGGCTTTCGCCACCCAAGAAAATTATTTTCCTGTGGCCCTGTCAAGCAGAACCACAGAAGTGATCCCCGGGGTGAATTTCCTATTACCCATCCAATCATCAAGATTTTTCTTGAAGAGTGCTAATGAGGAGCTCTGTTTGACATAGATAGGTAGTCTGTTCCAGAGTATGGGAAGTCTCTGGGACAGAAATGTATCCCTCCAGCATGTTCTGTTTGTTGTGGTGACAAGGTTTAGGTCCCTAGAGAGTGTAGCTCGGAGGGATTGGGATTTCTTTAAGTGGAGCATGTCCAACAGCTCCAGTTGTTGTAGATGTCTTGTGAGGTACATACCAAAAGGGGTGTTATACTTTATAATGGGTCTAATGAGTGATGAGTTGAGGGGAACAATGACCTCTTTTTTTCTGGACGAGAAACCTTTTGTGATGAGGTGTGCCACGTAGAAGGATTTCCTGACCACTTTGCCGATGTGATTATCAAAGGAGAGACTACTGTCCACCTGTGTCCCAAGGTCTCGTATCATACTTTCAGTGTTAAGTAGACTACCGCCTATGTGGTAGTTCATGGGTACAGAAATTTTACCAAAGGGGATGACCGTGCACTTTTTGGCATTGAGCTTGAGACCATGTCTTTGACACCAGGCATCTGTCTCAGTGAGACCCTTTTTTAGGATGTCCACATCGTTAGGAGTTTCAGTTATGGCTCCTAGTTTGCAGTCATCTGCGAATTTAGTTAGCCAAAGACCTTCTGTGTTATCCTGTACTTCAGAGAAGTAGATACCAAACAGGAGAGGACCCAGGACTGAACCCTGTGGTACTCCACTTGCCACTGGTCTGAAGTCTGATTTGGAGTCTGCTACTTTCACAGTGTGGGTTCTTTCAGTAAGTCAGTTGGCAACCCATCTAGTGACATAGGGATTTATACCTAGTTTAGTGAGTTTATCTATAATTCCAGAGTGGGGGATGGGGTTGAACGCCTTGGCGAGATCTAGATAGGCTGTGTGAACCACCTTACCCTCATCTATGGCTTTGGTGACTACTTCAGAGAAGTATATCAGGTTTAGGAGACATAATCTGCCTTTAACAAACCCAAACTGTGTGGGGTCCAGGGTTTGGAGATCTCCATTGTCTTTGTTTATGAGTTCCATGATGATACGTTCCATGGCCTTGCAGACGAGGCTCGTCAGGCTAATGGGGCAGTAGTTCCCGGGGTCTGTTGTGGCCCCTCCTTTGTGGAGTGGGATAACTGTTGCGGTGCGCCATTCAATGGGCACAAAGCCTGAGGTGAGGCTATGATTGAACATGGTACTGAGGTGGGGTGCCAGTTCATTCTGTAGTTCATGTAGAAGACAGCCTATCTTTGCTCACACACATTGTAAAGCAGAGAGCCATCTTCCTTGCACTTTTTTGTAAGAATGAAATCCACAAATATATTCTGCCTCTCATAATTTGCCTAGATTGGTGGAGGTTGCAGTGCTGAGAAAGAAGTGTTTCAGTGAGTCTTAGGATATGTTTACATATGTAAATATTTGGCCTGGAGGACCAGATCTCTTGCCTCCCTCAAGTGATGGCTGAGTTGGTCCTTACAGGTCGTCCTCTGTCTGTGGTTGGTTCCTTTGTTTTCCAAATTGATTTATTTGCATAAGCTAGCAATGCCTTTAACAATGACTATGTTAAGCATATGATAGTGCATGCAGTATGAAAGGATGTCAATGTTTAAATAACATGAATGATATATTGTACATTGTAACTATGAGTAAGTTACTTAACTTTCATATATTTGAGTTACAGAGAGGATGAATGTGAGGCCATACTGTTTTCTATTAAACCATAGATTTGACTGCATCTATTAGTCTCAATTGCCTGTGATTGAGTGGCTAGTTAATTGTATAACTGATTACTGTATTTGATGTGTCTTCCTGTATAAGGAAATTGGGGTGCTGATGGGTACCTTAGTTGAAAAGGTACTCTTGCTTGAACCAGTGGAAAGTGCGCCACCACTGATGGTGATAGAAGATTTGAAGACAACAGCTACTGTTTTCAAAGACGTAATGCTGAAATGCCGACATTGGGTGAGTTTTGTTTTATAAATTAAAAAAAACTGTTTGCCTTCATGTACATAGTTATTTATTATATTTGTTGGTTGGGAAAGTGTGGCTGAGTGCAAGACTCCATTTTAGTGGTAGGCCAGCTAGAAAAGTTCCAGTCATACACACAAACTATCAACAGTCAAAATAAAACACCTGATACGGATCTTGTAAACATACAGATGCAGGTAACAACAGCAATTTAAGATATCGTACAAAATGTTACTCAATATAAACAGTATTTTATGTATAGTTTAAACAGTGAGTGTCAAGTGTTGGCAGAGGATTTAGATAGCTATGACTTTAGTAGGAATTTGACAAGGCTTGTGACGGTGGTCCAGTTTTACTGAGAGAGGGATGGAATTCAGTAGTTGGAGAACAGTGTCACCAGCTGCATTTTTGGATTTCATGATGAGTAGGAAGAGTTTTTTTGTAGACCGTAAGGGTCTAATGGGGAAGTATTGTTGGATGAGAGTGAAGAGAGTTGGACAGTTTGTGGGTTTTTAAGTGAGATTATGAATTGTGACAAGTTGGGGATAGGATAGGCAGTGAGGTAGTCCAAGCCAGTTCAGTTCTCTAAGGGTTATACAGTGATGCATACTATGTTGATGGCTAGTTGAGAATTTGGCTTCCTGTGTTTTCATCGAAGCAGGCAAAGAATCATCAGCATCAGAACATCAAAGCAAAGATAATTATTGACGCAAGTTGGTGTCATAGAGCACTTGTTGTAGCAGGCTAAGAAAGTTGCTGAGTTGCTTGTTGGTCTAGTGGTTAGTGCCCTAGCTTGGGAGCTAAGATATTGGTGGTTCAGTTCTCCCTAGCTTCCTTATTTTTTTTTTAATATCATACACGCCAAATCTGAAGGTAATGCTACTCGATGCTAGAAGTCTAAACCTCAAAATGCACTCTCGAGGCACTGCTAAAAATGGAGAACATTGATATCTGTGCAGTAACTGAGACCTGGTTCAAGGCTCCAGAGAGCACCCCTGCAATACCAGGCTACAACTCTTAGCACACTTTTCAGCCGCCAAACCAAGACCGAAACACTAAAGGTGGATTAGTGTCCGTATTAACTAAGGATATTCACACCTCCAAGCTAGTTGCCCAACACAATGCATATGAAATTCTCCAAGTGCAACTTACACTAGGTAAGACTGCAATCCAAGTTGCAGCTTGTTACAGATCCCCCACCATGCCCCAAGATTCTCACTACACCTTTCTAAACATACTGGAAAATATTAAGATACAACCAAACACTCTAATACTGGGTGATTTCAACTACCCTGCCATTAAGTGGGAAAACTACTCAGATACCAACACCTTTTCCCACTGTTCTTGGAATTCATAAATTCCAGTGCCCTGGATCAACTAATCCATTGTCCCACTAGGGGCTCCAATATCCTAGACCTGGTCATTACCAACATGGGAGATAGATGCTCCGCACCAGTGGTCACCCCCTCATTGGTCAGGTCTGCCATAAGCTAATCACCCTTGACATCCACATCCCCCCCCCCAGTAAGGAAATCTCCTTAAAAACTTCTCCAAAGCCAACTTCATGTTACTCAAGTCAGAAGTGACAAACTTCATGACACCCATGCAGACTGGAGCTGACAGTTCGACTGCTGAATCCTACACTAAGGCACTGTACGAGCACATCCACTCGTGCATGAATTGTGCCATCCCAGATAGAACCAAGACGCTGTCCTCCAAAAAAAGGAAGCCAATCTGGTGGACCCCTGCCATAAACAAACTTTACAACAGAAGGAAGAAATTGTTGCAGAAAAGAGGAAAATCCCAGGATGCAAAAAACTCCCTTACCAGCCTCATTAAGAAGCTGAAAGCCCTCATAAAATCCTCCAAAGCTAGTTACGAAAATAAAATTGCCAAAGATTCCAAAGACAACCACAAGGCATTCTATAGTTATGTCAAGAATCTAAATGCCAATGCTCAGATCTGCTGTGAGCTACAACAGAATGGCATTAAATATTCTCATCCCAAGGACATTGCCAATATCCTGGCAGATCGCTTTAGTGCCAACTTCACCCCCTAAAGGGCCCATCTCAATACCAAAAGATTGCCATATTCTGGTAATCATGGCCACACAGGTAGAAACTGCACTCTCCAAAGCTAAGAATACAGTATTCATGGGACCAGATGACATCCCGGGCTGTGTGCTACATGAACTACAAAATGAACCCGCACCTCACCTAAGCACAGCTATAGTTATCCCACTCCACAAGGGGGGATCCACCTTGGATCCCGGGAACTACCGTCCCATCAGTCTGACGAGCCTGATCTGCAAGGTCATAGAATGCATTATCATGGAACTTATAAACAAAGACATTGGCAACCTTCAAACACTGGACCCCATCCAGTTTGGGTTCGTGAAGGGCTGATCATGTCTCCTGAACCTGATTGACTTCTTCGAATCAATCTCCAGAGCTGTGGACGAGGGTGAGGCGGTCCACACAGCCTATCTGGACCTCGGCAAGGCCTTCAAACCATCCCCCACTCTGGAATCATAGATAAACTTACTAAGTTGGGCATAAATCCCCACATCACTCGATGGGTTGCCAACTGGCTTACTGACAGAACCCAGACTGTAAAAGTAGCCGAATCCAAATCCAGCTCCAGATGTTACAAGTGGAGTACCATCAGGGTTCAGTCCTGGGACCGCTCTTGTTTGGCATCTACTTCTCTGAAGTACAGGCCAACATTAAAAGACTCTGGCTAACAAAGTTCGCAGATGACTGCAAACTGGGAGCCATTATTGAATCCCCAAATGATGTGGATATTCTATAAAAGGGCCTTACAGAAACAGATGCTTGGTGCCAGAGCCATGTGCTCAAACCTAATGCCAAGAAATGTATAGTTATCCCCTTTGGGAAAAAACATGTACCCATGAATTACCACATAGGTGGCAGTACACTAAACACTGAAAGTGTGATGAGAGACTTAGGGACACAGGTGGACAGTGCTCTCACCTTTGATAACCACATCGCCACAACAGTCAGGAAATCCTTCTGTGTGGCAGACCTCATCATTAAGGGCTTTTCATCCAGAAAAAAGGAGGTCATTGTCACACTGTACTCATCCCTCATTAGACCCATTATAGAGTACAATGCCCCGTTTGGTATGTACCTTACAAGACATCTGCAACAGCTGGAAAGGCCGCAGAAATACCTCACTAAAAGAATCACAGGCCTAAGGCAGATGCCATATGCTGACCATCTAAAAACACTCCAGCTATACTCTTTGGCATATCATCTATTCAGAGGCGATCTCTGCTTAACATACAAGGCCATGTCAAACCCGGAGCAGTTGGACATGCTCCACTTAAAGAAATCCTAATCCCTCAGGGCCACATGCTCCAGAGATCTAAACCTTGTCATCACAATGAACACGCTGGAGGGATAGGTTCCTGACCCAGAGACTCCCCATACTCTGGAATAGACTGCCCGTACATGTCAAGCAGAGCACCTCCTTGGCCCTCTTCAAAAGGAACCTTGACGAATGGATGGGAGATAGGAGATTCGCCCTGGGATCACGTCAGTTGCCCTGCTAGACAGGGGTCCAGGGAAGTAAATATTGTGGGAAGAAATATCCAGGGAATTGTTATGGCTAGGCTTGTATAGGCTGTAGGGCCGATAGATAGCATAGTACCAACCTATGAACCAAAGGCATTCGATGATATTATTGCTGCTGTGAAGACAGACCTGGGCCCTAGTTCCTCGTCACCTTTTTTTAAAATTATTTGTTTAGGTACTTATTAAGATATTTCAACAGTGTTGCGGGAGGTAGACATCAACATTATATCATTGTTTATGGCTTTGCTTATGGTAGGACCTAATGTTTGTGCTTCTTTACCTGTTTGCCAGTGTTCTGAAGCTACTGATTCTCTGCCTGTTTGGCAAAGGGGATATTTGACAGCTTTGGAACAATGTTCTGTCGTTCAAGGTTTCCTGCTTCGATGGAATGCTAGGAAGACTGAGAATTTAGCTGCTTTGTGGTAGCATTGTTTCAGATTTAATTTTGTAGTTTGTAAATTTGTGACTACTGGGGTCGAGTATAGGAGGGTAGGGAGAATTAGTGTGGGAGGGTAGGTGTTGTTTGGCAGGTTGGTCAGATAGTGTTTAATTTTGTAAAGGCTGATCAATTTTGGTGTTTTTTTCACCATCTGTTGGATGTGGTAAGCAAATTTTAGGTTATTGTCTATGTAAATGCCTAACAATTATGTTTGTGGGACAAGTTCAGTTTTGTGTTATTTGTAGAGACTATGTAAAAGGAGGATTTGTTGGCTGAAAGGTGTCTTGGGGTAAAGAGGGCAGGTTTACTTTTTTTAGGGATTAAGAAATAGTTGTGTCAGTTAGAAATGCCTCTGAGACGTATTCCTGGGTGATTTTCTGCAGGTTGTCTAGGTTTTGGGTACAATAAATAAGGGTGGAATTATAAGCATATTGACCTCTTGTGGCCGATTTAGGGACTTCTGAGAGGTTATTATTGAAAATGTTGAGAGTGTGGGCCTGATGGCAGAGCCTTGAGGAATGCCTGTTGAAACTAGAAGAAATTATGACAATTCTATATGTTATTTAACAGCTTGGGATCTGTTAGAAAGATAGCTGTGGAACCAGGTAAAAGCATAGCTATTAAATCCTAAATTAGAGAGTCTTTATTCTCATGAGAAAGAAAGGTTCTTTCTGTACTTGATCTGTCTTTTTCTGCTTTTGACTTGCTGTTGCACAGAATGTCATGAAAATCGCTTGTGTCAGCCCACTGTCAATTTACTTGTTTAATTTAGCTATTCTGCTTTGCAAATAAGCTCTGCAAAATAAATGTCTGGATGTGACTGGGGATAGCTGCTTATGGCTGATAGTGAGGAAGACTCTTGCACTTTCTTTTTTTGATAAAAGAAAGATTGCAATTCTTTGTCCATATTTCCTTATATGAACTAAGTTGGAATCATTTCTGAATTTGCCAGTATTTACATATAGAGAGATAAGCATTTATGGATGTTCATCGTGTTTCACTGTTGAAGTCCTAACCAATGAGTTATCCGGCTCCTGGTAGCCCTCGATCGGCGAGATTACCAAAGGTAAGTAATAATGACGTCGGCTGTTGTCAGTTGTAAAGGACGTCAGGGTGTCCGATATAAAAGGACCCAGCTGACGTCACTTCCTCAGTCTTCCTTGCCACAGAGCCCGAAGCAGAAGCATTTCATGCACGAGTGCTGGTCGGCAGTCTACCTTTTTTGTTTCCGACTACACAGTTGAAGTCAACTACAGCTAAGTACCCTGTTGGGGATCCTCTTTTCTTGCCTTAACCAATGTCAGAAAAGGTTAATAATTGTCTTACCTGTGGAAAGCAGATTCCCCATAGAGATTTTCATTCCTGTTGTATTATTTGTTTAGGCCTTGACCACAGCGCTCCTAATTGTGATCTCTGTGCTTCCTTTATTCCGTATACTATTCGTCGTTGGGCTAAGCATTTTGGAGTTTGGCCTAAGTTTGTCAATATGGCGTCCGCTGGTCTTCAGGCTTCGGATATCCCCAAGAAACATAAGGATAAGGACTGCGACAGGCTTCTGAAGGTCATGTCCTCGGATGATGCTAAGCTGATCTTCAGTCATGCGGTAGCCAGTGAGGTGCCCTTGCAGCCCCTGCAGCCTGCAGATTTTCAACCGCAGGCCTCGGTTGAGACCATTTCAGAGGCCCCCAGGCCTCCGGCTTCCATTTTGCCTTCTGACCTTCTGCCTGTTGCCTCTTCAGCTGGATCCGGAACCACGAACCTGACTCCGGTGTCCGAGACCTCCGTTCTTCATTCAGACAGCAAGCTCGTACCAACTACTTCGGCTCCAACTTCAGAGGCTGCCAGGCCTCCCGAGTCCTTTAGACTTGCAGGTAAGTCTTCCAGTCGTAGGCCTGTGAAGAAGCAGTCTCCAGTTTCCTCTAATTCCCCTCATTCTCAAATGGTTAAAATGGCTGATGACCTTTTGACTCTTATTAGGGGTTCACTGCCTCCTCCTTCAAAAAGAGGTCGGGATATCTCTCCTGCGGCTTTGTCCTTTTCAGGTTCTGGTACTTCTAGCATTTCTGTTGGTGAAGAGAAAGTTTCTCAAGCTTTCTCTCCTTTTGAGGATTCAGACGCAGAGGAGTCCATCCCTTCTCCTTCTCCTCCATAAGATTTCTCTTTTGGTGATACTTTAAATACTCTCAGGGAACATTTTAAATAGGAAAGTCAGGATTACCCCCTTTCTAAGAAAAGGATTAGGGAGTTTTTGGATTTGCCTCAGCATAAGCCTTTGGCTATTCCACCTGTGTTGGAAGTGGTTGATGATGTTTTTCTGGAAAATTCCTTAACTTCAAATTTGGTTCCTCCTGCTCGCAGGAAACCTAACAGATACTATAGAGTTCCTAATTCTCATTTGTTTCTTTTCAGGAATCCGTTTGCTGATCCAGAGGTTATTTCTCAAGGCCTTAAAGGAGTTAAGGCCACTGTTACTAAAAATTCTGTTCCTTCTGACAGGGAATCTAGGAACCTAGATAGGTGGGGTAAAAAGGTTTATACCTCTGCCACTCTTGCTATTAGGTCTACTAATTGTCTTTTTCATATGCTGAAGTACCAGCAGCACACCTTGGAAGCTATTAAGTCTAAGATAGCAAGTGTGCCTCAGTTGGCGGAGAGTAAGGATATACAGGATTTGCTGAATTCTGCCAGTCTTGTCAATAAACATTCATTACATTGTGGTTTTGACATTCTAGAAGCCTCCTGTAGGGCTACGGCTACTGGCTCTGTTATAAGAAGGCACGCTTGGCTCAGGGAGCAGCCCCTACCAGAGCCTGTTAAGGCTAAGCTTTTAGATGTACCTTTGCATAAGGACGGTCTTTTTGGCAGCAAAGCAGAGGAAGTGCTCAAGAAGATGGAAGACAAGGCCAAGTCTATGCAGACAGTTAAAGACTTTCTGCAAGTTCAGCCTACTCACTTAAGCAGGAATTACCCTTCTAAGAGTCGGACGTTCCCGGATACTAGCAGACAGAGCCATTCTAAGACTAGATGTTACAAATCTTCTAGGAGACAGGTGGCTACCCCTCAAAGGTCTAAGCGTTGGCAGGCTTCCTCTTCCAAGGTGGGAACTTCTAAGCCTGCATCTCATTCTAAACATTCTCAATGACTCTGTCCAACTTCTGCCTGTTCTTGCCTGCCCGGAGAGTCCTTTAGGGGGAAGGTTGGCCCTTTTTACAAATGTGTGGGCCAGCATCATGGATGACAAATGAGTACTCAGAACTGTATCCCTAGGACACCACTTTTCTTTCCACACCTTTCCAGTACCCAAAGGATTCCCGGACGCTCCTCCAAACCAAAGGGCAGATGTAGAAAAGCAAATTTTGTCTCTGTTACATCTGTGAGCAATAGAATCAGTTCCTGCTCAGCAGGTGGGCCAGGATTTCTATTCCAGACTTTTCTTAGTTCCGAAAAAAGAAGGCACCTGGCGTCCTATCCTAGATCTATCCATCCTGAACTCTTTCTTGATAATTCCAAAGTTCAGAATGCTCACTCTGCATCAGTTGCTGCCAATATTAGAAAAGGATTCCTGGTTGGTAACATTGGATCTCACAGAAGCTTATCTGCACACCCTCTCAGGGAAAGTTGCAGGCAATACCTTTGTTTCAGGGTGGGCAAGCAACATTATCAATTCTCTGCTCTGCCTTTTGGCTTATCTACTGCTCGCAGAGTTTTCACAAAGTGCCTGGCTCCAGTCATTGCTTTTTATCCATACTTGGACGACTGTATAATTCAAGCAAATTCTCAGGAACAGTTGTTAAAGGATCTAGATTTTGTAAAAACTCTTCTCTCTTCCGTGGGTTACACACTCAACGTGGAAAAATCAAAAATGGTGCCATCCAAAGAGATAACATTCCTGGGAGTGAGTCTGAATACAGCCGCCCAGATGATATATCTCACTCAGCAGAAGCAGACAACTCTTTCAGTTTACTTCAAGGACTTGGCAAGCCTGTCCCAGCTCCCTGCAAGGAAATACCTGCAAGCTCTGGGATTCATGGCCTCTTGTATTCTCATGATTCCATATGCAAGACTGCATATGAGGAAATTGCCATGATACCTCAAGAACATTTCATGTCAACACACACAGGACCTGGATGTGATAAGTCCTCTGCTTCCATGTCTGCAGACAGAGTTTCTATGGTGGGCAACAGCCTGTCTACAGAACAAAGGCATATCTTTTCGCCCACCCCTGGCCACTCAAGTTCTTACCACAGATGCATCGGATTATGCTTGGGGAGCTCACCTGGATGGCAGATGCATACAGGGGAGTTGGAATGCCCAGCATATGCACCTGCACATACATTTAAAGGAGTTGATGGCAGTCCAGCAGGCCTTACTAGCTTTCAAGCATCTTCTTTCTCCAGGGACCCAGCTTGTCAGGACGGACAACACCACAGTCGTGTGGTACATCAACAAGCAGGGAGGGACTCACTCTTATCTCCTGTGCAGGCAGAGCATGAGTCTTTCATCCATAGCAGCATCCCTAGGCCTGCATCTCCTAGCTCAGTTTCTTCCAGGAAGGTTCATTGTTTTGGCAGACCAGTTGAGCAGACGGACCCTGGATTCTCACGTGTGGCAGCTTAACAGAG
Source organism: Protopterus annectens (assembly GCF_019279795.1). Taxonomy (NCBI): domain Eukaryota; kingdom Metazoa; phylum Chordata; order Ceratodontiformes; family Protopteridae; genus Protopterus; species Protopterus annectens. The sequence goes on from NC_056733.1 coordinate 736,828,915, forward strand.
CAGTTTTTTACAGCATCATTCAAAGTTGGGGCACTCCTCAAGTGGATCTTTTCTCCTCTCCAGACAACCATCTTCTACCTCTTTTTTGCACCCAACAACATCGCAGCAGAGCCTGGAAAGTGGATGCTTTGTCCTTCCATTGGACGCGGCTTTCAGTTTATACCATCCCTCCTCTTTCCAGAGTATTATTGAAGATCATGGACGAGCGACCAAGGACTATTCTCATAGCTCCGGACTGGCCCAGATAGCATTGCTATCCATTGCTTCACAGTCTCTCCCAGTTTCCTCCTTGGCATCTTCCTCTGAAGCCAAATCTTTTGGTTCAGGAAGGGGGAAACATTCTACATCCTCATCTTCAGTCTCTCCATTTGGCAGCTTGGCTCATTGTATGACTCCATCCTTTTCTTCTTCCCTTTCCCAGCAGGTGGTTAACGTGCTTCGGGAGGTCAGGAGGCCTAGCACTAGGAAGTCTTATGCTGGCAAAAGGTAAAGATTATCTCTTTGGATGCAGGCTAGAGGGGAATCTTCTTGTCAGCCTACCCTTCCTCTGATCCTGGAATACCTGGCTGATTTGTTTCAGGGTAGTCTTTCTTTTTCCTCTATCAAGATCCATGCTTCAGCCATTTCTGCTCATTGTTCTTTTGAACAACCCATTTTCTCTCATCCCCTGATGAAAATGTTTCTCAGAGGTGCTTGCAACTTAAAACCTCTCAGAAGGGTGCCTACTCCAGCTTGGGATCTTAATTTTGTTCTAGAGAAACTCACTCTTCCTCCTTTTGAGCCAGCTGCCACTGCAGATTTAAAGTTTCTCTCATGGAACACTGCCTTCCTTTTGGCTATAACTTCAGCAAGGAGGGTTTTGGAGCTGCATGCTTTGATGGCTGTGGAGCCTTTTCTTATTTTCCATGCAGATAGGGTCTCTCTGAGAACCATCCCCTCCTTTATGCATGAGGTGGTTTCTAGCCTGACTCTTAATCAGTCCATACACCTTCCTACCTTCTTTCCTAATCCTCAAAATAGAGGTGAAAAACTTCTATATTCTCTTGATGTGCATAGGCAGCTCAGGTTTTACTTGGACAGGGCTAAAGACCTTTGGAAATCAGCACAGTTATTGCTCAGTTTTGCCCCTGGAGCCCAGGACGAGGCTATTTCTAAGCAAAGCATTTCTAAATGGATTGCTCATTGTATTATTTTTTGTTATTCCTTTCATGGCAAGGTTCCTCCTCAAGGGGTTAGGACCCACTCAACTAGAGCAGCTTCCACTTCTGCAGCCTTTTTAAGGGGTGTCCCTACTAAAGACATTTTGGAGGTTGCCACATGGTCTTCTGTTCACACTTTCACAAAGCATTATAATTTGCCTTTGTTTTCTAGAGCCAGAGCAGGGTTTGCTACTGCTGTTCTGCAAGGCATTATCTCCAATCCTTGATTCTGTTGGCTCCTCCTCCCTTTTCTCTGGGCTTTGGTAATCAACCCATTGGTTAGGACTGCAACAGTGAAACATGATGAACATAGTACAGTTGTGTACACTTACCATAAATGTAGATGTTTGTGTGTATTCACTGATGCAGTCCGGCTTTCCCTCCCTCCTTCCCCCTTGTCTCTTTTCCTAAGGTACAGGCTAAATTTGGTTTAAGCCTTGTTTTTTGGGGGGCTCCTGACTGTTATGGCAAGAAAGACTGAGGAAGTGACGTCAGCTGCCTCCTTTTGTATCGGATGCCCCGATGTCCTTTACAACCGACGACAGCCGACGTCATTATTACTTACCTTTGGTATTCTGGCCAATCGAGGGCTACCGGGAGCCGGATAACCCATTGGTTAGGACTGCAACAGTGAATACACTCCAACATCTACATTTATGGTAAGTGTACACAACTGTACTTTGCTTGCCCTCAACCATGGCTGCCACTGTCTTCATTTTTGCATACTGTATTCATTTGGTTTTTTTTTTTGCAATATAAAATATTGCCTTGATGTTCTTCATCTCACATTGCTGCAGTCCTGACACTTGGGTAGTCCGCTGTCCACGGTCGGCCCGAATATCAAAGTATAAGGCTGACGTCGGTCAGGGCGCATTTAACTGACGTCAGGACGTCAGGGTACAAATGCGCATGACCGGCGTCATATCCTCAGTCTTTTTTGCCGCATGGTCCGATGCAGAAGCAGCATTGCAAGTGCCGGTTGGCGTTCTGAGATTTTTCGATTTAGAAGTTTCAGACCGAGTTCAAAGTTGGCTAAGTACCCCGTTGGGGAATATTTTAGTTTTTTCTTGCCTCAGTCATTTACCGGATGTCAGAAAAAGTTAATAATTGCGTTTCTTGTGGGAAACAGATACCGCATAGAGATTGTCATACTTTGTGTATTCCTTGCTTAGGGCCTGAGCACGACGTTGTTGGCTGTCGCTCTTGTGCTAGATTTAATAAACGCACTATAAAGAGAAGGTTGGATTGTGTAAGGTTAGTCTTTGGGAAGTGGTGCAATTATAAAATGCCGTCGGATGCTCCGACGCCCGCTTCCTCGAAGAAGCGCAAGGACAAGGCAGTTAAGCCTCGGCTAGAAGAACCGTCTGTACCGGACGCCGGTTCTTTAGAGGTGTCGGTGGAGCCGGTGGCACCACCGGAGATTTCTTTGTGTTCCCAGAGTGAGACCTTATTATTGCAAGATGTGGCCTCTCAGGAGGCAAGTCAGGCTGAGGGGGCTTCTCAGGTTACTATACTCCCCTCCCTTCCTAAGGTGGCTAGGCCCTCTCCTTCTGTTTCTAAGGCTTCTCCCAGGGGCAGGCCAGGTTTAGCTTCAGTTGGTGTTACCCCTAGCTCTTCAGGTACTATGCCCAAGAAGCATATGCTTAAAATGGCAGAAGATTTGATTACTTTGATTAGGGGTTCTATGCCCCCTCCTGCTAAGAGACCTAGGTTGGAGCCTGAGCTGGGGGGTTTTGAGCAAGCTTCAGATGTTTCAGAGTCTTCGGCTGAAGACTTGCAGGAGTACTCTCCTTATTCTGATTCTGATGTGGATGATTCTACTCCTTCTGCTACTCCACCTGAGGATTTTTCTTTTTCAGAAACTCTTCATTCCATGAGGGAGCATTTTAAGTGGGAAGGTCAGGACTTCTCTGATTCCAGGAAACGGCTTAGGGAATTTCTGTTTTTACCCCAGCATAGGCCTTTGGCTATACCTCCTGTTTTGGATGTAGTGGAAGATGTTTTTACAGAGGCTTCTCTTAATCCTGATTCTTTGCCTCCTGCTCCTGTTAAGCCGGATAGGTATTACAGGGTGCCTGAAGTTCATAAGTATCTTTTTAAGAGTCCTAGGGCAGACCCAGAAACTGTTAGCCAGGGGCCTAAGGGTGTTAAGGCTTCTGTTGTTAAGAATCCGGTTCCTACAGACAAGGAGGCTAGGGCCTTGGATAGATGGGGAAAGAAAGTTTATACTTCTTCCACTCTTGCTATGAGGGCTCTGAATTGCCAGTTTCACATGTTGAAATACCAAAACTATCTCCTTTCACAATTGAAGTCTAAGGTTGATGCTCTGGCAGTAGGTATTGATTGTAAAGAGTTGCAAGATTTTGTACATGTTTCTGAACAGGTGGGTAAGCATTCTTTGCAATGTGGTTTTGATGCTGTACAGGCCTCGTCTAGGGTGGCTGCCACTGGGACTGTTCTTCGCAGGCACGCCTGGCTGAGGGATCAGAATTTGTCTGAACATGTTAAAACAAGGATTTTAGATGCTCCTTTACAATCTGACGTGTTGTTTGGTCCTCCTGTTGAGACAGTCTTGAAGAAAATGGAAGACAAGGCTAAGTCTATGCAGACTGTTAAAGATTTTTTGCAGGTCCAGCCTCCAAAGTTTAGTAGAAATTGGCCTACTAAGGGGTGGACGTATCCTTCTTATGATTCCCAGTCTAGGGGTAGATCTAGACGTGGTAAGGGCAGAGCTCAGGGCTCTTTCAGGCCTAGAACAGGGAGTTCTCCTGCACAGGCTTCGGGTGAGGGCAGGGGTCAGTCCTTTCGTAAGCAGACCCAATGACCTACCTTTTCAGCTGCCAGAGCCTGCTCGTCTGGCAGCACCTTTGGGAGGAAGGCTAGCGCTTTTCAAAGAAAGTTGGAGTTTAATTACCCAGGACAGATGGGTATTGGATATCATACACCACGGCTACAGGTTTTATTTCCATACCTTGCCTCCTTTCAAAGGCATGCCAGACGTTCCTCCTCAACAAAGAATAGAGGCTCACAAACAGGTTTCTCTGTTGCTCCAACTAGGGGCCATACAGCCGGTCCCTCTGCCAGAAGTGGGCCTAGGATTTTATTCTCGCCTGTTCCTAGTACCAAAGAAGGGGAACACGTGGAGACCAATTTTGGATTTATCTATCCTCAACACTTATCTGGACATTCCCAAGTTCAAAATGTTGACGTTGCAGCAGCTTTTACCTCTGCTGGGCAAAGATCATTGGATGGTAACTTTGGATCTCAAGGAGGCTTACCTTCATGTTCCTATCAGACTCAGTTGCAGAAAGTATCTGAGTTTTCGAGCTGGGACTTCTCACTATCAGTTCTCTGCATTGCCCTTTGGCTTATCTACTGCCCAGAGTGTTCACGAAAGTTCTGGCTCCAGTGATAGCTTTCTTCAGACTAAAAGGAATACAGATCTATCCTTATTTGGACGACTGCCTAATTCTGGCTCAAGGAAGGGAAGAGCTTCTTCATCATTTGGAATATGTGATAGCAGTGCTAAGATGCCTAGGGTATTCTGTGAACGAAATAAAGTCCAGTCTAGTACCCTCTCAAGACATGTGCTTTCTGGGTGTGAGACTGAATACAGCAGCCCAGATGGCCTTTTTAACCCCGGACAAACAAAAGAGTCTATCCCTTTACTTCCATCAACTATTTCATCTGTCCGGGCTGACTGCAAGGACAGTCCTTCAAGCCTTAGGGTTCATGGCATCTTGTATTCTGGTGCTTCCCAATGCCAAACTGCATATGAGGAAGCTACAATGGTATCTCAAAAATGTATGGACACAGCACTGCCAGGATCTGGACACTGTCATTCAAATAATACCTTGCATTCAGAAGGAATTTTTGTGGTGGGCTCAGGAATGTCACCTAAACAAGGGACTCTCTGTGACCCGGCCAGAGGCAAGTCAGATTTTAACGACAGATGCCTCAGACAAAGCTTGGGGAGCTCATCTAAATGGAAAGTGGATACAAAACAAGTGGCCTGTCAGACTACAACATCTACATATCAACATGAAGGAGATGTTAGCAGTCCAGTTTGCATTAATAGCTTTCAAGGAATTCCTTCTTCCAGGACAGGTGTTGATTCTAACAGACAACACAACTGTCATGTGGTACATCAACAAGCAAGGGGGAATGCATTCTTATTCTCTATGCAGGCAAGCGATGATTTTGTGGGAGACTGCTCTCAGTTTACAGCTCAATCTTCAGGCAAGGTTTCTGCCAGGAGCACAGAACTCCTTAGCAGATGTGTTGAGCAGACGAATTATGGATCCCCACGAGTGGAAATTGGATCCTCATGTATTTCAGAAATTGACAGTGTCATGGGGAACTCCAGACATAGATCTGTTCGCTTCTCCACTAAACCATCAGCTGCCAAAGTTTTGCACAAAAAGGTTTCATCCCACAGCTTGGAGAGTGGATGCTCTTTCTTTCAATTGGAGCAATCTTCATGTGTATGCCTTTCCACCTCTGCCTCTCCTCCCAAAGGTACTTCTGAAGGTCAGACAGGACAAGCCAAGGATGATTTTAATAGCTCCAGATTGGCCTCGACAGCACTGGTACCCATTACTAAGAAGTCTAGTACGGAAGCCTCCATGGCCTTTGCCTTGATTCCACACCTGTTGTCACAGGAGGACAGCCATTTGCTCAATGTCAAGCTTCACTCTCTGCACCTAACAGCCTGGCATATTCTGTTTTGAACCATAATGGGCCTCCACTTCCTCAGCAAGTTTTGAATGTTATTTTGGAAGCTAGAAGGCCTAGTACAAGGAAAGTGTACGCTGATAAATGGAAGAGATTTTTATTTTGGAGTGCAGCAAAAGATTTTGATGTTTCTGAGCCTAATTTGTGTGTGGCTCTTCAATATCTTACTGAGTTACTAGACAAAGGTTTGTCTTTCTCTTCTATTAAAGTTCATGCTGCAGCAATTTCAGCTCACTATGATTGCGACCCGCCATTGTTTTCTCATCCTTTGTTCAAGCAATTTCTTAGAGGGGCAAAGAATATAAGACCCCCACGAAGAGCTGCTACGCCTGCTTGGGATCTCAATTTTGTGTTGGAGAAACTCACTCTACAACCTTTTGAGCCTGCAGCTACTGCTGAGTTGAAATATTTATCATGGAAGACTGCTTTTTTGTTGGCCATTACCTCTGCAAGAAGGGTTTCTGAATTACAGGCCCTTATGGCAGTTGAGCCTTTCTTGATTTTCCATAAGGATAGGGTATCATTACGTACTAATCCTACCTTTATGCCTAAGGTGGTTTCTAGTGTGGCTTTAAACCAGACTATTCATTTACCTACTTTTTATGCAAATCCCCAAAATAAGGGGGAAAAGATTTTGCACACTTTGGATGTACACAGACAGTTGCGTTATTATCTGGACAGAACTAAAGGGTTCAGGCAGTCTCAGCAGTTGTTTGTTTCTTTTGCTTTGAGTTCTCAGGGCAAGCCTGTGTCAAAACAAACTATTTCTAAGTGGATTGGGTTTTGCATTGCTTTCTGTTATTCCCATCATGGCAAGGAGGTTCCAGCTGGGATTAGGCCTCATTCCACTAGGGCTACTGCCACTTCAACAGCTTTTTGAGGAGTGGCAACCAAGGATATTTTGGAGGCAGCTACTTGGAGTTCTGTGCATACTTTCTCTAGGCATTATCACCTGCCACTTTACTCTAAGTCCAGGGCTGGTTTTGCCACTGCGGTTTTGCAGGGCATTTTGGCAGCTCCTGCTTCCTTATAGTTCGCCATCCTCCCTTACCTCTGCTTTGGGATTCTACCCAAGTGTCAGGACTGCAGCAATGTGAGATGAAGAACATAGTACAGTTTTGTACCTACCATAAATGTAGATGTTCGAAGATCCACATTGCTGCAGTCCAATTCTCCTCCCTCCTTCCCCTCTGTAGTTGGAGGTGGTTGTGTGGGTTGGGTTGTACATATTGTGTATATATATATTGTACATATAGTTAGTGCAAGGGTGGTTGGTTATTTGTTTGCTGTCTTTTGGTTTTGACCTTTATTTTTAAGGTCTTCTGACATCTGGGGCAAGAAAAGACTGAGGATATGACGTCGGTCATGCGCATTTGTACCCTGACGTCCTGACGTCAGTTAAATGCGCCCTGACCGACGTCAGCCTTATACTTTGATATTCGGGCCGACCGTGGACAGCGGACTACCCAAGTGTCAGGACTGCAGCAATGTGGATCTTCGAACATCTACATTTATGGTAGGTACAAAACTGTACTTTTCTTAAAATCATCTGTTTTTCACTAGCAGCATCACCTTTTCATACTACATTGATACCATTTGCTATTACCATAGTTTCACAGTTCTTTTATGCAAAACTACCATTTTGAAGTGATATATTTTGCTATGAAATGTGTTTGGCAATTTATATGTAATATGTATTTAAACTTGCTGTCATCCTGCTTCAAGTCACTACTCCCATTTCTCACATCTGTTAGAATCAGCGGATCCTGGGGTACAGTTATATTATGCGACTGAGAGATTTCCTTCTTAGGCTACCTGTCATAACCTTGCACAGAAGGCTTACTCCGACTCTGTCTGGCAATTTGGGTTCTGTTTCCCTTCATTGATTTCTGCACCTATGCCACAATTCTTTGGGCCTCCCCCAGGGGTGCTGCTGCACAGGAGTTTGGGAACCCATGTCCTACAAGAAAGATGATCAGCCATTCTTGTTCAGTTCCTTCCTCCCACTGGCTGTTACTATCTGTCAAGTTGTTTAGTTTCTCACTCTGTTGCACAAGAAGGCTGCATAAAGTTCACAAACATAGTAGGTTGGTGCTTAAGATAGTCAGTTTAGTGTTGAGTCTAGCACTGAAGCTCATATTGTGTTTCTGTTTTGCTCTTAACTGTAGGATGTGATACTTGTATTATTTGGGGAGAGAGAGTGAAGGAGTGGCAGAAAAGCTGGAAGTATTATTAAAAAGTCAGTAATTAGTAACGTCTGTTTCTTTCTCGGACCACTGTTCATGACTGGTCACTAGTCATTACAGAGTATACGCTACAGCAAAAACAGCCAGTAATACAATGAAAATACCTTTTTTGCACAGTTCTCAGTATAGATGCTGAAAGGTTTCCTGCATAATCTGCTTTCGTTGGAATTTCTGAGACCATTCCAGTTGAAGACAGTAAACAGTGATTAGTGTTTTTATTTGTGTAAACAAAGAACAATGTTAAATCTGTTTTTATTTAAAGTGATTTTATTTTCAGTGCCTAGGTGAGGATTTTTAATGTATAAAGATAATAGTATTTTTGATGGGCAATTGCTTCACGTGGATTTCAGATCCTGGTATATTATTTTGTGTGTAGTTTTTCCACAATCTGTAGCTTGTTTTGTGCATGTATATTATAACTGTAGTACAGCTCATGGTTATTTTATAACCAGTAGAAGGCACACCATATGTACCATGATTTGTTTTGCAGGGGCCAGTCTCCATGGGACACAGGAATGGAGCCCTGATTTGTGACCTAGTGATTAGGGTTCAGTTAGTGGCCCCAGCACTGGGGGAGGTGAGCAGGGAGGGAATGGAGTAAAGGGGCATGGCATGCTCCTCTCTCTCTCTCAGGGGAGGGATGGTTGGGGTTGCACAGTGGGCACTCAGGGTGGTGCAGTTTTCTCTGCATGAAACTGGGGAACCTATCACTTGTGCTCAAGGATCTGAGGGCAGGGTTGCTTGTTGGCAATGCTTCTTGTGGAAGTGAGGGGTGACCAGCAATGTGAGTCTGTTGCATGCTCCCCTTCTGTAATGAATGAAGTTTATACATGGGGGTATAGGGCATAGGAAAAAATACCCCAATGTCTACCTAAATGATTGCCCCTCCTGGTAGACCCTCACCTCGGTGATAGGGAATGAATGGGCTGATTGGCCAGGAGGAGGTTGATGATGGTCAGACAGCAGGGACAAACTGAAGAAAACTGTTATGCAGAGGGTTGTAAGGCATGAGCGTAGCACTCACGGAGTATTTCTAGCATTTGGGTGTGATGTAAATTTTGTTTTATAAATTCCTAGTCTTATACAGCGTATAAATTGGGCTGTAATATGAAAATTCTATAATGTCATGATCTCGGTTGTCAGATTCTTTCAAACAAGAAATTGAGAGTATTTTGAACCCGCCATAAAGGTGAAGTCCTTGAACCTGTCGGATTGCAATCTGAAATTCATCTTAACTTCTTAAAGTAATTTTCTATCTTTCCTTAATAAAGTAATGGACGAAACATTAACAAACATTTATAGTGCCCCTGGAGAATAAGATTTCTGTTACAGAAGCAACAGGGGCAAATCTGCCTTTACTTTTTCATATAAACCTTTTTAAATTCTGAGTGCAGATTCTGAAGTGATTTTTCCAGGTATAACTGAAGTAATTTTTGGTAAACTGTGGAGTTACACTAGGCAGGCAAGCTCAAGATGATGTAAAAAAAAAAAAAAAAAAAAAAAAGTAATCAGTTGTAAAAGACCACCTATGACCATGCTTCTGCATTTGGATAATGCAAAAACATTTACTAAGGTTAGTTGGACCTTCAGCAGACAAATATTGTCTTTCTTGCTTATTTACTGGAAGGAATTTTTAACTCTATATGTGAATAGTATGGAGTACAAGTTAAAACTGAGTAAGCTGTCAGATGCTGGTTGTCTGACTAGAGGTACAAGGCATGGCTTATTCATTCTTTTCCCTTTTTTGTGCTCTTTGTTTAGAAACCCCTTACACAGTCTGGTGGGCAGTTGGTAGTTTTATGACATTACTTTGGCAGGTGCATAACTATGAGATTCAAAGGAAATGTTAAACATCTTGCTTAGCTGGCAACTTGTAAACAGGGATACAGAACCATCACGAATAATGCGAGCTCTGCACATGCTGTGCTGAACCACCTTGCAACTTGTTTCACATCTCTCAACCTTTGCTTACTTTTGGCACCAGTAATATCACTTTACAGTGGTGTCCTGCTTGGAGTATGTCAAGAGAACAAGCAGTTGTATACACTGTTTTCATTTTATTATAAAATTAGAAATGTGCTTTACGTCTTGTGAGTTGCTTTATCTGCAGTGGCATGACTGTTTTCCATTCAGTAGTAGGACTTTCCATTTGCAGTAGTGAGTCGTCTTAAGTACTGCTAAATGTCTGCAGTTTGTTTTGCTGAATGCAGCATTGAACTGAGAGGTATTGTAAAATGCAGGCAGTTTGTACTTTGTTGCCACATGTTTCTACACAGCTGCCAACCATGCCATCTACCCTTTGTGGCGAAGTTCAGAATTGCTTATCCAATCAAACTTTTGTTTGCAGGTAACACTTTAGTTTAACAGATTCTGATTTTTGTCAGTTTTATTAATGCCATGTATCACCTTGTATTATTTGCAGATGATTTCTTAGTTTGACAAGTTTGTATAAACAAAGATTCAGATGGTATAAAGGAGCATCAGCTATTCTTCCTCGGAACTAGTCACCAAGTAGCATGTTTTAAGTAGGGCAGAAAACACCTTTAATTACTTAGGTTTTTATAGTTCCTCTATTTGTGCGAGAAATGTTTAATAACTGTGAACTAATTATTCAGCAAAGTAAGGAATTGTGTAAAAAATGAATATTCTAACTGTAAGAAGTATCCCATGTAGAATACAGGCTTGCATATATGGTCAGACTGCTTTCATCTAATGTTTTTTTTTTCCATCACTACACATAAGTTGCTTTAAGTGAGTCATAGGTGCTGTTAAAAACATGTTGGATTGGCAAGGTTCTAAGGGTATTTCACACAAGTTGTGGGGTTTCTTTCCTGGTTTATATGCATTTGAGGATATCCACACCTGGTGAAGACTTTCCTTCCAGGTTTATATACATATGTCACAACAGCACAATTTAGAGCCAGTCTGTATTTTCATGACTCTTAACTGGATGCAAATTTGAAATGGTTGGAAACTGGTGAGTGCCTTGACTCAACATATTCAGGTAGTTGGGCTTGAAAAATGGAGGACCCTAACATAGTTGAAACTTATGGCCCCTCTGCAAGATACGCTGTAGGTAACACACACTGTTTAAGATAATGTTTCTGGAACAGATTTAGGATTCCATTGGACTTTTCTAACCAGAGATGTCTTTATATCTCTTTAGATCGTGAATATAGACATGGGAAGTAACAGACTAAATTCCTTAGGTGTCTGCAAGTCCATTCTTTCTGTCCTTCCATGACTCATCAAAGCATCCCTGGAAATCCAACACTAATGCAGTCTATTATGGATAGTTAGTCTAATCAGCTTCTTAACAAAGTTTTGTTGTTGTTGTTTAATGTTACAGGGCAGTTTAGAGTAATTGGACAAACACCTCCATCATTGAGAGAGAATGGAGAAGAAAAAATAAATAAATTTGTTAATCAGTCAGATTGTGTTAAAGGGATCTCTTGCTAGGCTTGTATGATACTTCTGAGTTTGTTTGTCTTTAGTTGTCATTGTGTATTCAAAAGTTATTTTACCTTTTGTTGAGATTCAACTATCCAGCCACAACAGGGTAATAGTAATGCATAAATGATACTTTTGGCTGTGTGGGACTCACAGTTCTCTACTAAACCAGAGAAACAATATTCTGATGCCTCTTTATAGTTAATTTTCTAGTGAACACATCCCAGTTCCTCCTGCTGGGTGTGTCTAGTTCCATTTTGTTAATTTTTCATTGATTTTAGTGTTTTTTCAGTTTTCAGTTTTTTTTTCAATGTGTCATCCTTTTGAATGGGATGTTATGTCAAAGTGAAAGAATGGCTTTAACACTTCTGAGTGGATGCATACCTGAGAAGGGGAGTGATTGGTTTACTACATGACTGTTCACCTTTCTATATAGTTCTAGCACTTATTTTCTTTTAGTGTGTTTATTTGACCCGGAGATAAGAGTTTGCTGACTTGCTTGTAAGTGGTGTAGAAAGTAAACTGCCCTTATTTTACAACACTAGTGAGCAGTGATCCATTATTCTATAGTCTTCTGCTTTGGTCTGCTTACTATCCATTCAATTCAAGATCTGTGTGAGTGACCATTTACAGAAGAGTTACATATATTTTCAGGACATGAAGGCTTGCAAAGGTGGGCTGTTCTTATTAGAACTAGATAACCGTGCTAGCAGTAGGTGTTGAATTTCAATTAAATTGGTTAACTGCGAATGCTACTTTTTACCTTTTGTTGAGAGAAGCCATTGTCTTTAGTATGTGTGTGTGTGTGTGTGTGTGTGTGTGTGTGTGTGTGTGTGTGTGTGTGTGTGTGTATGTGTGTTGTAAGTTGGATGAGTTCACTAATGATGAATAGCAATTGTGAGAAGAAACAAAACATCAACTAAGTGTTTCATCTGGCAGGTTAAAGACTGCAAGTGTGCAAAAGTTGATTGATTCATGTAAGTAAAAGTCTGATGGTAGGGTTAAACCAATAGTTTGAGTTTTTGATGTACTGATGCACTATATAGTAGTTCAGTGGCTAAAAAAGGGAACTCTGTCCATACTAGCATTCAAAACACATCATCCAAAGCCTCCTTTAAAGACCTCATTAGGCAACATCTCAAGCAAAGTTGGCAGTGCCTTGATTGCTCCCCAGGCTAGTGAAAGCGGATAACATATACATACTAAATCTAGAGCACTTGATACTAGTTTTCAATCTTACTCACAAACACTGGCTAATCAACAATGTATGTACTATACCTGTGTACTATGTATGTATTCTACCTATGTTCCAAACTTCAGCTGTACACCACAAATCTATTAATTACCTTTATTTTTAAAATTAATATTTTTTTGTTTGTTCTTTTCACTGTAACTGTTTATGTGCCGCATACCACTGTAAAAATATGTCCCTTGTAATTTGTGTGTATACTGATCATGTCTAAATAACTAAAAGTGTCTGTAATTTTTCTTTTTGGAGCTTTTCTCCCTGGGCCTCTGCTGAAAAAGGGCTTTTTCGGCTCAGTCAGACACCCCCGGTTAACAAATGTAAAATAAATAAAATAAAATTTTGTTGAGATTATATCAGTTTTTAGTAACTTTAGCCCTACATGAATATTCCTGTAATATTTAGAATAATTAAGGATTATTACTTTTCATTTGTAAATGCTGATTGCAGTCAGTTTGTGTGCTGCAGTTCAGTTGTTAATCCTCTATGTATTTATGGGTTGTTGCTGTTGCAAGCTTTGTGTTGTTCATTGTTTTGAGTTACAACATTAATAATGAATCAAGATATACATAAAACATAAAAGCAAAGATCAAAACCAACACTATTCCTCAGGAAAACATGGACACTTCATTAAGCTTTCATTCACATTTAATGATCATGAACTTCTTCAGAAAACATCCATCTACCCTTTCTTCACATTTAAATACTTCAAACAATTAAATCACATGATTAATTAGTAGTGCAACATAGAAATAGACATTAAAGGCACAGTTTTTAAAAAAGTCAAATAAAACTGTGTAAATTCATATACGTTTACATACTAAAAAAACAGACACATACTACAAAATGTATGTGTAAATATAATATCACATATTTTGCATATATTGTAAAAAAACACTTTACATTAATAACATCATTAAGACCTGGCACACTATCTGCGCCCAAACGTGTCTGCCATATACTTTCTTTACATTCCAATCTAGTTTTATAATCACCAGAAAACATTTCACAACTCACATTGTCCAAAGCTGAAAAAACAAATTTCTTGAAATCAAAAAAAGGCAAACCAGTAAATGTTCCAATACAACTCCAGGTAATGGCCAGTTGAAAGAAACTCCAGCGCAAACAGGAACGGATTAAAAGCGTTTATTTTAAATAAAAAGCAACAGCGTAAAACAAGTAAAGCACTAAAATCCACTAAGCGCTTTCACCTGAAAGGAAATCAGGCATCATCAGAGTGTTGAAACAAACAGTAAACCAACCAGCTAAAATAAATTTCAAAAAACCGCCCATTAGTACAAACCTATCAAAATAAAGTAATCGCTCGATGTCATTAATGACAACAACTTTTTTTAAAAAATGAAAGAAAAACGCACACAACGCAACTTTATCTTGCTCTTGTAAATAACCTAGTAGGTTCCAAAAAGTTGAGGTAATAAAGTTTAAAATAAAATAAATATAGTGTAAAATAAAAAGAAAATAAAATAAAGTCAAGTCAAATGTAATTTATAATCAAAAATGTCTATGTATACACATACTTCAAAGTTGATCAAATCTATTTAATCAGTAAATAAATGGATTAGTGAATGAATAAATAAATAAGTAAATAAATAAATTAATAGAGTATAGTATTGTATTGAAAATTTTTTTCTTTGTTATTAATGGTTAATTAATTAACATATAAATGATTGTTTAAACAAGTGTATAATTAAATAAATAAAGTAAAATTAGTAAATAAATGAATAAGTACATTAATATTACATGTTTGACATTCAAACTGTCCACATAACAATCTAATAAAGTTTATAATATTTGTGTATAGCTGTATAAAATATTAACTAAAAATAATAATAATAGTACTACTAAAAAGTTCAAAAAATACAAATTAAGTGGATATATTAATATATTAATATATCTAATTTAAACAAAGAGAGATCTGTGCTTTAAAATGCTTGCCATAGAAATATACTCATTAATACCTGGGGATCTAGATGCATTTAATCTCAACTGCCACAAGGTCTCCCTCATCTCTAATATAGTCTTAACATCACCACTTTGGTCATTATCAGGTATCCTATCAATAATAAAAAATAAAAATTTGCTAAAATTAACACAAGTCAAGCTATGTAAATAGAGGGAGTTGGTCGTCTTTTTATTCCTAATGTCCCTAGCATGTTCAAGGATTCTTAACCTTAGTTTCCGGATGGTCTTCCTTACATAGACACTAGGGCAACTTAAACAAGTAGCAATGTAGAGGACCCTTCTAGTGTTGCAGTTACAATGGCCAGGACATTTGATAGTCCTATAAAAATTCATAACTGACACATATGGACCATTGTTGATGAACTTGCATACACTACAGGAACCACATTTGCTCATAGATGAACTTTTGTAGGCCCCATTGTTAGAATTGTCTCTTTCTAACAATTCCTTCAAACTAGGCCCCCTACTGTATGTTAAGTTGGGATTTTACCTATAACCTGTATGGTTTCCTTGTCCATCGTATAGACCCAAGTATCTCTCAAGATGTTACCAATTGTATCCGAGTGGCCATTAAAAGGCAAAATCATAGCTTTCCTGTGTTTTTCAGGAACAAAAGTAAAAATGTCTTTGTTCAGATCGTTACTAACCTTAGATAGACAACCCTTCAGTATTGGCCTAAAAGAGACATGTCTTTTGGCATCAACTTCATTCTTAATTTTATCTAAAAGATCTAAAGGGTAACCTCTTTGTCTAAACATGTCCATTAACACTTTTGTTTTGTTAGCATAGTGATGGTCAGTACTAATAAGTCTAGATAGTCTTACCATCTGACCCTTAAAAACATTTATTTTTTGAAACAATGGGTGACAACTCTGAAAATGTAAAAAAAACGTTTGAATAAGTTTCTTTACGGAATATACTTGACTCAATAGTTAAATCACCTTCTTCATCTTTAAAATGTAATAAAATGTCTAAATAGTTACAAAGACAATCCGAACAAAGACATTTTTGCTTTTGTTCCTGAAAAACACAGGAAAGCTATGATTTTGCCTTTCAATGGCCACTCTGATACAATTGGTAACATCTTGAGAGATACTTGGGTCTATACGATGGACAAGGAAACCATACAGGTTATAGGTAAAATCCCAAATATAACATACAGTAGGGGGCCTAGTTTGAAGGAATTGTTAGAAAGAGACAATTCTAACAATGGGGCCTACAAAAGTTCATCTATGAGCAAATGTGGTTCCTGTAGTGTATGCAAGTTCATCAACAATGGTCCATATGTGTCAGTTATGAATTTTTATAGGACTATCAAATGTCCTGGCCATTGTAATTGCAACACTAGAAGGGTCATCTACATTGCTACTTGTTTAAGTTGCCCTAGTTTCTATGTAGGGAAGACCATCCGGAAACTAAGGTTAAGAATCCTTGAACATGCTAGGGACATTAGGAATAAAAAGACGACCAACTCCCTCTATTTACATAGCTTGACTTGTGTTAATTTTAGCAAATTTTTATTTTTTATTATTGATAGGATACCTGATAATGACCAAAGTGGTGATGTTAAGACTATATTAGAGATGAGGGAGACCTTGTGGCAGTTGAGATTAAATGCATCTAGATCCCCAGGTATTAATGAGTATATTTCTATGGCAAGCATTTTAAAGCACAGATCTCTCTTTGTTTAAATTGGATATATTAATATATTAATATATCCACTTAATTTATATTTTTTGAACTTTTTAGTAGTACTATTACTATTATTTTTAGTTAATATTTTATACAGCTATACACAAATATTATAAACTTTATTAGATTGTTATGTGGACAGTTTGAATGTCAAACATGTAATATTAATGTACTTATTCATTTATGTACTAATTTTACTTTATTTATTTAATTATACACCTGTTTAAACAATCATTTATATGTTAATTAATTAACCATTAATAACAAAGAAAAACATTTTCAATACAATACTATACTCTATTAATTTATTTACTTATTTATTTATTCATTCACTAATCCATTTATTTACTGATTAAATAGATTTGATCAACTTTGAAGTATGTGTATACATAGACATTTTTGGTTATAAATTACATTTGACTTGACTTTATTTTCTTTTCTTTTTATTTTATACTATATTTATTTTATTTTAAACTTTATTACCTCAACTTTTTGGAACCTACTAGGTTATTTACAAGAGCAAGATAAAGTTGCGTTGTGTGCGTTTTTCTTTCATTTTTTAAAAAAAGTTGTTGTCATTAATGACATCGAGCGATTACTTTATTTTGATAGGTTTGTACTAATGGGCGGTTTTTTGAAATTTATTTTAGCTGGTTGGTTTACTGTTTGTTTCAACACTCTGATGATGCCTGATTTCCTTTCAGGTGAAAGCGCTTAGTGGATTTTAGTGCTTTACTTGTTTTACGCTGTTGTTTTTTATTTAAAATAAACGCTTTTAATCCGTTCCTGTTTGCGCTGGAGTTTCTTTCAACTGGCCATTACCTGGAGTTGTATTGGAACATTTACAAATTTCTTGAAATGTTTACACACACTAGCATGTCTAGCTAAAGCATTTTTATCATCTCCTTTCCTTATAGCTAGCTGATGTTCATATATGCATCTTTTTAGACATCTAATAGTTTTTCCAATGTAATAGCATGGACAGGAAAGACACTGTGCAACATAAACTATCATATCACTATTACAGTCGAAAAAAACTTTTGTCCAAATGTTTTTTTTATTATGCTTAAAAAAGACCGAAGATGAGTTACTCATATATCTACACTGCCTACAATTGTTACATGTGTAACTGCCCTTCTTCTGAATTACATTCATACTGTGGTTGTGATACGCACTTGATCCTTGTTCCAAAAAACTTTTTAAATGAATTCCCCTCTTATAAATGAAAGACGGACAATGGACGGTAACCTTAATCAAATCCGAGTTTCCTAAAAGTATTTTCCAGTTGTCTTTTATGATACTCCTAATAAATCCCATCTCATCTGTAATAGGTAAAGGAAAAGAACAACTAAATTTTGCAGTGGTACTTGTACTGATATTGTTGTATAAGTCATTATTTTCCACCCACTGACCACTAATACTTTTTAAAATAGGAACAGCCTTCCCACTTCTTAAGGGTAACGCTTCCTTTTCTATCCTTTTCAACCATCCTGTTTCATAACCTCTAGCCTCAAAGAAACCTCTTAGTTTGTCCACTTGATACAAAAACAAATCATCATCAGAGGTAAGTCTACTCAACCCAATCAGTTGTCCTTTTACCACCCCCTTCTTCATATGTGGTGGATGTAGACTATCCCTGTGCAGGTATTGATTTGCAAACACAGATTTTCTATATATACTGCTGTTGAAACTCATATTGCAGTAATCATAAGTCAAATGCAAATCAAAAATCTAGGCTTTCACCGAAGCCAGTAATCGTAAATTTAAAAAAAAAACTGTTGGAATCATTTAATTCTGAAACAAAATTAATAAATACATCATAATCACCCTTCCATAAGAAGAACAAATCGTCAATGTAACGACGATATAATAAAATATTTTCTGCCGTATTGTTTGTAACTAGAAACTGCCATTAAAAAGAAAAAAAACTAGAAACTTCTTTTCCCAATTGGCCATTACTAAATTAGCAAATGCAGGAGCTACCCTAGCTCCCATTGCCACTCCCGACATTTGCCTATAGAAACTGCCATTAAAAAGAAAAAATTATTCTCTAAAACTATATTCATAAGTGTACAAACAGTATTAATTTTTGTACCAGAAAAATCAGTGTGACTACTTAAATACTCTCGCAAATATTCAAGTCCTAATTCCTGATCAATACTTGTATAAAGTGAAACTACATCTAAGGAAGCAAAAAAGAACCTGCAATGGTCTAACCTCAAATCTTTTAGTATTTCAAGCAAATGCCACGAGTCCTTTAAATAGAAACTAGAATTTTGTGTCACAGGATTCAAAACATAGTCTAACCAAATGGACAAAGTCTCAGTCTTTGATCTAGGTGCCGAAATAACTGGTCTAAAAGGAGGATTATAACAATCTTTCTGTACTTTTGGAATCCTAAAAAGCACTGCCATCTTTGGAAATTCCACTTGCAAAAAAGAAAATGTTTGGTGATCTATTTCACCCTGACAGAACATATCAAATAGCAGTGTATCAAGTCTTAAATAATTTTTTATAAATATACAATCCACTTTTTTATAAACATTTTCTTCTGTTAACAGCTTTTCTATCGACAAAATGTAATCATTCTGATTCACGATCACTATTTTGCCCCCCTTATCCGCTTTCATAATTCTAAGCTGTTTGTTGTTGCACAAAGATTTCAAAGCTTCTTGTTCACACAGTGTTAAATTGTATACCTTATTGTCCTGTTTTATACTTCTAAATTGTGACTCACAAATGTTTTGAAAAACTTGCTGTTCCTATAAGAGGAGGATTATATGTACTTCTTTTCTTTGTACCAATGTCTTTACCTATTTGACCATCCATCTTGATGTCATCTAATATATACCTCAAATTTAATTTCCTGAAAAACAATCTAAAATCTACAATGGTCTTAGTATAATTAAAGGAATTCCCCGGTATGAAGGAAAGGCCCTTTCTCAGTACATCATACACAAATTTTGATGTGTACGTCAGACAGATTCAAAACCTTTATGTCATATTTTGTGTTACTAACTTGTACTACCACTTCTTCTTGTTGTTCCTGCCTTTCCCCCTTCCTTTGTTCTCCACCACATTGGACCAGGAAGGTGTCTTCTTGTTCCCTTGGTTGTCTACTAAAAAAGGAACTAAATTCTGTGTTGAACTACAACCATTTCCCTCCTGTGTAGTGGTATATTGTTTCTCACTACTCAAAGACCGATTAGGAGTACTAGAAGCTTCACCACCATTCCCCGTAATATTGTCAGTGTTCACAACTACATCATTGTGTGTGCCAACATTAACTTTTTCCACGTCATTTAAAATGTTTCCACTACTTCCAATGTTGTCATGCCTAGTGAGCTCACGTACTGCATGCGCAGTTTTGTTGGAATACGCCAAAATATCCCTTTTTAATTTATCCTGTTTGTGACTTACTATAGTCGCCCTGTACCTGTCCACCTTCGCGGCAATACTATAATACGATTTATTCAATGCATTAAAGCAAGAAAAAGTTTTAACTTTAGAGTCCAAGTCATTAATCAGACTTTTAACTTCCTCTTTCTGCTGTTGATAATGTTCCGTTGTTTTAGGAAACTCGGATTTGATTAAGGTTATCGGCCCTTGTCCGTCTTTCACTTATAAGAGGGGAATTAATTTAAAAAGTCTTTTGGAACAAGGATCAAGTGCGTGTAACAACCACAGTGTGAATGTAATTCAGAAGAAGGGCAGTTACGCATGTAACCATTGTAGGCAGTGTAGATATATGAGTAACTCATCTTCAGTCTTTTTTAAGCATAATAAAAAAAACATTTGGACAAAAGTTTTTTTCGACTGTAATAGTGATATGATAGTTTATATTGCACAGTGTCTTTCCTGTCCATGCTATTACATTGGAGAAACTATTCTTCTTCTTCTTCCGGCTGCTCCCGTTAGGGGTCACCACAGCAGATCAACTGTTTCCATTTCTTCCTGTCCTCTGAAAAACTATTAGATGTCTAAAAAGACTTGTATATGAACATCAGCTAGCTATAAGGAAGGGAGATGATAAAAATGCTTTAGCTAGACATGCTAGTGTGTGTAAACATTTCAAGAAATTCATTTTTTCAGTTTTAGACAATGTGAGTTGTGAAATGTTTTCTGGTGATTATAAAACTAGATTGGAATGTAAAGAAAGTATATGGCAGATACGTTTGGGTGCGGATAGTTTGCCGGGATGTTATTAATTTAAAGTGTTTTTTACAATATCTGTAAAGTATGTGATATTATATTTACACATACATTTTGTAGTATGTGTGTTTTTTTAGTATGTAAACGTATATGAGTTTACACAGTTTTATTTGACTTTTTTAAAAACCGTGCCTTTAATGTCTATTTCTATGTTGCACTACTAATTAATCATGTGATTTAATTGTTTAAAGTATTTAAATGTGAAGAAAGGGTAGATGGATGTTTTCTGAAGATGTTCACGATCATTAAATGTAAATGAAAGCTTAATGAAGTGTCCGTGTTTTCCTGAGGAATAGTGTTGGTTTTGATCTTTGCTTTTTTGTTTTAAGTTTATTTTCTAGTTACACAGTTACTCAGTTTTTGCTTTGAACCAAGATATTCAGACAGATTTAGTAAAGCCTACATGGAAGAGCAGTGTTTTGGAACTGATGAGCAGCTCTGCATGGTGTGTAAAGCTGTGCAGAGCCATGCAAACAAGGTAAACACTGTGGGATGCAAATTACAGCATAAGCAGCTGAATTGTATGCTAATCAACCAATCCAAGATGGAGAAGCTATTCAACAAGCTATAAAGCAACCATATAGACTCAGTGCTGATGTGAATTCCAAAACCTATTGGAATACAGCCACGGAAAAGACTGTACACAGAAACAATGTTAGGGGCTGCCATTGTTTTAATTCATGTGTATGTGCAACAGGCTGAATTTCAAGGCCAAGAAATTGAGGAGTTTTCAGACCCCATGTAACTTATCACAATTTACATGATGTGGAAATTGTAGAGCGCTACAGAGTGGGTAGAGGCACACTACAGGAACTCTGCCACCTCTGTCACTCTCAACTCAGAGCCAGAATAAACTGGAGGGAACCCATCACAGTGGAGACAAAGGTATGTGTAGCACTTAGAATTTTAGCTACAGGTACCTTTCAAAGACCAACAGGGTACATGCTGGGGGTGTCACAGGCATCAGCATCCAGGATACTCCAATACTTGAATGCTATGCTCCAACATGCTAGTAACCGCATATATTTTCCCCGTACTCCCAAGGATAGTGCCAGAAATAGGAGTTGGACCCTGTCACACATTACCCTGAAGTAGTGGGTGCCATAGATTGTATACGTGTAGAAATTAAGGCACCACCTGGGGAACAGGGAAAGCTCTACATTAATAGAAAGGGCTTCCACTCTTTTAACTGTCAAGTTGTGTGTAATGCCAAGGGAATAATCTTGAATGTGTGTGGCAACCCTGGCAGTTAACACCACTCTCATGTCTGGCACACCTCCCAGGTGTATCAGATGTTCACTAGGGGTGATATCCCACAGGGTCATTTACTAGGGGATGCAGGTTATGCACTGGAACCATAGTTAATGATACCGTCAACCATGCACATACTTGCTGAAGAATGCCATAATGAGGCACATGCTCAAACCAGAAATATCATATAGTGTATGTTTGGGCTGCTGACGTCACACTTCCAGTGCATAGATACATCTGGAGGAGCCCTGCAGTACAATCCATGTACTGAATTGTTTTCCGACTGTGTCATGCTACACAAAATCATCCTGAGAAAACGGCTTCAGCAAGCTCAATGAGGGAAAAAGGCACACATCCCATCACCAATGGCAAGGTCACCACAGCCATATGCAGGTGAGTAAGTCAGAGGGGAAAGTAGCAGCTGCTGTAGGTGTAGGCAGATGTAGCTGCACTCAGTATGCCCTCGCATTGGCTAAGAGACAATTCATAGCACACTCACTCACCACCTAAGGACTTAGAACCTTCCTCCGATGCACATACATATAGTCACATTGGATGCACATACATATAGTCACATTGACGGCAGGCAACTGTCACGACCTTTACCTACTGATGTAATGGCTGTGTACTGCTTGCATCAGACAGAGTCCGCCCTGACCCAAAACTGTTGCAACTGCTGGATTTACAAGGTAAGTGTTAAACCAGGAGTGTATTATGTAATAATATTATTGACTGGCATATCTTTGCATGTTGTTACTAGGTAGTGTAAGCAAGTAAAAGGTGGGAGATTTGTACAGAAATTACTTTAATATGTGACATCAGAGACTTATTTGACTTGTATGTGTCCATTATTAAGTAGTAGGCCTCAGGCATCAAAGATTCACACAGTCACTTTTTTCACACTTGTATCACCTACACTACAGACATTAATGTCAAATGTGTGATATGCAATGCACATCAATCTGTTAACTTGCAGAACCAGAACTATTGACCCATAAGCCCAAAAAGCCTTATCTGCAAGACTAGGGAAAGAATCAGCATGCACCTTATCCATAAGGACATAGGTGACTTCAACACGCTTTACCCAACCCATAAGGTTAGCTCTTGCTAATTAATCCTAGTGCACTACTTTGATACTGACCCCAAAGTCCTGGATAGGGATGGCAGGACATACCACCTATGTTGAGTTATCCAAGGCCTTTGACATTATCCCCCATTCAAGTATCATTGAGAAAATCTCCTTTCTGGGAATTAACCCACACATTACTAGATGGATAGCTAACTGGCTTTCTGACAGAACACACACTGTCAAAGTTGGGGACTCGACCTCCACCTCCAGACCACTTACCAGAGGAATACCACAAGGATCTGAGCTGGGCCCTCAGCTGTTTGGAAACTATTTCTCTTAAGTTCAGGCAAAGGTAGATGGCTTGTGGCTTACCGAGTTTGCAGATGACTGTCAACTGGATGCAGTCATATAGCAACCCCAACTACATTAACATATTACAGAAGGGGTTGGCACAGACAAAATGACTGGTGCCAAACTCACAGACTGAATCTTAAAGCAAAAAATGCCTCATAGCATCCATCTAAGCTCAAACACAGTCTTGCAAGACTTGGGAACACATGTTGATAGCAAACACATACACTTCAATCACTGTGTCCATAGTGGTGGGACACACATTCAACATTGCTCACCTCATAAATAAGGCCATCACATCCAAGACCAGAGTAGTCATGTAGCTCTGCTGTAGTCTACCCTTATCAGACCACTTTCTGTCTGTACCTCACCAGACACCTGCAGCAACTAGAGAAAACACAGAGATTTGTGACTGGAAGAATCCAGGGCCTCCCAAACATGACATACATGTAAAGACTGAAGGACCTGTCACTGTTCTGAGCATCATGTGGGCTGCTGAGAGGTGACCCATGCCTGGCCTACAGAGGAGTCTCTGAACCTTCCCTACTAGAACTATTGGAGATCTGCAAATCAAATGGTACAAGAATAAATTGCTTCAGTGATCTCAGCCTAGCATGTGACATAAACAGAACATCCTCTGGAAGACAGATATATCTACCAGCAATTGCCACTCCTCTGTAATTAGGCTCCCATTGCATGTGAAGAAATGTTCCTCAATGACCCTATTCAAGCGCAACTTTGACAGATGGATGGAAGATTGTAAATTCAACCCTGGGGTGGCACCTGTGTCCCATATGGACAGGGCCATTTGGTTGTTGTTGTATCTTTCGGCTTTTCCCGGTTAGGGGTTGCCACAGTGGAACTCCAGTTCACTAATGATGGGCAGTAGATTTTTATGTACCGACTTACCAGGCCTGACGCACAACCTTCAATGAAGGTACACCCGTTCACGCATGTCTCCGCACAGAAGGCGCATTAGCTGAGGATCAAATGGGACATTTGGTGCTGATCACAAAATCATTTTGCTAACAATGACAATCTAACTATCCTCAGTAAAGGTACTTGTGTTTTTACATGGCTAGGCTTGTAAATGCCCTAGGGCTGTTAGGCTAGTAACCTCCTATGAACGTATGAAGCTATGAACCTATGCAGGCCTCCCAACATCTCCTCTCCTCTCCAACATGCTTTGCTGATGTCATCCATTATAAGCTGACCTGCAATCTTGTAAAAGTTAGACTTGTGCAGTGGCGCTTGCATAAAGTACTGAGTTCTGTAGTCTGTGTGCTTAGATAGGTCATAAGGTCACAGTAGGTTACTTGGCTATTGGCCATAAGGCCTCTTAAAGCCTGGCCATGTTATACCCTTGTGCCTTTATGGACCAAGATACATTGACTATGTTTGTGCATGAATCTCAGATCAGCACTGTCTGCCTCTCTCTAACAAGGACATAGGTGAAACCCCTGGTATACATTTCCTGTTTCCCATCCAGTTGTCCAGGTTACACTTAAGAGTCATTGAGAGGCTATGTTTTATATGAACTGGGAGTTTGTTCCAGAGGAGTGACAACCTCTGGGAGGCGTAGCTGTCTTTCCAACATACCCTGTTAATATTGCAGGCTAGGTTAAGGTCCCTAGAGTGAATGAATCTTGTTCCACTGGATTTGTGGATGTGCAGCAGCTTTATCAAGGCAAGGTCTGAGACTGCTGTGTAGGCCAGTCACAAGTTACATCTAAGCAATCTGTACGATACTTAGTAAAGTGATAGGGCCTTTGTCTGTCTGTGTAGGTCATGTTGCGAGCCCTGAATTTTCTTTGTGAGAAATCCCTGAGGTGTCTCCAGGTGCTACAGCTGTCTGGTGACATACATACAGAAAGGAGCATTGTACTGTATTAATGGTTTGATGAGAGCCGAGTAGAGGGGGGTTATAACCTCCTTAACTTTGGATGCTATACCCTTGCTTATGAGGTGTGTAATGTAGAAGACTTTCCTTACTGCTGTGGACACCTGATGATCAAAGTTAAGGCTGCTATCAACTTGCATTCCTAAATCCCTCACCACTGGGTTTGAACTTAGGGGGGTATTATTAATATTGTAATTAACATGGGTTTCTCCTTCGCCAGAGGGGATGATATTGCATTTTTTTTGCATTTAGTTTAAGTCATTGGCTTTGACACCAGTTGTTTGTCTGTGTAAGCCCATTTTGTAGTATGTTGACATTTTTGGGGAATTCGATGATTGCACCCAGTTTGCAGTCATCAGCAAACTTGGTAAGCCATAGGCCATTTATTTTTTTGTGAACTTCTGAAAATAGATACCATAAAGTAGTGGGCCTGGCTCAGATCCTTGTGGAACACCACTAGTAACAGGTCTTCTAGTAGAGGTGGCATCCTCATTTATTTATTTATTTGACATTTGTTAACTGGGTTAGTCCAGCTGAGCCAACAGGACCATTTTCAGTAAAGAACTGAGGAGAAAAGCTCCAGTTTACAGAAAAAATTATTAGTTAATTTACAGCAATGTAGAAAAAAAGCCAAAAGGTACAAGGTTGACATATAGTTTTGAAACACAAAGTACACAAGCTATAGACTGATAACAGACTAATGAGTTATTTACAACAGCATGTATAAACAAAGAATTGCAGTATAATTCATCACTTCATCAATTCATCACACATCACTCAATTGTATACTTATACTATTTTTTGGAACCCCTTTATTTTGTTGTTCTTTAATAAGTGTTTCATGTATGACTTATATCTATCCACAGACTTTGTAAACTGAGTTAATGTGTAATTTGTAAAGATGTTTGTATAACTTCCTTTGGAACTTTTCTCCCCGGGCCTCCGCTGAAAATGGACATGTATCCAGTCGGACATTCCCAGTCAACAAATGTAAAATAAAATAAAATAAAAATAAATAAATAATGTTGAAATATACAGTTCACAAGCTATCAATTGATTGCATAATAAGTGGGTTATTTACAAGACAGTATAAAACAAAGAATATGAATATTGACATACAGTGCAGGAATGAAGTACATAGATTATACATCGGGTGGAGAAATAACAAATACTAATGATGAGCAGCTTTTGAAAATAACTTGCTCTGTGTGAGAAAGCAGAGTCAGTATAAGCATATATTTTACATGTAATGTAGCTGTGAGGAAGATGGTCAGTAAAAGCATGGAATTTGCAGCAGATAGAGTGAAATTAGTTGTGTATGGAGGAGAGATATATAAGGATGAAAATATTGTATTTTGGATATGCTAAGGACGGAGATAGTATGAGCAAAAAGTTCTGAAATAGGCAGAGTAGAGGTGGAAGAGAAGTGGAGTGGAAATGAAAAATTAAGGGGAGTTATGCCAAGGGCACGTTCTTGAGTTCAGGAGGTAGTTTTTGACTTCATATTTAAAGAATCTGGTACAGTTGATGTTACGGATGTGAGGAGGAAGCCTATTCCAAGCTTGGAAGACTGAATTTCTTCTGTAGAGGAGTTTGCCAATAGTTTTGTTTGGTTTATATATGTCAAACAGGTTCTGGTTAGATCTATGAAGTGAACAAGCTGGGATATAAGAGGATACTAAGGAAGAAAGAGAGGGGCAGGCTATGGATTTATTTAGCAGGGAGTATGTGAGCTGCAGCTGGGAAAGAAGCAGGAGCTGGGGGAATTCAAGCCATTGAAGTTTTTTCAAGGCAAGGCAATGGTGTGATTTATATGGTTGGTCACTGGTGAATCTGTCTATATTATTATAGGTGTGCTCGAGTTTGTTTAGAAGGGAAGACTGGAGATGGGTAAGGATAGGAGAGACCTAGAGAAGGCATGGAAGGAGAAAGGCTTGAACTAGAGTGGGTTTGGTGGTGGAAGCAAGGATTTTTTTTATTTCTATAGAGAAGACCCAATTTTTGGTTTATTTTTTTTTTTAAATACAGTGTTGTATATCGATGCCAAATTTTAGCTGGTCGTCGATTATAGTACCAAGGAGTTTGGTGTGTGGTTCTGCTTTGATAAGGGTGTTATCATGAGAAGAGGTATTAAACATGGATTTGTGGTGGGAGAGAGATTTGGGAAGGAGTAGTAGGAGCTTAGTTTTTCTGGGGTAAATATGAGTTGGTGGTCAGTTAGCCATTTTTTTCACAGATGAGAAAGTGTTTTGGGGTTATGGAAAAAAGGCTAGAGATGACTGTATGTTTTCTGTTTGTGAGACGGTTGGCAATCCATCTAGAGACGTAAAGATTAATCCCCAGCTGGGTGAGTTTCTCAATGATGCCTGAGTGGGAGATTGTGTCATATGCCATGGCTAGCTTGAGAAAGGTAGTGTGAAATGTTTTGCCTTCATCCAGGGCCTTGGTGACATTTTTGAAGAAGTCCACAGGTTTAGCAGGCAAGATCTGTCCTTAACAAAGCCAAACTGGGTCATTTCAAGAGTTTGAAGATCATCTGTATCCTTGTTGATAAGGTCCATGATGATTCTCTCCATTACCTTGCAGAGAAGGCTTTTTAGGCTTATTGGTGTATAGTTCCTGGGGTCGTTTGAGGAGACCCCCTATGTGTAAGGGGATTATGGCTGCTGTTTTCCACTCAGCTGGGACAAAGCCAGTGCTTAGACTGAGAATGAGAAACTTGCTCAGTGGTTCCGCTAACTCCTGTTTTAGACCGTTTAATAAACAGCCTGGGATATTGTCCATTCCCATAGAGGCTGTGATGTTCTTCGTTTTCCATTGCTGCAGTCCTTACTATTGGGTATAGTCCGCATCCAGTCGGCCCGAATACCAGAGGCGCATGACCGCGCCATATCCTCAGTCTTTCGTGATCCGATGCAGAAGCAGTTTAGTGCAGGTTGGCGTTTGAAATATTTCAAACCGGAGTTTCAGACCGAATCAGAGTTGGCAACATTTTTGTTTTTCTTGCCTCAGTATTTTACCGGATGTCAGAAAAAGTGAATAACTGTATTTAAACAAATACCTCATAGGGATTACCATACATTGTGTATACCTTGTTTAGGGCCTGAGCACGACGTTGTTGGTTGCCGCTCTTGTGCTAGGTTTAACAAACGCACTATTAAGAGGAGGTTAGACTGTGCCAGATTAGTGTTTGGGAAGCGTTGCAATTATAAAATGCCGTTGGATGCAAGGACAAAGCCTAGGGTTGATGAACCGCAGTCCCGGACGCCGGTTCTTTAGGTGGCTCAGTGGAGCCAGAGGTTTTGCCAGGAGTTTCTATGGAGTCTCAGGCAGAAACTTTACTGTTACAGGATGTACCCTCTCAGGAGGCAGGCCAGGCTGAGGGGCTTCTCAGGTAACTATTCTTCCTTCCCACAGTAGTTAGAGCCTCTCCTTCTGTTGCCAAACTTCTTTTAGAGGTAGGCCAACTTCAGCTTCAGTAGGGCTTCTCCTAGCCTTTCGGGTTCTGTACCTAAGAAACATATGCTTAAAATGGCAGAAGATTTGATTACTATGATTAGAGGTTCTTTGCCCTCCTGATAAGAGGCGAACCAGAGTTTGACAGTTTTGATCAGGGTTCAGCGCCTTCTGAGTCTTCTGGAAGATTTGCAGGAGTATCCTCATTATTCTGATTCTGATGTGGAAGATGCCACTCGGCTTCTCCTCCTGAGGATTTTTCATTTTCAGAGACTCTGCATTCCATGAGGGAGCACTTTAAATGGGAAGGCCAGGATTACTCTGATTCCAGGAAGAGGCTTAGGGAATTCTTGTTTTACCCCAGCATAGGCCCTTAGCTATACCTCCTGTGTTGAATGTGGTGGAAGATGTTTTTGCAGAGGCTTCCTGAACCCTGATTCTTTGCCTCCTGCTCCTGTTAAACCTGATAGGTACTATAGGGTGCCCAAGCTCATAAGTATTTGTTTAAGAGTCCTAGGGCGGACCCAGAAACTGTTTCTCAGGGGCCTAAAGGTGTTAAGGCCTCTGTGGTTAAAATCCTGTTCCCACTGACAAAGAGGGTGGGGTAAGAAAGTGTATACTTCTTCCACTCTAGCCATGAGAGCGTTGAATTGTCAGTTTCACATGCTGAAATATCAAAATTATCTCCTTTCACAATTGAAATCTAAGGTGGATGCTTGAAGGTATTGATTGTAAAGACTTGCTGGATTTAGTTTATGTGTCTGAACAAGTGGGCAAGCATTCTTTGCAATGTGGTTTTGATGCTGTGCAGGCCTCCTCGAGGGTGGCTACCACTAGTTCTGTTCTTAGGCATGCCTGGTTGAGGGATCAAAATTTGGCTGAGCATGTTAAGACAAGGATTTTGGATGCTCCTTTACAGTCTGATCTGTTGTTTGGTTCACCTGTGGAAGCAGTTTTAAAGAAAATGGAGGACAAAGCTAAGTCTATGCAAACTGTTAAAGATTTTTTGCAGGTACAGCCACCAAGTTTAGTAGAAATTGGCCTGCTAAGGGGTGGACATATCCTGCTTATGATTCCCAGTCTAGGGGTAGGTCTAGACGTGGTAGGGGCAGGGCTCAAGGTTCTTTTAGGCCTAGAACAGGGAGTTCACCTGCTCAGTCTTCTGGTGAGGGCAGGGGTCAGTCCTTTCGTAAACAGACCCAATGACCTGCCTTTTCAGCTGCCAGTAGATTCTCACTGTCTCTTTTCAAAGAAAATTGGGATTTAATTACTCAAGACAGATGGGTGTTGGACATCATTCAGCCAGTCCCTGTATCAGGAAGGATGTTCCTAGTATCAAAGAAGGGGAACACGTGGAGACTGCTTTTGGATTTATCTCTCCTCAACACTTATCTGGACATTCCCAAGTTCAAGATGTTGACGTTACAACAGCTTTAAAGATCACTGGATGGTAACTTTAGATCTCGAGGAAGCTTACCTTCATGTGCCTATCAGGCTAAGTTACAGGCAGTATCTGCGGTTTCGAGCTGGAGATTCTCATTATCAGTTCTCTGCATTGCCCTTTGGCTTATCTACTGCCCAGAGTATTCACAAAGGTTCTGGCTCCAGTGATAGCTTACTTCAGGCTACAAGGACTTCAAATCTATCCTTATTTAGACGACTGCCTGATTCTGGCTCAAGAAAAGGAAGACCTTCTACAGCATCTGGAATATCTTATAGCAGTGCTAAGATGCCTAGGGTATTCTGTGAACGAAATAAAGTCCAGTCTAGTACCCTCTCAAGACGTGTGCTTTCTGGGTGTGAGACTGAATACAGCAGCCCAGATGGCCTTTTTAACCCCGGACAAACAAAAGAGTCTATCACTTTACTTCCATCAACTATCTCATCAGTCCGTGCTGACTGCAGAGACAGTCCTACAAGCATTAGGGTTCATGGCATCTTGTATTCTGGTGCTTCCCAATGCCAAACTGCATATGAGGAAGTTACAATGGTATCTCAAAATGTATGGACACAGCACTGCCAGTATTTAGACACTGTCATTCAAATAATACCTTGCCTTCAAAGAGAATTTTTGTGGTGGGCTCAGGAATGTCACCTAAACAAGGGACTCTCTGTGACCCGGCCAGAGTCAGATTTTACCGACAGATGCCTCAGACATTGCTTGGGGAGCTCATCTAAATGGAAAGTGGATACCAGACAAGTGGCCTGCCAGACTACAGCATCTACATATCAACATGAAGGAGATGTTAGCAGTCCAGTTCGCATTGCTGGCTTTCAAGGAGTTACTTCTTCCAGGGCAGGTGTTGATTCTAACAGACAACACAACTGTCATGTGGTACTTCAACAAACAAGGGGAACACATTCTTATCCTCTATGCAGGCAAGCAATGATTTTATGGGAGAGCACCTAACTCTTCAGGCAAGGTTTCTGCCAGGAGCACAGAACTCCTTAGCAGATATGTTAAGCAGACAAATCATGGATCCCCACAAGTGGAAACTGGATCTTCATGTATTTCAGAAATTGACAGTGTCTTGGGAACTCCAGACATAGATCTGTTCGCTTCTCCACTAAACCACCAGCTGCCACAGTTTTGCACAAAGGGGTTTCATCACACAGCTTGGAAAGTGGATGCTCTGTCTTTCAGTTGGACAAACCTTCATGTGTATGCCTTTCCACCTCTGCCTCTTCTTCCAAAGGTACTGTTAAAGGTCAGACAGGACAGGCCAAGGATGATTTTGATAGCTCCAGATTGGCCTCGCAACACTGGTACCCTCTACAACCTTGATTCCACATCTGTTATCCCAGCAGGACGGTCATCTGCTCAATGTCAAGCTTCACTCTCTTCATCTGACAGCCTGGCATATTCTGTGTTGAAACACAGCAGGTCTCAACTTCCTCAACAAGTTTTAAATGTGATTAGGGAAGCTAGAAGACCTAGTACAAGGAAAGAGCAAAATGGAAGAGATTTTTATTTTGGAGTAAAGCAAAGAATTTGGAGATTTCTGAGCCTAATTTGAGTATGGCTCTTCAATATCTTACTGAGTTACTGGACAAGGGTCTGTCCTTCTCTTCCATTAAGATTCATGCTGCAGCAATCTCAGCTCACTATGATTGTGACCCACCATTGTTTATCCTTTGTTCAAGCAGTTTCTTAGAGGCAAAATATAAGACCCGCTCCTACTCCTGCTTGGGATCTCAATTTTGTGTTGGAAAAACTTACTCTACAACCTTTGGCTACTGCTGAATTGAAATATTTGTCATGGAAGACTGCTTTTTGTTGGCTATTACTTCTGCAAGAAGGGTGTCTGAGTTGCAGGCCCTTATGGCAGTCGAGCCCTTTTGATTTTCCATAAGGATAGGGTATCAACTAATCCTTCCTTTATGCCTAAGGTGGTTTCTAGTGTGGCTTTAAACCAAACTATTCATTTGCCTACTTTTATGCAGACCCCAAAAAAAGATTTTGCATACTTTAGATGTACACAGGCAATTGCTATTACTTAAGCAGGACTAAGGATTTTAGGCAGTCTCAGCAGTTGTTTGTTTCCTTTGCTTTGAGTTCAGGGCAAGCCTGTGTCAAAACAAACTATTTCTAGGTGGATTGGCTTTTGCATTGCGTTTTGTTATTCCCATCATGGCAAGGAGGTTCCAGCTGGGATTAGGCCTCATTCCACTAGGGCTACTGCCACTTCAACAGCATTTCGGGGTGGCAACTAAGGATATTTTGGAAGCAGCTACTTGGAGTTCAGTGCATACTTTCTCATTATCACCTTCCTATCTACTCTAAGTCTAGGGCTGGTTTTGCCACAGCTGTTTTGCAAGGCATGTTGTCAGCTCCTGCTTCTTTATGATTTGCCAGCCTCCCTTACCTCTGCTTTGGGATTCTACCCAATAGTAAGGACTGCAGCAATGGAAAACGAAGAACATAGTACAGTTTTGTACCTACCATAAATGTAGATGTTCGAGGATTCCATTGCTGCATCCTTCCCCTGTGTGTTTAGGGGTGGTTGTGTAGGTGAGTTTCCCTGCTTATATTTTTGTATATATTGTTCATGTTTTGGTGCAGGTATTTTGGGCCTTGTCTTTTTAGGGTCTTCTGACATCTGGGGCAAGAAAAGACTGAGGATATGACTATACCCAATAGTAAGGACTGCAGCAATGGAATCCTCGAACATCTACATTTATGGTAGGTACAAAACTGTACTTTTTTGACCTTGGAGAGTGTGGCTATGACCTGCTGTCTGGAGATACAAGGCAGAAAACAGGTGACAGGTATGCTATGGGGTATGATTGGTGGGGACAGGGGGGGGGGGTGAAGTTTTCACCAAACCTGTCCGCTAACAGGTTGGCGATGTCCTCAGGTTCAGTATGAGTGCTACCGTTCACTACTAGTTCTTCAAAAAGCTGGGCCTTCCCTTTAGATTTCGGACATAGGTAAAGAATACTTTGTAATTTTTTTGGCTAGGATGCTAATTTAGTTTTGCAATTAGCTTTAGAGGACTTTCCAAGATGTCTAATTTGCTTGTTTATGCTTTTAGAGGGAGTTCTTCCCATGCTGGGAATGTTCCCTCTTGTTTTTTGACAGCAGTTTCTTTCTCTTATTGTATAACTTGTTTATGATTGCTGTCCACTGTGGTGGCTTATTTTTTGATGAGGATCTTGATTTGATCTGTTGAGGTACAGCTGAGTCTATACATTTATATAGGTGTTTATACAGGACATTTGTGTACACCTCAGTATAGGGGTCATTGCTGTCGATGTTGGCAGTGAGTTTGAAACTACTGATGCCATCGCTCAGTAGGCTATAGTTTGCTTTGGAGAAATTTTTTAACTTTATTCTCCTGAGGCTGGGTCAGGCACAGTCATTACTTTGAACGAGACTTGTGATTGGATTTTACCAGAGAGGGCCCAACACGTGGGGTGGTGCAACAGTCCCCCATGTTGGTGAGCACTATGTCAAGGATGTTAGAGCACCCTGTGGGGTGCTAACTGTTTGCTAAAGAACATTTGTGTCAAAGTCCAGGAACCTTTGGGCAAGTGCATTTGTGCTCATATATGTTACCCAATCAATGGAAGGATAGTTAAAGTCACCCATGACCAAGGTATTTGATTGCATTATGAGTGACTCAAGTAGGTCCAGGTAGGCGGTGTGTTTTTTGTGGTTTATGGTGGGGGATCTGTAGCCAACAGTGATGTGGAGGGGAGTCATTCCTACAGTTAGTTGGACTTGGAGTAACTCTAGGGAGTTCTACTGTTTAACCAGTCTTGAGGTGTTTGTCTTTAATGAAGATGGATACTCCTCCTCCCTTGTTTTTTTTTTCATGTTCGTTTTGTGGTCTGAACGTGTGGAAGGCATTGTTGCCCTGTATGGCAGGGGTACTCTGAGACCTTGAACCATGTCTCTGTGACTGTGCAGACATCAGCATCCTCCAAGGTGGGAAGTGCTTCCAGTGAGTGCAGTTTCTGACTTAGACTCTCAGCATTAAGCAGCATAACCCTGAGTTTGTTCCTAGAAGATGTTCTTACCTCAGGAATTTTATTCTTATGAGATTGTGTGAAAAAGGTACTATGGGGGAAGCAAGTACCTTTGCCAGTGACCTAAAGCCTAGAGGTGACAGGTGAAGACCATGTCTGGCAAAACACCATGGCCTGACAAACATATCATCCCTGGCTGTCAGGTACTAAATCCTCATGGATTGACACCAGACGCTAAGCTAATTGTTGAAGTCAATCATTTTTTGTTTGTATTGTGGCATTGTCCTGGGTGAAGGAAGAATGCTGCTTAGCCTTAGGGACATACCTACCTGGGACACATAATCTGAAAGCTCAGTCATGTCTCTTCATATAGTCCAATGAGGTATGTCTCAAGTCATTCACTCCAACATGGACTGTGACAGAGTCATAACAGTACTTGTTGAGAGACTTGAGTGTGTGCATGATTTGATTGATCCTGGCACCAGACAGGCAACTGTGACCTTCTCCTTGTCCAGCCTAGTGAGGGGTCATCTGTGTGTCTCACTATGGAGTTGCCTATGACCAAGACATTTGGTTTAGATATGGTTTGCCTTAGGATCTTATTGGGTGAGACACTGATGCATGTGTTATGTGTAGTGGGTGCTGTTGGGTCCTTGTTGTGTGGACACGGTTTGCGCTTGGGAGGTCTCTGCTCTTTTGGTATATTTCTAGTGTGTAGTTCCGCATATATGGGTTTGTGTGTTGTGTGCTTGGTATGTGTGGGAGGTGGAGTGTGGGTGCTGACAACCTGCTTGGTATTTGGTTTGTTACATGAGAGAGAGAGCATTGATTCCAGATTCATAGTATAGATGCATCTCTCACGTATTGTATTTGTATGTTTTGGGAGTAATAGGTTGCTTGTATACATGAGGCAATTGCTACATTGCCTCAGGATGCCCATGTCAGTCAGGCTGGCTGGAGAAATGGTGTGAAACTGACCTTCTAGTATGTCAGGTGCGTTCTGTAATACGTTGTGTTATTTCCATAGTCTCCTCACCAGACACTGCTGATGTCATCAGCTATAAAGTGTTGTTTGAGACACTCCAAGCCAGTCTTGAGCTGTGGCACTTGCCTTAAATACAGAGTTCTGTAGTCTGTGTAATTATGTAGGGGTTCTAGTCTCACTACAGTCAACGTGTGTGTGTGTGTGTGTGTGTGTGTGTGTGTGTGTGTGTGTGTGTGTGTGTGTGTGCTTGACATTACAGAGGGCCTTTTATACCAGCATGTGGGACACTGTTGAGATTTTAAGTGTTTTCTTCTGATTTATTTCTTAGAAAAACTGCATTGCCGCCTACTTTTCGGCATTTTCCTGCTTGCAAAAGTTGATGTCTGTGTTAGAAACAGTATTTAGAACATACCTAGAGCCTGTTTATTGCATTTTTTGGGTTGCACTTAATTTAAAATCGTTTTTTCTTAAAATTGTATTTTACCTGCCTCTGATCTAACACACATGTGTTGGGGTCATTTATTGCACTGTTCTGACTAGTTTGCTACTTGTGTGTCTCTGCTATCCTTAAACAAAAACAAAAAAATCTTGCTATTTTCCCACTTTCTGTAATTTAAAAGAAAGTTCATTTACAGAGTTGCTGTTCTGAACTGTTTGTAAGTTTCTTGGAGGCCAGTGCTTTCTTGGACTAAAGAGAAGTCTCTGTGTTCACCAGTGGCAGTGGTTAACACTGAGCAGCCTGCCTGTCCCTGTAGGTGTGGTTACTGCCTAGAAACTGTAGTTTTATTGGCCATTTTGGGTCAATTCCAAACTCCTTGATCTGTCTCTCTTAAAACCCTGCAGCCGCATGGTTTTGACTTCTTCCCAGGCTTGATAGTTGTTGCTGAAGCACCTACCAAGAGCAGAAAATGCTGAGAGAAGAAGGGAGCCACTTTTGAGGTTTTAAGTATTTTCTTCTGATTTATTTCTTACAAAAACTGCATTGCCAGCTAGTTTTCGGTGTTTTCTTGCTTGTAAAAGTTGATATCTGTGTTAGAAACAGTATTTAGAACATACCTAGAGCCTGTTTATTGCATTTTTTGTGATGCACTTAATTTAAAATTGTTTTTTCTTAAAATTGCATTTTACCTGCCTCTGATCTAGCACACATGTGTTGGGGTCATTTATTTCACTGTTCTGACTAGTTTCCTACGTGTGTGTGTCTGCTATCCTTAAACAAAAACAAAAAAATCTTGCTATTTTCCCACTTTCTATAATTTAAAAGAAAGTTCAGTTACAGTGTTGCTGTTCTGAACTGTTTGTAAGTTTCTTGGAGGCCAGTGTTTACTTGGATTAAAGGGAAGTCTCTGGGTTCACCAGTAGCAGTGGTTAACACTGAGCAGCCTGCCTGTCCCTGTAGGAGTGGTTACTGCCTAGAAACTGTAGTTTTATTGGCTATTTTGGGTCAATTCCAAACTCCTTGATCTCATTTTCTTAAAAACCTGCAACTCTTTTTTGCGCGATCTTGCGCACAGAGCAGCTTCGGGCAGTGCCGGTTAGCTGGGGTATATTATTCCTGGCTCCACAAAGTCTGCGCTGCCAATTTTCCCTTAGAACTAGGCAAGCCTCAACTCAAGTGCTTCACATCAACTGCTCTTATTGCAGCACTTGCATAACCCAAATCAGCACTTGTCCAAATCTCCTAGACAGCACTATTATTTTCCAAATCTCCTAGACAGCACTATTATAATGCAGCATAAGACCCTAGATTGCCTGCAAGACAAGTGAAATTTACTTTGTCAAGCATGTCCAGTGGTCAGCTTCAGGTGTACTCTCCAGTTCATCTGGTGGAATTGGGCATCCTGAGGCAATGTCACAACTGCGTCATGTATACAGACAACCCTCTCCTCTTACCTCTAGACACAAACACTTGTGAGAGATGCAAATACATAGCCAGACTGGAGGCTAAGCGCTCTCAACCCATGACTGTAACAGACAGTCAATAGGAGGAGACACACTAGTATCACACCACCAGTCACACATGGATCTACAAAACAAGCACCGGCAAAACAGACACATAAATACACAAAAACATATTTGGAGGCACTAGATACCAATCTGAAAAAAAAACAGTGCCCTCCAAAGCAGACAAGCAAGCAACCTGCACCTCCAAACACAAACCAGAAAACACATAATTCACCTCAGCAGTGTGCCTCACAACAGCCCCTAAGGCAAAACACCATACCCAACACGCTAGTAATAGGAGACTCTATAGTAAGGCACACGGATGTTCCACTCACCAGGCTGAACAAGGAGAAGGTTACTGTCAGCTGCCTGTCGGGTGCTACGATCTGCCACATAACACAGGCACTTAGGTCACTCCAGAACAAGTACAAGTATGACGCTGTCATTGTACATGTTGGTGTGAATGATCCAAGACATACCTCCCTGGACTACATGAAAAGAGACATTGAGGATCTCTCTGGTCATGTAGCCCAAGCTGGTATGACCCTCACCTTGAGTAGCATACTACCTTCACCTAGAATGATACCACAATACAAAGACAAAATGATAAATTTCAACAATTGGCTAAGCTTCTGGTGTCATTCTAAGGGGATCCAGTGTCTGTCTGCCTGGGATGACATGATAGACAAGCCTCGCTGTTTCGCCAGAGATGGTTTGCACCTGTCACCCCTAGGCTTTCAAATACTGGCCAAGGCTCTTGCCGTCCCCATAGTGCCTTTTTTAGGCAAGGCTCAAAGGACAAACCAACCACCGTAACCAGCACAGGTAACCAAAAACTAAGGGTAATGCTACTCAACGCCAGAAGTCTCAACCTCAAAATGCATGCACTCGAGGCACTCCTCAGTATGGAGAAAATCGATGTTTGTGCAGTGACGAAAACCTGGTTCAAGGCTCCAGAGAGCACCCCAGCACTACCAGGTTACATTTCATATCATACCTTCTGGCCTCAGTTACTGGATCGCAGTACAAAGGGCGGAGGTGTATCCATATTCATCAAGGATACCCACATCTCCAGGTTAGTGGCGCAGCATGATGCCCCAGAGATCATCCATGCACAACTATCAGCAGGCAAAACCACATTTCAAGTCGTAGCCTGTTATAGATCGCCCACCATGTCCCAAGATGCTCACTCAGCATTCCTTGAGGCATTGGAAAATATAAAGGTCCTACCCAACACCATAATTTTGGGTGATTTCAACTACCCTGGTATAGACTGGGTGAACTACCAAAGTTCTAACTCCTATGCCCAGCAGTTCATAGAATTTATAAATTCAAATGCCTTTGAACAACTGGTATGTTCTCCCACTAGAGGGGACAACATATTGGATTTAGTCATCACAAATATGGGCGGCCATTGTACCACACCCGTTATCACTCCCTCTCTGGTCAGATTAGACCACAAACTGATAACCCTAGACATCCACACCCCTCCACCTCCCCCTGTCAAAGAAACCATCGTGAAAAACCTTTCCAAAACAAACTTCAAACTACTTGCGTCAAAAGTGGAAAGCTTCACTATTCCCTTGCAGAAGGATAATGATATCCAGGATGCAGAATCCTACACCAAGGCACTATATATGCATCTTCAGGATTGCATGGACCGTGCTATCCCAAATAAAACCAAGACTCCTTCCTCAAGCAAGAAGAAACCAGTCTGGTGGACCCTGGCCATAAGCAAGCTATACAATAAAAGGAGGAGACTTATACAAAAAAGGCCAAATCTCAAGTTGAAAAATCTTCCCTGATCAGCCTTAGTAAGAAATTGAGGGCCCTCATCAAGTCAACTAAAACCAATTTCGAAAAGAAAGTTGCCAAGGATAACCATAAGGCCTTCTATGGTTATGTCAAAAACCTAAATGACAACGTTCAGGTCTGTTCTGAGCTAGTACAAAATAGAACAAAATACACTGACCCCACTGACATTGCCAACATCTTGGCTGACAGGTTCAGTGCAAACCCCCCCCCCCTCACCACCTTCAGGGCCTATTATTATTCCAGGGGATTGTGTAACTCCAATTATTACTGATACGTTGGTTATTAAGGCTCTATCTAAAGCTAAAAACACTGCCTCCATGGGACCAGATGGTGTCCCTGGCTGTGTCATACGCAAACTCCAAAATGAATTAACCCTGCATCTGAATAACCAGTTCAGTCTCAGCCTCTCGACAGGATATGTGCCCATAGAATGGCGCACAGCAACAGTGGTTCCGCTGCACAAGGGTGGGCCCACAACCGACCCTGGGAACTACCGACCAATAAGCCTGACCAGTCTGATCTGTAAGGCAATGGAGTGAATCATTATGGAACTCATAAATGGAG
Organism: Protopterus annectens; assembly: GCF_019279795.1. NCBI lineage: Eukaryota > Metazoa > Chordata > Ceratodontiformes > Protopteridae > Protopterus > Protopterus annectens. Next base: position 736,868,484 of record NC_056733.1, read on the forward strand.
AGATTGGGAACCTCCAAACACTTGACCCCACACAGTTTGGCTTCTTCAAGGGCAGATCATGCCTCCTGAACCTGGTGGACTTCTTTGAGACAGTTACTCAGGCTATAGATAAGGGAAAGGAGGTACACACAGCTTACCTTGACCTTGCTAAAGCATTTGACACCATTCCCCATTCAGGTATTATTGATAAACTCACCAACCTGGGCATAAACCCTTACGTCACAGGATGGGTCACAAACTGGCTCTCAGACAGATTCCACAAAGTAAGAGTAGTGGGATCTATGTCCGAATCCAGACCAGTAACGAGTGGTGTGCCTCAGGGCTCTGTCCTGGGGCCCCTCCTGTTTGGCATATACTTCTCAGAAGTACAGGCAAGCACTGAAGGGCTGTGGCTGAACAAGTTTGCGGACAACTGCAAGCTGGGTGCTATAATAGTGTCTCCGGCCGACATGGATATCCTCCAGAAGGGCCTTAATGAGACTGATGCATGATGTCAAAGCCATGGTCTCAAGCTAAATGCTAAAAAATGCATAGTAATCCCCTCTGGAAAAAAACAGAGTACCCGGAAACTACAACATAGGAGGTAACCCCTGAAATCTGAAGTAGTAATAAGGGATCTAGGGACCCAAGTAGATAGTCAGCTTTCCTTTGATAACCATGTTGCCAAGGTGGTTAGAAAATCCTTATATGTGACCCATCTGATCACGAAAGGGTTTGCATCAAGATCTAAGGATGTAGTGGTACCCCCTCTGCTCTTCCCTTATCAGACCCATTATTGAGTACAATGCACCAATTGGAATGTACCTGACTAGGCATCTCCAGCAGCTGGAGAGACCACAGAGGTACCTCACTAAGAGGATTACTGGCCTCAAACAGTTGCCCTATGCAGCACAATTGAAAAAACTAAGGCTTTTCTCTGTGGCATACCGCCTTCTCAGAGGCAATCTCTGTCTAACATACAGAGCCATGTCCAACCCAGAACTGTTGAACATGCTCCATCTTAGCAAAACCAAATCCACTCGAGCTACATGCTCTAGGGATATAAACCTCAGCACAACAATGAATAGAACATGCTGGAGGGATAGATTCCCTTCGCAAAGACTTCCCTTGCTGTGGAACAAGGTCCCGATCTACATAAGACAGAGCCCCTCACTATCACTCTTCAAGAGGAACCTTGACGAGTGGATGGGTAATAGAAAGTTCACACCAGGGATCATATCAACAGCTCTACTAGATAGGGGCTAAGGGTACTAGCTGCTAGATCAAGGGCCTAGGGAACTAACCAAAGGAGCAGTGAATACCGCAAAATGTAGCTGGACTAATATATGCCTTCGGGCAGATAGCCCAGTACCTACCTATGAACCAGACACTGCTGATGTCATCAGCTATATCTGAATTGTGGATGTGCACTATTTCCACTAAGGTAGGGTCAGAGACTGGCCCTGGAGGGCAGACAGAAGTCACCTGATCCTGTATGACAGAGATTACAGTGACATAGATTTCAGTCTATCCACATACATCATGGGATGATTTGTATGCACTGTGTTTTCTTGGTGAGTAACCGGTGTGGTCTCTCCAACTGCTGCATGTGTCTGGTGAGGCACATGCAAAAGTGAGCATTATACTCTATATTAGTGTTCTGATGAGGTTCAAGTATATACAATGCTGTAATATAATCCTGAGATCTGAATGAGATGGCATGACTTATGATGTGCACAACAGAGGCTTTCAGTACCAGTGTGGACACATTGGTTGAAGTTCAGAGTGCTGTGTACTTGTATTCCCAGTGCTTGCATCACTGGATTTCAGCATTGCAGTTCTATTGTCAGTGTTGTACTTAGCAGGGAATTCCACGTTGCAGAAGACCAAAATAGTGACACACTTTTGCATTTATTTGTAGACTATGTGGCTTTGTCACCAGTCATTTGTTTGTGTCAGCCCCTCCTGTAGTATGTTATCATCATAGGTGGACTCAGATTGCACGCGGTATGCAAGAATCAACAAACGCTCTAAGCCAAAGGCCGTATACTTTATCCTGGACTATTGGGAAATAGATTGCAAACAGTAAAGGGCCAAATACAGATCCCTGATGGTAACAGCTCTACTGGTATAGGTCAGTTCACCAACTTTCAAAGTATGTGTTCTGTCAGTGAGCCAACTGGTTACCCATCTTGTGACATGAGGTTTAATCCCCAGCTGGGAGAATTTCTCAATTATCCCTTCATGGGGAGTGTGTTCAAACCCGAGGCCAGTTGAGGATAGCCAGTATGTACTGTTTTATCTTCATCCAGGCCTATCACACAGAATCAATTGGCTGTGACAACATCACAGATTGCCTGTCACGTGACTCATCACATACACCTTTTTGACACAGTTGAATACACACTTTAACACACACCCTCCACACAGAATGTGTTACTGTAAAATGGTAAATTCAACATGCATCCATGTGAAATTAGGGGGGTTGACAGCACCTGATGCATGCATGCATGTATAGACACATCTTGACTCTCCTCATCTGTCAGGTAGACCAACTGGTCATCATGGACCTTTTACTAAATGGATACTAGTAATATCTTGGCTGTGTGCAACAGACCTGTGTGAGTTGTTAATGCTACATGATGTCTGTTACATCTGTTAGATGTCTTCAGAGAGGTCATGGAAGGCATACATAATAACATTATCAGCATTTTGAACTTGATAAGCCCAACACATTTGACACAAATCCACACTGAGGTTTTCACTCAGCACTGTCAGATGTGGCCATATTCACCTATATCACCAGGTGGGTATACCAGTGTATCACATACATGGCATCTAAATATAATGACGTGTGTGAAGTGACCTGTATCTCAGGTCCAGTGATCAGATCCGTACATCAGAGCTGTCTGCTGGGCTTTTTCCTGTCTATTATTTAAGTGATGAACATCACAGATGACATACAAAACCTGTGTCCAGACAGCTGCCTGAAGGACTACAGATTGTGGGCAATCATTGACTCCAACTGTGGTATTAGTGTAATACAGACAGTATCAGCACACACCAAAGATTGCTGCCACAGCCATGACAACAACTGCATTGACAAGAAAACACAAGGGGATTTGTTATGTCAGGAAAACAAACACACAACCCAAGTATAATGTATACATCACACTCTATAATCAGACCAGTAGGTATGTGACCTGTGTCCTGGGGTAGATGGTAAGTGGAACATCCACCAGCATGTGGTAACAGTGCTGACTTCTCCCTTGTATGTAACACAACTACTGAGTATGTGAAGGTCATCCACATCAGAGGCCATAATACCTCCATAGTTCACAAGCTTTGTCACACCAATAACTGAGTAAAGTGCGCCCTCTTCATGTACCTCCCCACACGTCTTCCACTGTGGTGTAAGTGAAGTGTACCACCTTTGTCACAGTGAGTTGTCACACATCTTATTGGCCATACCTAGGTATTCTTTTTGTGGCATAACATAAACATTATTGTCTGATGGTGCGGTACCCCCATCAAGTTGTTGCACCAGATTCATGTGTGCTACCTGTTTTGGTGATGCACACAGTACATACATAGGTGTTTGACAACATTAAAGGCATGTATATCATTCCAGACAGTGTGGTTTTGCCACACACACACACACACACACACACACACACACACACACATATATATGTATATATATATATATATATATATATATATATATATATATATATATATATATATATATATATATATAGAGGTTTACCTTCATATCGGCGATCCCAATATGGGTGAAATGGCTTCTGCGATTACCAAAGTGCGAACGTCTCCAACGTCGAATTCCACATAACCGAACGGCAAAACCTCGCCCCTTTTTGACCCATGGTAGCACTGGTGTGGAGGTGTAACACTGCCGGAAATGTAGAAATTCGACATTATTTTGACATTTAAAAATTTCCGCTCCATTAGTTTTGCTTAAATGGTTCGATTAAGTGGCCGATCGATCATGTGTGATTGATATGAAGGTAAACCATATATATATATATATATTTGCCATGCACACCAGTCAGCTAGCGTGTATTGATCATAATGTCACATGCAGGTATAGCAGTGTACCTCCTAACACCTCCAGCAGATGTTATGGTGCCAGGACAGTGTACATGATTACCTTCATAGAGTGTGAATGTATGATAATAGTTGTCAAGTGTGTTTGTGTAGAATCATTGCTGAGCACTCTGAATCACATGTACGTTACGTCAGAGGAATGGGATTGCTGGTGGTATTATTTTGATATTGTCCATGATTGTGCTTACTTCCTTTAATGTTGTTCATGGCCCTTTACCTGTTTCTACTTGCTGGAGACCTTTGCTGTGATTGCATTCATATTCAGGCAAATTAATTTGCACAGCTTCACAATACGCACCCTACCCCAATTGTATACAACATTCCTGATGGATGTCCTCTGCATTATTCATGTAAGAATGATTATCTCACACAGACATCTTCCCATTGTTACATCACCTTGTGTGACAGTCACATAATATACATTTTCACTGTGCAGTCCCTGTACCAGACTGTGATTGGTGTTGCTGCTACAACCATCTTCCATTGACATGCCCTCATCTGCTGTACATCAGGTTGTTTCACCTGTCCTCTTTCCCTGTGTTCATTCCTACAATTCAGCTGTGTCGTCCTCTTCAACACACACACTTCCCCTGAGTGTTTATTTTACATGGCAGTCCATGTACCCTTACAGATCATTTACACACCTTCAGTACAGAATGCCAGGAATGGAATTACACAATAATCTGCCCTGTAGATACACTGTCCTGTGCTGTGTTTGGACCATTTACTTAGCAATCATACCTCTCAACTGTCCATTACAGAATGCCCAGATTTTTGCCTTTATATCTTTTGGTGTGCTCCTTATCAAATTTTGGTTTTCTGCCATAATACTGGGATGATCTCAGGAGTGATGTGACTCAGTAATTACGTAGGTTTGAGTTTCAGACTTCAAATCCTTCAAAACATGAATCTTAACACAAACTCCTGGTTATTGTAGCACATTTCTAAAGGGCAAATGTGTCAAATATGCCCCAATTTCTGGGTCATTGCCCCCCCCCTTCATGTTGTCTTTGTCCAAATGTCTTTCACTAAGATATTGAGAGCTATCTGTTAAGTCCGGTGATCATTGTGGCACTCTGCACAAAACTGCAGACCTTCAGTGCTCTGGTTTAAACAGGATTGCTAGCTGTCTTCACTTAAATGGCTTCCTGGCCAGCAACAGTGTTGCCAGCCACAAAGCCTCACTTATTTAAGTTTAAACGCAGTGCGCGGTATGAATATGCATTGAGCACTGCTGCTCACCGCTCATCACTGCACACACACACACACACACACACACACACACACACACACATAAACTCTGTGTAGGCTTCTCATGAAGCCTGCACAGAGTTTATTGAATCCCAAGGATTAACTGTCAGCTGAACACAGCGATTACACACAGCTAGTGTTTCCCCTGCAAACCCTGTTTTATACTTTGCAAATAATGTAAGCTCTATGCTGTTGTGTTTCTTTTAAGATTGTTTATGTCCTTTCTTTTCTGAGGCTAAGTCTTATTTCTATACATTATTTAGACTGAGAATTTTAAATCTATCCTTTCAGACATTGCTTACTGCATTTACTTGTGTATTGCTTTTACAGGGGTATGCAACTTGCTTTATTGTTGTTGCACTTGGCAATGTTTGCCCTTTCATCTTCGTCATGGTTCAGTATATTTACTCATATATTGTAAAAGGAGACTGCAAATTTATCTTTCTGTAGTTTCATGTTCATTAATTTAGTTTATCTGTGATTGATTTAGTCTTTCATAAGGTCACAGGTTAAGTCATATGCCGAGATACCTTCTCCAACTTCTTTACATACCAAACAAAAAGTCTATTGCACCAAAGTCACTCAGCCTACCATAAACAAAATCCAAAAACACAAAAAAGGCAGAGGACTCCACGTAGAGCTGGTCAAGTCTTTTATTCGATAAAATCGGAGATAAAACCTTGTATAAGCGCTTTCAGGCTACACGCCCTTCATCAGATAACAAAGAACATTGCAAAAAGCCATTTTTAAAGTACAAAGCAACCAATCAACTTTCAATATTTTACCCTCCATTTCTTAAGGATAGGTTTTAAACGTACAACAGCATTAATACCTGGTGGCTTATCTGCCCCAAGTCTTATAATCCATCTAGTTTCTACACATTCCGTATCATTGAATAAATCACCTCCTCTGACATTAGGTGTAATTGTATTGCCATAAACAGAAATTTATGATTCAGATTCATTCTTACATGTTGGGCCAGTGCATTTTGTTCATTAAAATGCTTAATATCTGACATATGTTGGAAAATCCTTGTTTTAAACATTGTATTGGTCTTACCTACATAATATGATTCACAGTCCTGGCACACAGCTATGTAAACTAAATTCTTAGTTCTACAGTCTGCATATCACTTGTGTGTATATATATATATATATATATATATATATATATATATATATATATATATATATATGTGTATATTGTTTACCAGTCCTTGGATGTGTAAATGTGTTCCTGCCTAATATATCGACATGCTTTACATTGATAACATGGATAAGTGCCCATCTTCCTTTTGAGTGAGTTTCCCTTGACATGATGCTTAGGTTCTTTACACAGCATGCCCTTCAAATTCTTATTCTTCCTAAATACAAACTTTGGTGTAATATCTAATATCTCCTTCAGCTTCGGATCTGTATGTAGCACCTGCCAATGATGTTTAATTATTTCACAAATGTTACATCACTGCTGTATGTAAGTACCATGTTAGTTCTGCCTTTACCCTCAAACGATAACACCTGTTGTAAATTATTGGCAGTTATTCCACCCACGCTATTGAGCCAAGGTTTAGCGGTGTTATTACATTTGGTCTTACTATTTCTTATTAAAGATTCTAATCTATCACGTTTATAGCCCCTCAACATTAAATTATTCTGAAAATTGTCCACCTCTTCATGAAATTTAGCATCCTCACTACATATTCTTGAGATCCTACATACTTGCCCTTTGACTATATTGTCAAAGGTATGACGTGGGTGCATGCTATCAAAAGGTAGCAGACTGTTACGCCAGCATGCTTTTCTATATAAGGCTGTCATCAGGCCACCTTCCTCTTGGCTAGTTAAACGTACATCTAAAAAATCTAGAGTTAATTCAGAATAGTTGACAGAGAACCTGAAAAACTCAGAACTCTTCTAAATAAACTATAAAAGCTTTCAGTTCTTGTTCTGTACCATCCCATAAAAAGAAAATATCATTGACAAAATGGACATAGAAACATACTTTATTAGTCCATGCATGTGTAACTTCAAATATGGTGTTATCCTCCCAATATGCCAACACAAGGTTGGCATATGAGTTCGCACAGGGTGTGCCCCTGGCAACACCCTGTTGTTGTCTATAACAATCTCCCTGGCATGTGAAGATATTAAATTCCAAGACAATATTTAAAAGCTTACTAATTCTTTGAATAGTGTCCATTTTAAATTGTGTTTTATTAAGTAATATGCTCTCTATCGCTTGTATACCATATTTATTGTCAATCACTGTAAAAAGATTATTCACATCCAGTGTGACAAACATATATTTCTTATCATTCACCTTGCTTAAATGCTCTGACAAAGCTGTAACAAATTGTGCTGTATCCTTCAATATTCCTGGGTAAAGGCTTAATACAGGTTTTAAAGCACATTCAACCCAAATGGAGATATTTTCAGTGACCCAACCCCTGCCTGAAACAATAGGTCTTAGGGGTGGGTCAGTAACACTTTTATGTATTTTAGGAAGCGCTTTAAATTGCGGTGGTGGTGCTGCGGTAGCGTTGTCTCCTCAGAATAAGACGTTGCCCTGTTCGATTCTCAGTTAAAGCGTCTTCTGTGTGGAGACATGCGTGAGTGGGTGTGCCTTCGTTGAAGGTTGTGCGTCAGAGCTGGCAACTCTATACGTAAAAATATACTGCCAATCATTAGCGGACCGGAGTTCCACTGTGGCGACCCCTAACCGGGAAAAGCCGAAAGACACAACAGCAAGGAAGCGCTTTAAATTCAGGTGTTATTGGATGTTGAATCCATAAAAATTTCTTTAGTTCTTCATCCAACAAACCTACAGCTTGTAGGTTTGTAATAATATTCTTTACCTTATCAGCCAGATTTTTTACTATGATATGAGGAAGTTTAACAAATGTACAGGCATCTTCCAATAACATTTTTAATTTTGCACAATAGAATTCTCTATTCGTGACAACTACGGAACCCCTTTTATCCGCTGGTTTTATAATAATACTGTCATTCTCTATCAAGTGCCATTCTTTGTGATCTAGACAAATTATACAATTTTTTCTTCCGATCATTTTTGAAATACTCTTCTACTTCCTGTTCACATAATTTAACAAAAGCATTCATGGCAGGGCAAAATATCGGCATATAGTCCCTCGGTTGCCCTAAATTCTTATGCTCTTCACGCTTAGCATTACCCACAAACATTTGTTTTAACATAACATTCCTAGCAAATCTTAAAACATCTAAAACAACTTGACTATGTTCAGACATAGAATCTGAAACAAAGGTCAAGCCATTGTTCAATATTTGCATTTGTTCAACACTAAGCTCAATATCAGACAAATTGTAAACAATATTAGAGTCATGCACAGTCATCCCAAGACTCTCCATCTCTTCTGTTTGTGATACTGCGGCATACTCCATTTGCGTGGGTTCTTCTTGCGAACAGGCACTGGTAACATGGGAAAAGTTTTACTAAAAACAGGAGGTGTAATTTTGGGTTTAGCTTCCAACATTACAAAAGCATCCTCTGTACTCACTGTAGAATGTTCGTGTCCTGGTTGGCTCGCCTCCATACTTTACATCAGTTAATTGTTCTCTGAAACTGTTTACTTGTAGCGGGCTAGTCTTTCCCACTTTTTTATCTTGTGTCCTAACAACTCAGGAAATCGATTCTGTGAAAGTGATTAGTTGAGCGCTAACCAGTATCGGTGTTTAGTATGCAGAATGTATGCCAAAAGCTGAGGTGCCAGTACCTTATTAAATGGTATGAGGTTATTAGGTTCCAGACAACTACTTCTCCTGTGGCCATCCTGGTTAACTTTGATTTTGTTGGCAGTCAGGCATGACACACACATGCTTCTACCCTTCTGAAGTTGAAATCTCTGAGGGCCATGATATTAACTTAAAGACTATAAATGATAAAGTCATAATTGAAGTTACCCATCACATTGTTCTCAATCTTAAGAAATAGAAAGGATTAACTAATCCCCAGGAGGAAGTTCAGGATATTTCTATTTCACCTAAACACAAGAAAAAAGCAGGGCGGTGGGGTGGGGTGGGGTTTGTGAAATGGAGGTAATAGTTCGTCCTTTGCCATCTTCTCTTCATATGGATACTACTTACACTGATTATAACATCTGTCCATCTCCCTTTTCTCCTGCTGCTGTCATTCTGCTTAACAGCATGGACCCAGTGGACAAGCAAGTCTTAGTGATTCATAGGTTCATAGATTAGTAGTAGGCTAACTGCCCTTGCAAGCCATTTAAAACCTAGCCAGTTATCCCTTTTGAGACTCAGATCCTGCACCTTGTGTTTGTAAAGCAAACACCTTAACCATTAGGCCACCCTCCTAACCTTGAGGGCTGTATTATTGGGGTATCCCAGGTAGAGAGGCTGGGAAACCTGATGCCTGCATGACAGCTGATAGAGCCCAGGAGCCTCACAGGTAATCTCTGCGTAAACAGGTGGAGATGACAACATCCTGACATTGTCATATTAGCTACTCGCACAGTTGGGGACCTTGATGGGGTGCTGAAGTACAGTGATTACTGTGGCTTTACGGCCTACAAATCTTCACTGGTTCCCCTCACACTTCAGGGATAAAATAGGGACATGTCCAGGGGTACTCGGAAAAGGACCATCGGGGGGTATCTGCTGCTGGGGAAACCATAGATGCCAGTAGATCTTCCAGAGGCAGGTCGGGGCTGGGATGAGAAGAAAAAAAAAATAATATAAAATAAATGACATAATTAATACATTTGTTCATCATCATTTGATAAATTCACGTATTCAAAGTAAAAAAAAACGTTGTGGAATAGAGCTATGAATAAGTTGGTAAAGAAGGAAACATCAGTTTTGGGCTGGGTCATAGACACTTCCATCCAGTCTCAATACAGATGAATACAGAAAAGATATAAAATAATTAAATCTTTGCTTAGGAAAAAAGGTTAGGCTGTCTAAATCTAGTTTTAAATGGAAAATTGCTGAGCATGTTAATGTTAACAAAAAAAAAAAAACATTTCTGAGCATGTTAAAAGGTGGTGAAGATGTTCCAAAGGGGGGACCAGTGGTAATCTGTCCTTGATGGAACCAGTATCTTGGGTAACTGTCTCTTAGAAAAAGTACTTAGTCTAATTTGCTTAATGATTTCACAAACCCTGGGTACACTATTAAAAATGTCTTTATGTTGTTAGATCTCTGCCCAGAAATAATGAAGCAAATAGTTGCTGATGCCCTTTGTAGAATTTGAAGGGATGCACCCCTTGGACATAATTGCCTGTATGATTTTTTTCTACATATTTGTCATTTAATTTAATGACAGTATCAGAAGAAATGCGGTGGTGGTGCTGCGGTAGCGTTGTCGCCTCACAGTTGGACATTGCGTGTTCGATTCTCAGTTAGAGCGTCTTCTGTGTGGTGACATGCGTGAACGGGCGTTCCTTCGTTGAAGGTTGTGCGTTAGGCCTGGCAAGCCAGCACGTAAAACTCTACTGCCAATCATTAGCGGACCAAAATTCCGCTGTGGCTACCCCTAATCGGGAAAAGCCGAAAGACACAACAACAACAACAACAACAATCAGAAGAAATGGTAAGGCATTTTCTTCCCTTTTGTCTTTCATTGTATCAATATTCAGTACAGATTTATTTAAAATAAGTTCCAAACTTTAGCTTATTTATATAACATGACCACATTTACCTGTCTGATTGTTTAATCTTATTTTTTTTAGAAAATCTCTTTTAAAGTTTGTGTCAAAATATTTGTCATTAATCTGAAGGTATACCAGGTCTACTTGTCCTGTTTCATGATGTTTATTCATACATTGGACCCTTCAGCTCAAGAAATCTGAATAAAGTCTAAAATAAAAGGGGGACAAAGGCTCAAAAATAAGAACAGATTCTTATTATTGCTGTTATAAAATTGCTAACTTGTTTAAATAAAAGGATTTGTGTTGGCATGAATTTTCTGAGGGAAATAAAACTGTGAAACTCATATGTATGTAATTATTTAGTAACTTCTTTCTGCAGTGACTGGCAATAAACCAAACATTTTAGGAGTAAGGGACCAAAAAAAGTAAATACCTGGATTTTTTTTAAAGTGTTATATTTTGGATGTAAAATGCCTCCAGCATTATTAACATATACCACAGCAAGTCAGAAACGTTAGGCAGAGGAACTATTTTGCATCAAAATTATATGTAAAAAAAAATAATGCAGCACTTAAATAATAAAGTAAGTAAAACATCAATTTTACAGAGAGCCCATTCTCTAAGCACAATAATGCCCTTCAAGGTGTGTCTTAATGTGTAATGCTGATTTACCCGGGCGTGGTTTGCCGAGGACCAAACAAAGAAGCATTACCCACACCCAGAAGTGGGTTATTATACCATGGTGTTAGTTTGTTTTGTATTATGTTTGTATTGTTGTTATTTATGTTTTTGTTTGCTTTTTGTATTCTTCCACTTTTGTGAGATAAAATAGTCCACACTTTCAGTTTGTGTTTATTGTTTATTTCTGTTTTAATTTAAATACATGTTATTTTTTAGTTTTTCAGGAAATGTTAGGAAAGGGCTAGGTGGTGCTTGGTATAATATAGTTTAAGCAGTGTAGAAGTTTATAACGTGTAGTTATGTTTTAGTAGTTATAGGTATGTTGAAATGTGGTGTAGTTTTAATTTGTATTTTTTTTAAATATGTACTTTACTATTTGGTCACTAGATGGTGGTGTTGTATGCGCTTTTATTAGATGTATGCTGATGTGGACATTCGGTATGGTGTGTGTTTTTGACTTTGCGAGGGATGTGGTGTGTTTTTAGTATGTACATTTTTGGAGTTGTCTGTGTATAGGTATTGTAGGGAATATAGGTAAGTGAATGGTTTTATGAGAATGCTTGGTTTTATTGTGTTATAAGTGGTAGTGTGTGTGATGTATTATTTTTTGTTCGAGGTGAGGGAATGAGGAGTGTAGTATGGAAATTGGTTAGTTTTCTGTGTTTTCGTTAAATTGTTGTGTGTTTTGGGTATTAGATTTACTTTACTTTACTGTTTATTTGCTGTCGCATGATATTTAGTGTTTCTGTAGGATTTACTATGTGCACGCTGGTTGGATTAGCCAGTCAGCATGCACGTTTGTCGGGTTTGCGATGTTCGCATGGTATAATGTGTAATGCCCTTTCAGGTGTATAGAGGTCCTCTGCCTGTGGCATCAGGCATCATAACAACCCTGGGTGGGGGTTAATTACATATTATACACCCTCTTGGGCATTATTGCTTGCATAAATTACAGGAAAATATGTGTACAGGAATCATATTACAAAACGATATATTACAGAACAATGCATGTTACCAGGAATTGCATCACACTATAGCATATTACAGAAAAATATGCTTCAACAAGAATCACATTATAGAACAACATATATTGACTGGAATAGCATTGTAGTATTAGTACATCACAAAAAATGGCAACAGGAATCCTTCAGTCCAGGGTTGATCCTCTGTCATTGTTTCATGGGTTCTGAGATAACTCAGTCCAGCAGTGAACCAATAGATCCATCTGAAACAAATGTACATCTTCCCATGTGACAGGACATCTGTTACTAGATTTCTTTTCCAGTTTCTTCTTGAACTCTCTTGTTTTCAGTTTTGAAGGTAAAGCAAAGCATTTCTGTCTAAAGCATGTCACTACTTTGTGGACGCTGAGGTGTCTCTGAGACCGGATTGTGGACAAAGTCTATGAAATTATAATGTTCGTAATTTAATCCTTCAACTCCTGCCTGCTACTTTTCACTTGTCTTCTACAGAATCTCTGCCTGTGACTGATGATAAAGCAGGAAGTGTAGAATAAATTTAAAAACAGAATCATACATTTAAAAACAGTCTTGAGACCTGTGCTGCTGATATCTGGCAGTAATTGTTGTACTGACTGAAAGATCAAAATTATAAGTGTCAGGATGGATTTTCTGTACAAGAATTATTTTGGACATTATAAATGACACAATAGATTTCTGTATTTCATACCAAAAACATGTTTATGCTGAATCTAGATAAGCCATATAGTCCTGCTTTGTTCTGAGACAAAGGAACACTGAGTGAAACATTTTGAAGTATAAATAGGTCTCTGTAGTTTGGTCTTAGTCTTTTCACTAATACAGCTTTGTTTGTGTAACTATGCAAATGAAGTCATGAGAAAGTCCAGAGTATGTGAAAATAAGTTGACCAGCAGTCTCTGAATAATTGCACTTTCCAACTGCCAATCAAGGCTGTGATTTATGATTTGAAGGAATATTCCATAACCTGTCTATTCTGTTTCATGTACAGAAGTCTGTAGTTCTGCTGTGTTAATCAGTCCAAGCTTGTAATTAGTATAGTTTAGATGTGCTGCTATCTATTCAGAAAATACTTTTCATATTTCTTTCAATGTCTTAGTGATGTGCAGATAAGTACACACTTTTTAACAATATTTGTTTAAATGCTATTGACTTTGGCCATTGGAAACACTGTTAAGTCTGTCATTCAAATTTATTTAAAGGGACAATCCCAGAGTTTCTTTGTTTACATTCTGCAAGGTTTACCTTCAGCAGTGTGTAATTCTGAGCATGTCAAGACTTGTCTGTGTAGGGTAGGGGGAGGGCAACCTACAGGAAGTTTCAGCCTTTTAATCACAATCCTTTTTTTCCCCTGATCTACTCACAACACCTTTCAGGTGGAGCCATTTATTATTATAGTTTGTGGCTTGTTATTTTCAAAGAAAGGTATCTTCTAAATGTTTTTAATGACCTGCCTTCTGGTTTCTGTGGAAAGGATTAGTAAACGGAGTTATTCAGTCTTTTTTGAGCTGTCAGTAACTGGTTTTTGTCTTTGCCAAACAATAGTGCGTCATGGATTTTATTACCTGCTGCTACTTCTGTAGAAAGCATGTGTGATTTAACTCACAAATATTGGTACATGGAGTTCTGTATTGCTTGCATGTCATGTTATTTAGTGCCTACTATGGAATCCACATCGAATGCATTTTGTAGTGCAGGCATTGTATCTTGTTAAATTACTGCATTTATTTGTTGTCAGTTTCTTTTACTCTATGTATTTTAACAGTCTGTGCAGTTTTTTCGCATTCAAAATGAGGATGAAAGTGCATTTATGTATCTGGTTTGTTGTTTCATTAGTTTAGTTGTTAGTCCTACATGCTGTGATCCAAATTTCTGTACTCGCAGAGACTACATAGCAAAATGACAGAAATGCCACATTATTTGAGCTGTATCACACACCTCTCTTTCATATCTCTACAGTAAAATAATGAAAGCTAAATGTAATATTTTTTCAGTACATGCTCCTGACTGACTCCTCTACTTGCTTTTCAACAGTTTCGGACAATGAGATTCTCATAAGTGATGCCTTCATACCTTGCATTGCATGTCTGCAGTTCATTTCTGACCCTACTCTCTGCAGCTTTATAACCATTCTGTTGTGCATCACTGCCTTTCATTTTGTCCTGATCAAAATCCACTGTTTCTTGACCACCTTACTAATTATATCCTCAAATTTCTGAGCCCCTTATTTTCTTTGTTAATGGTTTTAAATATAATGCAAGCAGCAAAAGGCAGAGAGTACACCCCTACCTGGTTCCTATTGCTCAAGCAGTGATTATCAGCGAGGACCCCCCACTGTAATTTTCATCTCCAAACCCGTCATATATCCTTATAATTAATCTTATAATTTTATCACGGAGTGAAAATGCTTCCATTGCTCTGCTCCTAAAGTCGCCCCCCTATAGTGTCTTTTTTAGTCGGTGTTCAAAAGACCAAATTACCACCGTAACAAACAAATGCAGTCTGAGGGTCATGCTGCTCAACCCTAGAAGTCTAAATCTCAAAATGCACTCACTCGAAGCATTCCTTAAAATGGAGAACATCGACATTTGTGCTGTAACAGAGACCTGGTTCAAGGCAGCAGATAGCACCCCTGCAGTACCATGCTGTAACTCATTCCATGCCTTTCGGCCCCAGAACTTGGACCAAAGCTCCAAAGGTGGTGGTGTTTCCATATTCATAAAGGATGCGTACACCTCCAGACTGGTAGCCCAACATGATGCATCAGAGATACTTCAGGTGCAGCTAACATTGGATAGGACAGTGATTCAGGTCATAGCCTGCTATAGGTCCCCAACCATGACCCAAGACTCACACTCTACGTTTCTAAGCACCCTGGAGAATATTAGGGTCCAACCTAACACTCTCATACTGGATGAATTCAACTACCCCTCCATTAACTGGGAAAACTACTCTTCTACCAATACACTTGCCCAACGTTTCCTGGAATTCATTAATTCCAATGCCCTGGACCAGCTCATTCTTACCCCCACTAGAGGTAACATCATCCTTGACCTGGTCATTAATAACATAGGTTCATAGGTAGGTACTAGGCTATTGGCCCTAGGGCCTATACAAGCCTAACCAAAAAGGTACCCTGACTTTCGCCACCCAAGAAAATTATTTTCCTGTGGCCCTGTCAAGCATAACCACAGAAGTGATCCCCGGGGTGAATTTCTTATTACCCATCCAATCATTAAGATTTTTCTTGAAGACTGCTAATGAGGAGCTCTGTTTGACATAGATAGGTAGTCTCTTCCAGAGTATGGGAAGTCTCTGGGACAGGAATCTATCCCTCCAGCATGTTCTGTTTATTGTGGTGACAAGGTTTAGGTCCCTAGAGCATGTAGCTTGGGGAGATTGGGATTTCTTTAAGTGGAGCATGTACCAATAGTCAACTCCTCCCTGGTTAGATCCAACCACAAACTAATCACCTTGGGACCCCCCACCCCCTGCAAAGGTAACCACCCTGAAAAACATCTCAAAAGCTAACTTTGGGCTCCTAAAAACAGAGGTGGCTAACTTCACAGCACCCATGCAGTAGGAGAGCAGCTGCATGACTGCCGAATCATACACTAATGCCCTGTATGAACACGTACAAACATGCGTGGATCTCGCCATACCCAATAGAACCAAGATGCTTTCCTCCAAAAAAAGGAAGCCAATCTTGTGGTCCCCTGCCATAAACAAACTCTACAACAGAAGGAGGAAACTGATGAGAAATAAGGTGAAGTCCCAAGATTGGAAAAACTCCCTTATCAGCCTCAACAAAAAGTTGAGATCCCTCATCAAATCCTCTAAAGATAGCTATTTAAACAGAATTGCAGCAGATAGTAAAGACAACCACAAGGCCTTCTATAGTTATGTAAAGAATCTCCACAGCAATACCCAGATTTGCTCGGAGCTGTTGCACAATGGCACCTCCTATACCGAGCCAACAGATATTGCCATTATACTGCCCAACAGATTCAGTGCCAGCTTTACCCCTCTCTCCCCCACCAAAGGACCAATCACAATACCAGTAGATTGCCAGGCACCCAGTATTACTGCTACACAGGTTAAAATAGCACTGTCCAAGGCCAAGAATACAGCTTCTGTGGGACCTGACAATATCCCTGGCTGTGTTCTACATGAACTACAGAGTGAAGTGGCACCTCACCTGTGTGCCCTGTTCAATCACAGCCTCATCTCAGGCTTTGTCTTTACTGAATGGTGCACTGCTACAGTCATCCCTCTCTACAAAGGAGGAGTGACTACAGACCCTAGGAACTATCGCCCCATTAGCTTGACAAGTCTGATATGCAAACCTGTGGAACCCATCATCATAGACATAATAAACAAAGATATAGTGAACCTCCAAACTCTGGATCCCATACAGTTTAGTTTTGTGAAGGGCAGATCATGCCTGCTTGACTTCTTTAAGTCAGTCACCAGAGCTATGGATGAAGGCAAGGTGGTTCATACTAGCCTACCTTGACCTGGCCAAGGCCTTTGATACCATTCCCCACTCAGGAATCATAGAAAAACTCACTAAGCTAGGCATCAACTCCTATATCACTAAGTGGGTTGCAAACTGTCTCACAGATAGAACCCACAGTGGGAAAGTAGCTGACTCCAAGTCAGACTGTTGACCATTCACGATTGGAGTCCCACAGGGTTTAGTCCTGGGTCCTCTCCTGTTTGGTATCTACTTCTCTGAAGTTCAGGCCAACACTAAGGGACTCTGGGTGACAAAGTTTGCAGACAATTGTAAGTTGGGAACCATAATTAACTCCCCAAGTGATGTTGACATCCTACAGAAAGGCCTCACTGAGACCAATGACTGGTGTCAGAACCATGGCCTTAAGCTCACTGCCAAAAATGTGTCATCATCCCCTTTAGGAAAAACCCAGTTCCCATGAATTACCACAACGATGGTAGTCCACTGGACACAGAAAGCATCATAACAGATCTGGGAGCACAAGTTGACAGCAACATCTCTTTTGACCACCACATTGCCACTGTGGTCAGAAAGTCCATGTGGCACATCTCATTACTAAGGGTTTTGCATCCAGGAAGAAAGAGGACATTGTCTCCCTCCACTCTTCCCTCATTAGGCCAGTCATCGAGTACAATGCCCCATTTGGCATGTACCTGACTAGACACCTACAACAACTGGAGAGGCCGCAAAAATACCTCACAAAGAGGATCTTAGGCCTTTAACACTTGTCCTATATGGACAGACCCAAAAAAACTCCAGCTATTCTCTGTCTCATATCACTTTCTTAGAGGCGATCTCTGCTTGACTTACAAAGCCATGTCTGACCCAGCCCTGTTAGAAATGCTACATCTAAAGAAATCCCAATCCCTCTGCACTACACGCTCCAGAAACCTCAACCTCATTACCACAATCAACAGAACAAGCTGGAGGGACAGGTTCATAACCCAGAGACTGCTCATGCTATGGAATAGACTTCCCAGACATCTCAAGCAGAGCGGCTCACTGGCCCTCTTCAAGAGAAATCTTGATGAGTGAATGGGAAATAGAAAATTCACCCCGGGGATCACTCCAGTGGTTCTACTTGACAGAGGCACTGGGAACTAAGGTCGGGTGGCACGATGCCAAGGTAATCCTATGGGCTATGCTTGTAAAGGCTCCAGGGCCATTAGCCTAGTACACACCTATGAACCTACATGAAGATTCTGGTCCTCCAGAATAATCTAAGTAAAATACCCTTTTCATTCATAATCCCATGACACAGGTATAGTATACTCAATAAGTGATCTAAAGCAGGTTTCATTGATGCCAAATTAAAAATTTCCTCCAGTGATCCATTTAGCAGTTTGTCCTTGCCTGCGCAAGCACTTCCCTGACACCAGATGAAATAATTCCTCCAATGATCCCGTAATTAGTCAACTGTCACCAAATGGAATACTTCCCCCAATGATCCTGGGACAAGAACCACTTCTCCAAAATACACATTCAGTAGTTGGTCTCTGTAGGCCAAAGCACTTCACGAACATCAAAAGAAGTATTTCCTCCAGCAGTCCATTTCATAGTTTGTCCATGCCTGCAAAATCACTTCACTGGCACCAAATAAAACGCTTCCCCCAATGATCCCTTCAGTAGTTTCTCCATGTGTGTCCATGCACTTCACTGACACCAAAAGGAACATTTCCCCTAAACAATCCCTTCAGTAATTGTATGTGGCTGCGCAAGCATATCACTGACAGAAAATGAAACATTTCCCCCAAAAATGTCTGCACAAAGACTTCAGTGATGACAGAATGAAAAATTTCCTCCAATGAACCCTTCTCTAGTTGGTCCATTATTTCTGAAATCACTCACTGGCACCAAATCAAAAGATTTCCTCTAACTATCATTTCAGTAGTATGTCAATATTTGTACAAACACTTTTATTGAGACCAAAAGAAACAGTTTCTCCATGACCCTTTCAGTAGTTTGTCCATATCTGCACAAGTACTTCACTAACACCAAATCAACCCCCCGATCCTTTCACTACTTTTTCCATGTATGCCCAAGAACATACATGCTAATACAACTCATGTTGTTCAATCAACTTTGCAGTTTCTATCTTGAGCTAAGAGGTCAAGAGGTATGCAAACCTCAACTGCTGTTGCCACTGATCAGTCACTTTCACTCTTCACACTTGTATATACATGTGTGCGTGCGCACGCGCACACACACACACACACACTTTTTATTTATTTATTTATTTATTTATATATATATATATATATATATATATATATATATATATTTTTTTTTTTTTTTATTTTTACACTCGCTAATAAACATTTGTCTCTGTCTAGGTATACTGGCCTCTGGAACATTTCAGCAGCATAAGGCAGATTGTCATAGGAGTATCCCAGGCAACTGCCATTTAAATTCTCTTGCGTTTCTCAAACAAACTGATCTGGTATGTAAGAGATGTATTTGCACAATGTCGCTGGAGGCAAAGCTCTCTCATAAAACTGTTCCTAATGTCAATAAAGTTGTCAGCAGTACACACACTGCACCCATCACGCACAACTCAAAGCAGACATGTTGACCCAAATATGCTGAGGCACTTGCATGTAACCTTCCTAAACTACAAAGACCTCCTAGATTTATTTATCTATTTAACATTTGCTTACCGGGAAAGTCCAACTTAGAACAAAGCCAATTTTCAGCAGAGGCCCGGGGAGAAATGCTCCAGATGCATGTCTTTGTAATGCAGGGGGAAACTGGAGCACCTGGAGGAAGCCCACACTGATGCAGGGAGGACATGCAGACTCCACACAGAAGGCACCCCAGCCGAAAATTGAACCAGAGAACCCATTGCTGTGAGGCGGCAGCGCAACCACTGCACCACTGTGCTGTCCAATAGATCTGTACATCTGTAGATGCAGTACACATAACAAGCATCCACAGCAGCCCCTAATGCACTCTTTCAAAACAACACCCACATCAGCACATAGAGCTACATCTCATGGAGCCTCTACCTCTAAGCCCATAAGGCATGCCACCACACAATCCAACATTCTAGTCATTAGAGACTCCATTGTGAGACACACTGATGCCCCTGTCACCAGGCTGAGTAAGGAGAAAGTTACAGTCCGTTACTTATCAGGGGGCTAGGATATGCCACATTACGCATGCACTCAGGTCATTGGACCACGATTACCAATATGACTCAGTCGTAGTCCATGTGGGAGTAAATGACTTGAGACATACCTCCCTAGACTATATGAAGAGAGACATCATGGAGCTCTCGGAATATGTGTCTCAGGCTGGTATGAGTCTAACATTGAGCAGCATTTTACCATCTCCAAGGATGATGCCACAATATGAACAAAAGATGATTGACTTTAATAATTGGCTTAGTGTCTGGTGCCATTCTAAGGTGGTGCAGTATTTGTCAGTATGGAAGGAGATGGTCAGCAGACTGTGCTACTTTGTCAGGGATGGTCTCCACCTCTCTCCTCTAGGCTTTCAAATATTAGCTAAAACATTGTCTTCCCCCATAGTAACTTTTTTAGGCAATGCCAAACTGAAAGTACTTCTGACATAGCAAGTCAAAACCAAGAAAATCTAAAGGTGTTACTGCTCAGTGCTAGGAGTATAAACAAAAAACTCCACTCTTTGGAAGCTCTCTTCACCATAGAGAATGCTGATGTCTGTGTGGTCACTGAGACATGGTTTAAAGCCATAGAGAGCACACCAACAGTGCAAAGTTATAATGCCTTCCACATATTTAGGCCAGCTACTTCACAGGCAGGGACTAAAGGTGGAGGGGTATCTATTTACATCAAAAATAAATATACTTCAAGTGTGGTCAAACAAGACAATGCACCTGAGCTGCTCCATGTTCAAATCACCATAAGTAAAATCCAGTACCACTTCCTTGCAAGGTATAGGACCCCCTCTATGACCCAGGAAACCCATACTATGCATTTAAACTTATTAGAAACATTCACCATCCAACCCAATACCATGTTCCTGGGTGATTTTAATTACCCCACTATTATCTGGGAATCCTGTACAACATCAAATGTACATGCACAGAGATTTCTGGATTTTGTAAACACAACTTCCCTGGACCAGATAGTCAGTACACCTACCAGGGGTGAAGCCATACTGGATCTGGTCCTCACTAATATGGGAGACTGCTGCACATCTGCTACTGTAATGCCTTCCCTGGTAAGGTGAGACCACGGAATGGTCTGTTTTGAAGTAAAAATAAAACGTGGACTCCCAGATAAACCTGGAATATTCATGAACTATTCTAAGGCTAACCTCCTGCTATTAAGTTAGAACCTGGCAAAATTTCAAGCCTCCATAAACCCTGAGAACACTGATGCCTATGCATAACTGTTCACAGAAACCCTGTACAAGCATGTTGATACCTGCACAGAGGCAGCTGTACCCACCAGGATGAAGTACAGAACTAACTCAAAAAACAAGCCGGTCTGATGGAATCACAAAATCAATAGGCTGTATAAAAGGAGGAAGAAAATCATTGCAAAAATTGGGAGATGCAGCACCCAGCAGGATAAAAGCACTCTCATCAAACTAAACAAACAACTCAAAGGGCAAATAACATCTACCAAAGCCATATTTGAGGTAAGCTTGGCCTCCCATGCCAAGGACAACCACAAAGCATTCTTTAGCTATGTCCTCAACCTCAAAGGCAATACACAATTGTGTGCAGAGCTCATTGTAAATGGAGTCACATATACTGATCCAGAAGATATAGCAAACCTCCTGGATGCCAAATTCAACTCCAACTTTACCACTCTTTCCCCCTTAACCTTCCCTCAGGAAATATTGAGTATAACTCTGCCTACTATCACCAGGGATCAGGTCCTTAATGCTGTCTCTTAAGACCAAGAACACTGCATCAGTGGGCCCAGATAGTATCCCATGATGCCTTCTAAATAGCATGAAACATGACCTATCAGTGCCTCTGGAATTACTATTTAACTGGAGCCTCCAAACAGGCTTTGTGCCTCATGAATGGAGAAGAGCAATAGTCATCCCTCTGCACAAAGGTGGGCCATCTACAAACCATGGAGGCCACAGACCCAGAAGTCTCACTAGTCTTCTATGTAAAGCCATGGAAAGAATTACCTTGGAGATGATCAGTAGAGGTATAGTAAGCCTCCAGACACTGGACCCAACCCAGTTTGTTTTTGTCAAGGGCAGGTCATGCCTACTCAACCTGGTGGACTTCTTTGAGAAGGTCACCAAAGCAATGGATGAGGACAAAATCATGCACAGTGCCTACCTTGACCTGGCAATGCATTTGACACAATACCCCACTTGGGCATTGTTGACAAATTCAAGAGATTAGGTACAAACCTGTATGTCACCCGGTGGATAGTCAATTGGCTCACAGACATGACCCAAGAAGTTAGAATTAGGGAGTCCATCCCTACAAAGAAGACCGCCACAAGTGGAGTCCCTCTGGGATCAGTCCTTGGACTGCTCTTTTTTGGCATTTACTTCTCAGAAGTCAAGGGCAATGTCAGTGGTCTCTGGCTGACTATATTTGCAGATGATTGCAAATTAGGAGCTGTCACTCAATCTCACACTGACACAAATGTTCTCCAGGAAGGGCTGACACAGACAAACAACTGGTGTCAGAGCCATGGTCTAAAACTAAATGCCAAGAAATGCATAATAGTATCCTTTTGGAAGTCATCTATCTCTGGTAACTATCATATTGACAACACACCCCTTAAAGTTGAACCAGTAGTCAGGGAGTTAGGGGCACACATAGATAGTAATCTAGGCTTTGACCATCATGTGTCTACAGTGGTGAAGAAATCATTTTATGTTGTGCAACTTATAAACAAAGGTATGGCATCCAAGTCCAAGTATGTCATTGTTCCACTGTTTGGCATTCATCAGACCTATCATTGAGTACAATGCCCCTTTTGGTATGTACTTAACCAGACATATCCAGCAATTAGATCGTTCACAGACACTCCTCACTACAAGAAAACAGGGTGCAAGTAAAATGTCCTGTGCAGACCACCTCAAGGCCCTATCCCTGTATTCTCTCTCCTACAGGCTTTTGAGGAAGATCTGTGCCTGGTGTACAGGGCATTGTCAGACTCATTACCAATGGACCTCATTCATATCCACAAAACAAATAGCAGCAGAATTACCCATTCTAAAGACTTAAACCTCGCCTGTGATATAAATAGGACCTGCTGGAAAGATAGGTATGTATCTCAGAGACTACCCCGTCTATGGAACACGCTCCTCAGCCATGTGAAGCAGAGTTCCTCCCTAACTCAATTCAAGTGCAACTTGGACAATTGGATGGAAAAATGGAAATTCATCCCAGGTTTGGCACCTATGTCTCTAATGGACACAGGTAACCTGTAAATGGTTAATTTCCCAGGCCCATGCTTACACTTATCAAGGGTATCAGAACTTGTCAGAGATTTTGGATGCATGGCTAGGCTTAAAAAGGCCCTTGTGGTTGTTAGCCTAGTAAACACCTCTCAACCTTTCCTGGCAGCAGTGTGCATCAAGGCGGATGATTACATCCACTTCCCAGCAACTGTCATGGATTAAAGAACTGCCATGCAACAATTATGTGCGATAGCCAATTTCTCCTGCATCCTCAGTGCAGTAGACTGCACCCCACTTTCCATTTAAAACCTGCTATACCTGATGCAGAACTGTATATCAAAAGAAAGGGGTGTCAGGTGGTGTGCTCAGCAGATCCTTTATTACTAATATAATGGTGACACACTCTGATAGTGTCCATGATGCTGCAATATGAAGGGAAAGTGATCTAAGGGCTGCTTTCCAACATGGTGAAATACATGAGGGCTACTAGTCATTAAGTACAGGACCACAGCTATGACGTAATTGAAATCCACACCTGTCAACATTAAACATGAGACAATATGTGTCCTGGTGGTATGATTTGAGGCCAGTAATGCACTCTCTTCTGGGGAGGCCAGTGTGGCCTACCTCCAGTGGCATTCCTCACCCTGTCATAGCAGCAGTCTGTAGGCTGCACTAAGGATCGTGCCAGAGTAAAATTACTGACAGGCCTCACTGGATCTATTGTGACTGCCCAAAGCATTAATCATGTTTAGAAGGTCTATTCACACAGGCAGTATTGCCTCTCCATCCAAGAAGACTGCAGTCATGCTGGGGAGGAACCTTTATTATAATTTCATTCTCTCTGTGCAAGAAATTGTCTTCCCTACTTCTGATTGACATCTGGAAGATGGTGTGATATGCAATTGTTATACTCTGCATGGAGGTTCGCATATTGATATGATGATGTTACAAGCATATAACAATCGACTATCTCACCTCTCATGTACAATGCAAAGATGTGCTAAACAGTTTCATTTGTATTACTGTTATGAATAGATAATCAGAATAAATATGAAAAAATGGCTGAATATGTAATACATAAAAAGTAACATTATCATCACATGTACAATCCTTTAAAAAGTTGCATAGGTCACATGTGGAATTTGAACCCATGGTAGTGTATATCATAACAAGTAAGGGACAATCACACAACCAATGTGCCATAGTAATGGTATTCCACAGTTACATGCACATCCAAACAGAATGCGCATGTGTATTCCAAGAATGTCAGATGCCTGTCATATACAACCATGGTCAATGATACACATCGTAAGAAATGTTACTGTCATGAAATGGTATACAACACTTATAATGGCAGTTATACAGAAACAGTGCAGGAAAAAGGCATCATATTAAAATAAACTGTTATACACTCATGGCAACATATTAACACAATAAACAGTGAAGCATCCTCATGTTGTTTCTGTCAGACCACATGCGCTAATAGCTGCTACTATATTACTAAGCATCAAAAAGTATTTTTGAACTAGCCTGTGAACGTACAACTTATGGAAATCCTCAGTGATCATTTGTTTCCGTAAACATACTACAGATATTGCAGGTTAGTCAGAAGTAACACTATAGAGATATTTTCATTCTATTCTTATCTATAGCTCACAGCGACTGTTTCCTTTTTATCCATACGTTATTACTGCATATGGGGGAAATCTCCTTGTCAGTGGTGGTCTTTTACCCATCTCTGTATGTTTTTGTTTGTCTTTTCGGCTTTTCCCGGTTAGGGGTCGCCACAGCGGAACTCCGGTCCACTAATGATTGGCAGTTGTTTTTTATGGTGTGAAGTTGCCAGTCCAATGCCCAACCTTCAACGAAGGCACGCCCATTCAACGCATATCTTTCAAACGCCCACTCGACCGTGGGGAAGGACATCCAGACTCCACACAGAAAGCACTCCCAACCCAAGCCGAGAATAGAACGGGAGAACCTCTTGCTGTGAGGCAACAATGCTACCACTGCACCACTGCGGAATTACCCATCTCTGTATGTGTATTGTTGACTTCTATCCCCCTTCTTTATGTCACAGACAGATTATAATGCAGGACATTTACCTCCCCCCCAAAAAAGAACTGACAACTTGTGTAAGTTGATTTATGCACATTAATGTTATCCTGTTCTGCTATCTTCCTTTCACTTTTGTATTCATACCCATTGTTGGCTGAATTTCTTGTTCACAGTCTGCTTGTAATGTGCTGACCTCTCCCCTCCAACTAGTTTGCTAATGTAGTCCATCACTAGTATAAACAACAGTGAGTTTAGAACTGAGCCTTGATGCATACCCAACCCCAATAGGAACTCCTCTGCAAGTCTGAATACTGTTAGTACTTGTTCATAGGTTCATACTAGGCTATCTGCTCTATGGCATTTATAAGCCTAGCCAGAATGTGTTTGGCTTTCGCCACCCATTTTAAATTTATTTTGCTATGCCCTTTTTCGAGGTTAGCATACTGTGCCTCTGTCTAACAGTGACACAGAAGTGATACCCGGGGTAAACCTATGATCTCCCATCCACTCATCAAGATTCCTCTTGAAGAGAGTCAATGAGGGACTCTGCCTAACCTGGACTGGGATTTTATTCCAGAGTGAAGGGAGCCTCTGGGTTATGAATCTGTCCCTCCAGCATGTCCTATTTATTTCAGTGCTGAGGTTCAAGTCTCGAAGGCGCGTAGCTCGATGGGATTTGGATTTTCTGAGGTGCAGCATGTCCATTAATTCCGGGTTGGACATGGCTTTATACGTCAGGCACAGATTGCCTCTGAACAGTCGGTATGCCACTGAGTAGAGCTGGAGTTTCTTTAACCGGACAGCATATGGCATCTGTTTGAGCCCTTTGATCCTCTTGGTGAGGTACTTTTGGGGTCTTTCTAGTTGCTGCAGGTGTCTGGTAAGGTACATCCCAAAAGGGGCATTGTACTCAATTATGAGCCTGATGAGGGATGAGTAAAGAGACGTGATGACCTCCCCTGATCTAGATGTGAATCCCTTCATGATTAGGTGGGCTACCATTGAGTCCGTGTACATAGTCTACACTAATTCTGTCAGTGTTTCTGGGACTTCAGTACATTGCAGGACTGCCCAACTCAGCTATGTTATACTCTTTCTCCAATTCTGGGAATGCTCATTTAGACTCCTTCCTCATCTTCATCGTCTTCTCCACTATCTGTCTCACTGCCATCATTGGATTCATCATGCTCCTCCCTGATCTGAAGACAAACTGCTCATCTCCTATCTTAATTTCTGTTTATTTGTCCATCAGTCATCCTTTCCTGCACCTTCTTGAAGTGTGGCAGGAGTTTGCTACCTCTGTACTGCCTGCTGTTGTGAATATGTAAGGTAATGAAAAAAAAAAAAAAGGCCAACAACATCAGGGAACTTGATGAGAGATGATATAACAAAAGACATGGTAGCAAAATTGCAATCTCTTGCATCATCATACATGCTTAGACTGCAGTTATAGCCACACTAACCTATGAATAACAGCAAATTGGTTGAGCTACACACAAAAATTGCACAAACCCAAGAAATCAGTCAACATCGCAGTCTTCCACTGCATAGGCTGTCTGTGACTGCAAGTTGTCTGTATCATGCAAACCAAGTGTTTAATAAACTTTGAGACACTAAGTGTTTTCATCATGGACCACTGTGACAACTCTACCTAACTAGCCTAATGGGGACTAATGTCCCTAAGAACCTGAATGTATACAACTGTAGAGCATATGTGCAGAAATCCTTATCAGGAAGTCACAGTTAAACACGTTCCTGGACCTTTACCCTCAAACAAGATTGGACTAGTCTTAAAGTACAGATGCATACACACATGTACAAGCAAATAGTCAGCTAAATCCATCCCATCAAGGAACAAATTGACCAACCACAATGTAGTGAGTTAAAACACAATTAAAATGAAAACAGATCAAAAATGGTGGATGGTCCGGCGATGTTGTAGTGTATTGGTTCACCAGATGCACAGTAGCAAACACCACCCACATCCTGCCCCAGCTGGTTTATGTCAATTTGTACTAATGAATATTCATTTTAATGTGGTTCTCACCCGCATGAATATTCTTCATCCATCATCATGCATACGGTGAGCCAGTACAATACATCACCCGGAAATCATACCATCATAACATAGGACATCTGGACAAAGCCTTAAATAATGGAGGGGACAAAGTCCTAAAAATAGGGACAGATTTTAAATGTTGCTCTTGCAAACTCAACCTGGGGGCTTCGGATCTGGATTGGATCCGAGATGACAGTTTCACCAGCAACAGATCCGAGCTCCAAGCTCCTCCCCTTACCCATAATACCACTGTTCTTCCTTCCTTCCCTCAGATCTCATTTGCCGTTGCTCCGCCTACAACATGATCCCTTGAGTTCCAGGCTGGTAAGACAGTTTAGGGGTATTTTTTGGTGTGTGTGTAATTTTTGAGTATACCCCTGATTCCTTTTTTCCTTACCTCCCCTTTGCGTTCTCTGTTAGGTCAAAAAAAAAAAGTTAAAGTAGAGTTTCTTTTTGGTTAGTGGAGTTAGTGCAGGCCTTCTTCCCTTTTCCCGCTGTGTGTGTGTGTGTTGGGGTTGGGTGTCTGCCTTTGGTAACTTGTACCTTTTGGGCTTGACACTATCTGATCAACAGAAGTTGATCTTTAGGAAATGCACAGTGTGTGGCCATAAATTGTCACCGGTGGATGGCCACACTCTGTGTTGTATGTTTGGGGGCAGTGCACTTGTCTCCCGGCTGCTCCATATGTGCGGGGTTTAACCCCAGGGCCCTGAAAGACCGCAGGGCCAAGCTGATTTTGAAGGGGCTTCTCCCTTCTACAGAGGCAGCCGCCTCCTCGTCTGCTGTTTCTGCGGTCACAGCCGTGACCGCATCTTCTTCAGCTATTGTGTCCATCCCTTCCAGGCCAGGACTCACCATCCTGACCACAGGCTTGGGGATAGGGAGTCTATGAAAGACAGAGAGAGAGAGAGAGAAAAAGCAAAGGGAAGGAAGAGATTCCTGGAATGCATGGATCTGGCGGGTCCTTCTTCCAAGCTACCTGCTATTACCAGGTCGACCTCCCCTCTGCTCTGTTCTCTGAGGTTTTCCCCGGAGCCGGAAGAGGTCTGGCCTCCGTCTAGGGCCTCCATACACTGTCCTTCCTGGCCTGCATCTGTGGCCTCTTCAAGGTCTACTAGAAGCTTATTAGAAGCCGATATGGATGGAATGATGCGAAGGTTTATTCGCACCCAGTTGCAGATGGGAGCCTTGTGGGCACATTCTCCCTCTGGAGGGGGTAGCGCACTACCGCTGTTTGCCCCGATTTCTCCTTCTCCGATCCGTCCTCTAGTTTTGGAGTCCCTGGATCTGAGAGGTTCCGGAGCCGGGGCCAGTGCCGATGGTACCATCTACCTCGACGGCAGTTACCTTGAGCGTGTCGGGTCTGACTGAGTCTGATCCGAGCTGTAGCCCTGGCATCGGATCCAAGAGGTTGGGTTTTTCTCCCATCGGCTCTGACCTTGTCAGGTCATGGCCTACCCCTCAGGGTCTTGGCGCCTTCGGGCTTGGCTCCGATCCCCATGTCGGATCTGGGGAGAGCATTCTCTCTTTCAGTGAGGGCTCGCTCCCCCTCTGCATTCGACATTGTGGAGAGGGTTCTCACATGGATCGAGGCCACTGACCATTTACTCTGAGTCTGCCCTGACCACCTCTCTTCTGAGTGTACCTTCTCCCATTCTGCCCATGCAAGGAGAGCCCATGCTCGACATACCCCAGACTGTTCTCCTCCAGGAACCACAGGCTATTTGTGAGTCCTCCCTGGAAAGCCCCACCGAAGAGGTTCCTCACAAACGCAAGTGCAAGAGGAGGCACCTGGACTCCTCCCCCCCCCCGAGTCCTTCACAGAGGATACCGACTTAGAGGAAGGGGAAGGCTCCCCCAGATCATGGAGATCCTGTGCCAGTGGGGGGTTGGTCCGCCCCCAAGCCTTCCTCGGCCGAGTTGGTGTTCCTGGAGGCATTCGACATGGGCCCGTCTACTTCTTGGGTGTCCCCCCCAGCAGGCAGACCCACTGGTGGACCCCATTACTACCAGGGCATGGAAAGAGCCAGACACCATGGAGCAAATTCTAAAACATCCAGATAAAATCTTGAGCCCCCCAGTAGATAGACCAAGCTGTAACAAGGGGTCCCCAGTGGATGCCATGGTGGTAGCGGCCACCACAAAGAAGGAACTGGCTTAGGAGAGTTCCACCGTCCACCCCCTGGACTGAGAGTCCAGGATGATGGACCATTTGGGAAAGTGGACTTATGCTTCAGCCACCTTTTGTATAAGGACACTGAATTATATGGCCCATTTTACCAGACTGCAGCGTGACCTGATCAAAGAGTACACTGCGTCTCCCCCGTAGTCCATGTTGCCAGAGGATAAACTCATATTCTCTATGCGAATCGCCACTCTGAAAGTGGTTACCAACACGTCCATGTGACTCCTTTCACATGCCACCGAAGGAGCGTCATGGGCGGTTGGGTCTGGCGTTGCCATGAGTCGACATGCCCGGCTCAGACTGTAATTTTGCGGAACCTTTCAAGGCTTCTTTTGCGAATGCTCCCTATGACGGCTCTTCCTTGTTTGGGAAGATTGTTCGTGACACACTAGTCCAGAGTGAGAAGGATGGGAAGACACTGTCTGCCATCGGGATCTGCTTCTCTAACCCCCAAAGATCGTTCTCTAGGAGTCAGTGGGAGCAAAAGAAGATGTGGTTCTGGAAGTCTCAGTATTCACAGGACACTTAGGACTGCTTTTCCCCTAGAGGCAGAGGGGGGACAAGAGAGACATCAGCCCAGAGGCAGGGGGGGTCAGAAGAACTTCGGGTCTCGAGAACCGTTCTTGGACAGACCCACACAGCAGCCCTGAGGGGTTGCCTGACTGCTCTGCTCTGGAGACAGTTGGGGGCAGTTTTTCTATGCACCTGACAGCATGGGAGTCCATGTCAATAGACCATTGGGTGCTCCAAATAATATCCAGAGGTTACACAATTCCCTTAGTGACACATCCCTCTCCCCCAAAGCACTTCCTGGACATTCCACCCACGCAAAGGGAGGCAGTAGCGATTGAAGTAGAAAAGCTGCTAAGCAAGCGAGCTATCCAGCCTGTCCCCCCAGATCAGTCTGGATCAGACATCTACTCCAGGTTCCAGGTTTTGGTGCCAAAAAAGATGGGGGGACTCCAGGCCAATTCTCGACCTTTCCACTCTGAACCTGGCAGTTGCCAAAGAAAAGTTCTGGATGGTCACCTTACAATCCATCCTGCCTTATCTGCAGGAAAACGACTGGATGTGCTCAGTAGACCTCCAGGATGCGTATTACCATATAAAAATGCACTGACGCTCCAGGAGGTTTCTCCACTTTCAGCTAGGGGCCATTTACTACCAGTTCCAGTTTCTACCCTTTGGTCTCCCCACAGCCCCCAAGGTGTTCACCAAGGCCATGGTAGCAATAGTGGCTCACCTGAGCTTCAGGGCATACAGGTCTATCCGTACCTGAACGACTGGCTCCTTGCCGCTCCCACCAGGCATCTACTCTGTCAAGCCAGTGATTATTTCTGGAAATTGTCAGACTTGCTGGGCATCACTATAAATATAGCCTCTCTAGAACCAGTTCAGGTCCTGGACTACATAGGGGCGAGAATAGACACATTGCAATCCAAAGTCTTTCTGACTCCAGAGAGGGTTCAGAACCTACATCTTCATGTTCTTGCGATTCTTCATTATCCCTTTCCCCAGCCACAGTGGATTTAAGAGCTCTAGGATCCATGGCAGCCACAATCACTCTTCTTCCTTGTGCTTATCTTCACATGTGGGTTCTACAGTGGAAGTTGGCAGTCCAGTGGTCTTTGTTGGATTGGACATTGACATATCCGATTCGCATAAGCAAGGTGTGCAGGAAGTCCCTCTTCTGGTGGCTTCACTGTCCAGAGATAGTAGAGGGACGGTCCTAAGCTGTAGCCCGTCCCCAAGCCACAGTGACCACAGACACCTCCCGACTAGGGTGGGGGGGCATTGCTTGGGCAGGACAGTCCATGGCATGTGGTCCCTAAATGAGACCAATCTGCATATCAGTGTTCTGGAGATAAGGGTGGTCTTTATAGCACTGCAGGCCGTTCATGCCTTTCTTCTTCTGGGAACTATTGCGATTCAGACAGACAGCATGTCAGTGGTCTGGTACATCAACAAACAGGGAGGAACCAGATCCTACCCCCTTTGTTGAGAAGCCATGAGAGTGTGGAATGTGCAATCTCCATCAACCATTTTCTGATAGCGCCCATTCCGTGTCAGTCCAATATACTAGCGGGCAAAGTGAGGAGAACTAATCATGATGCTCAAATCTTCATTGAGTAGAGTCGGCCTTGCTGCAGTCTCTTTGCATCTCCTTCCAACGCAAAGTTCAGCTCTGATTCCCTCTCAGGGGAGATCCCCAGAGACGCTCTGGTCCATGCTTGGCCTCCCAGTCTTCTTTATGCATATCCTTTATTACCCCTCATGACAAAGATTTTACTGAAGGCTTGTCAGTTGGGAAGCAGAGTCATCCTCATTGCCCCATTCTGGCCTCACCAGATCTGGTTTCTCCGTCTGTGGTCTCATCTGGTAGCTCCTTATTGGATCTGATTTTGGATCTTCTTTTGCACCATTTGGGGATTTCCCTTCCAGACCTGGGTAGTCTGAAGCTCACGGCTTGGCTGCTCCAGTCCCATTGATTGCCAGGGCTCCCAAACTTTTTTCCCTTATTAGGTCTATTCTGGTGGCAGCCCATAAGTCATCTACCAGAAAAGTTTACCGTAGTAAGTGGAAGCGTTTTTTGATCTGTGCTTCTCAGTAGGATTTAGATCCTTTTACGGCTCCAGCACCAGCACCAGCGGTTCTTGATTTTTTAGCACACCTTTTCCAGCGGGCTGCTGGCTCTTCTACGGTGAAACTTCAACTGGCTGCCATTTCTAATTTCCATGTAGGTGAAAACATGGGGTCCTTGGGCTTCTTCCAGACTTTGCAAAACCTTCATTAAAGGCACCTTTCTTTTAAGGCCTCTGGTTAAGGACCCCACTCCTCCTTGGGATCTTACCTTAGTTTTACAGGCATTAGTTGCTCCGCTCTTCGAGCCAGGTGCCTATGTGGACTTGAAATTTTTGTCTTGGAGAACAGCTTTCCTAGTGGCTATCACCTCAGCTAGGAGAGTGTCAGAACTTCAAGCATTATCTGTTAAACCCCCTTATATGTTTTTTCATAAAGACAGGGTCTCACTTCAGACTAATCCTTCCTTTTTGCCTAAAGTGGCTTCAGAATCAAATATCAATCAATCAATCTGCCTGTCTTTTTTCCAAATTTTCAGAACAAGGGGGAATATAAACTACATTTGTTAGATGTGCATAGGCAGTCACGTTTCTACTTACACAGGACTAAGCCCTTTTGCAAGTCTGACCAGTTGTTTGTGTCCTTCGCTAGACCTTTTCTAGGCAAATCATTTTCCAAGGTGACAGTTGCCAAGTGGATTTCCCTTTGCATTTTGCAGCTTTACAAGGATAAAGGTATGCCTATTCTGGGGAGGATTCATGCCCATTCTACCAGGTCCATGGCTACATCAGCTGCTTTTTGGTACAGAGTATCCTTGGACGATATTTGTTCAGCGGCTACTTGGTCCTCATCTCATACTTTCATCTCTCATAAATTGGACATGGTTTCCAGAGGGAGAGCATCCTTTGGCTCCACGGTGCTCCAGAATATCCTTCCATGAGGGCCTTCCAAGGTTATGGTAACTGGGGACTCTGTTCCACAGGTGGATGACCAAATGAAGTTAACTACTTCAGATTAAGAAGTTTTGTATTTGCCATACCGTTCCATCTGAGTAGTTAGACTTCATTTGTCATCAACTGTCCCTCCCTCCTTCCCCCTGGCCTTGTTATTGGGTTCATTCATCTTTTGTTTTCTTGTGGATCAGGTTTTTGCTGATCGGGCTCATTTGTTGGGTGGCAAACTCAATCTGAGGGAAGGAAGGAGGTGCAGTGGTATTTTGGGTAAGGGGAGGAGCTTAAAGCTCTGATCTGTTGCTGGTGAAACTACCGTCTCGGATCCCGTCTGGATCTGAAGCCCACAGATTGATGACAAATGAAGTTTAACTACTCAGATGGAATGCTATGGTAAGTACGTAACTTCTTTTTTTGTGTTAGCTTGCATTTCCTGAAGAATGTGAAGTCTAAAACTGAAATGTATGTCATTATTTTGTGACTTCAATCCTCGGTAGTTTGCTAGAAACATACATTTTAAGAGGTGTAGACCAAAAATACGAGGCAAAAATCTGGACATTCTACAGAAATCAGCACAGTTGTGAGGTATGCCGAAATGTATGTTGGGGTGAAGATATACACGGCCTTTCTACTGTAGCCACATAAATTAAATAGTCACATGCTAAATGTGTAGTGCTGTAATACTTGCAGCTGATTAATGTAATTGCTGGACTTCTGTTTGTTATTCTGAATGAATGTTATCTTTGGAGTGTTCCCACATTTTTTAAAAAAGTGTTGGTTTACAACTGCAAAATAAGCATCTGTGTTACTCATTTAAGATTGGCTTTCAGGGTACTTACAACCTATATATGCACTTTAGGAGCAAAGAATTTTAAGATGCACTTTAATGAGACCTACAGTATCTTGCACTGAGGCTTTTTCAGTCATTTCTTAACTGCCAGTGGACAGCCAACTGAACACACACTGCAGAGTAGCTATGGTGAATCCAGCAGTACTCGGTATTGACAGTAATATCAGTTAAGCTGCTGAACTATTGCTGCTGTTTTTTTAAGTACTACAGACTTGCATATATCTACAGATTCACATGAAGTGTTTTTTGCAACATGCGGTTTGTGGTGTAAATGGAGAATATCTTTTCTGCATCTTGCATTTTATGTGAAGTTTTGCTTTCTGTATCTTGACCTTTTTATAGGTTATATTAGTGGCGATGTTGTATTCTACTGGCTCAGTCTGTTTTCTTTCCACCACCAATCCTGGCTAAATGCATTAAGCTTACTGTAAGTGAATAGGAAAATAAAGATTTGCACTTTTGCAAAGCTGCTCATCTGCATTCATTATATGCATGATGTCATGGGCTAATATGCATGGCATGCCAGTCATGCTTTATTTCCATTCCGCATCACAGACATTAGGCTTGTAAATCACCATGGCCGTGTCCACTCCTGCACAAAATTCCAGGTGAACCAGTATACTACAACATCGCTGATGATCCCATCCAAGAGTAAGTAACCACCCACACACCCACATCAGACTTACAAAAAAAGGAAATGTTTGTAACATTTCATTTCTTTGTTGATTTCAACACATTACTGTTTATTAAAACACAATTCAGCAGAAGTACACAAAATACATGATTTGTCCCCATTTATTCCTAACCATGCATCCACATAACAGGAGCTGAAACCACTAACTTATCACAGCCTTACAATCTCTCAAAAATAAAATGTTGCACTTACCTGTAATACTCAGCACCTATCTGATGTATTTATAGTTCACGCAGTCTTCTGGTAGTAGTCTTCCTCTCCAAAGATGTCAATTTCAAAGTAATTCTTTCTTTCAAAAAATTAGCAATGTAGCCAACATCCATGTAACAAGGCAGGGCTCAACAGGCCAATTTCTCCTTTACAAGAGAAAAGATTGCAAGAAACTCTCCTCCAGCTTCTCACTCTGACTGTTCTGAACTGAGGCAGAAATCCTGCAGGAAGTTCAAAGCATGTCATACCTCCTACAGAGCCCTACCTCACCTGTTATACCTCCTACAGAGCATTACCCCACCTGTCATACCTCCTACAGAGCCATACCCCACCTGTCATACCTCCTACAGAGCCATACCCCACCTCTCATACCTCCTACAGGGCCCTACCCCACCTGTCATACCTCCTACAGAGCCCTACCCCACCTGTCATACCTCCTACAGAGCCATACCCCACCTGTCATGCCTCCTACAGAGCCCTACCCCACCACTCATACCTCCTACAGAGCCCTACCCCACCTGTCATACCTCCTACAGAGCCCTACCCCACCTGTCATACCTCCTACAGAGCCGTACCCCACCTCTCATACCTCCTACAGAGCCCTACCTCACCTGTCATACCTCCTACAGAGCCCTACCTCACCTGTCATACCTCCTACAGAGCCGTACCCCACCTGTCATACCTCCTACAGAGCCGTACCCCACCTGTCATACCTCCTACAGAGCCATACCCCACCTGTAATGGCTTCTGTGCCACTTTTCATAAATTGAAATTGCAATCCCTTAATTGTGAAGTATTGATAGAATAAGAATCTCTCAGACATGAGGAATGAATATGTCTCCACCACCTTGTTAATGTAAATGGGGACATTTTTATCTCTTTTCAGTGTCTCACTGAGATGAATGGAAAAGGTTTTACCTGCCTTCACACCTACTGTGGTATTATCTTTGTCAGAAAAATTTTGTTTTAACAGAAGATTCAAGTGATTTATGAACTCCAACACTTAGCTAAGAATGATAAGACCATGTTTACAGTAAATCTCTTAAAAACTCACATACTGTGACTTTCCTTCCACATACTGTAACATTTCATGAAATTTGTTATAATAATTATACAATGTTAGGGAAAATGTAGGTAATGACATAATTCATAAAAGTTGTGAACTGTGTGTGAAAACCAAGATGAAATCTGACGACCAAAGTTTAAACGCCTGTATAAGGGCAATGGTGACACAGACTGAGTGACTAGTTCAGAGTACTTTGCAAATCATCATATTTTACTAGGATCCATGAGTATGACTATATGGTCACTGTCCCTCACACATGGCAAGTGATATAAAAAAATAATTTTTCTATAGTAACTCAGGCATTCCGAACTAGATTGTGTGTAGTGAGCTAGTAGTTGAGTAAAATCATGCATGCAAAATAATTGGTCAATACTGCTCTGCATTCCAGAGTCACCTGACCCCCCCACCACTTTTTATTCTGCACACCTACTCCCCTCTGTAGTGATGACAGTGACATCTGTGTGAATTGCTATGTCAGTTTATATAGGATTTAGTCATGGCAATGATAAAATAAGGTACCTCTGAATATCAATATTAAATTAAGCCATGCTCTCTGGTTCTTAGAGTTAGGTCATACACTACAAATTTTAGTAAGTTTTGTTTTTTATGGCAGTATCATTTATCTGTAGGTCAATAGGTTTTTGAAATACTGGAAGTCACCTTAAACCTTCACTTGGATTTTGTGTGTCTCTCTCACACATGACTTCAAATGTTATAAGTAGGAAAATGGGCTTTATTTACACTGCAATGAATCACTCCCCCCACCCTCCATTTCATATTGATTTTCTCCTGTGCTTGCTGTACTCCACTTTCTACTTTCCTATATACCCCCGATGTATATGCTGAACATGGAGGCCACTGTGGTTTGCTTACCCATGTTGATGTGCCTGTTGGCTACATTGTTTTCTTTGTACCCTACCTGTCACTTTGTGCCAACAACTTTCTCTAGGCACTGCAGTACTATATGTAGCTACCTGTACTGCTACAGAGGGACAGATTCGTCATGATGTCATACACATACCCATGCACACTGCAGTAGTACAGCTCCTAAGGTGTGCTGATATAATGCTCCTATGCATGCTAGCCACCTGTACTGCTATAGGGGGATAGATTTGTCATGAAGTCATGCACATCACCCATACACAGTGTAGTAGTACTATTTCTAAGGTATAGTAATATAATGCTGTTATGCACGCTAGCCACCTTTACTACCATAGAGGGACAGAGTCGTCATGATGTCATACACGTCACCAATGCATAATGCAGTAGTACTGCTTCTAAGGTATGCTGATATACTGCTGCTATGCATGCTAGCCACCTGTACTGCTATAGAGGGACAGATTAGTCGTGATGTCAAACACATCACCCATGCACAGTGTAGTTGTACTATTTCTAAGGTGTGCTGATACAATGCTGCTATGCATGCTAGCCACCTGTGCTGCTATAGGGGGACAGATCTGTCATGTCATACACATCACCCATGCACAGTGTAGTAGTACTACTTCTAAGATGTGCTGATATAATGCTGTTATGCATGCTAGCCACCTGTACTGCTGTAGGGGGACAGATTTGTCATGATATCATACACATCACCTATGCACAGTGTAGTAGTACTACTTCTAAGGTGTGCTGATATAATGCTGCTATGCATACTAGCCACCTGTACTGCTATAGGGGGACAGATTCGTCATGATGTCATACACATCACCTATGCACAGTGTAGTAGTACTACTTTCTAAGGTGTGCTGATTAAATGCTGTTATGCATGCTAGCCACCTGTACTGCTATAGGGGGAACAGATCTGTCATATCATACACATCACCCATGCACACTGTAGGAGTACTACTAAGGGGTACTGATATAATGCTGTTATGCATGCTAGCCACCTGTACTGCTATAGGGGGACAGATTTGTCATGATGTCATACACATGCCCATGCCCAGTGCAGTAGTACTACTTCTAAGATGTGCTGATATAATGCTGCTATACATGCTAGTGACTTGTACTGCTATCGGGGGACAGATTCATCATGATGTCATACACATCACCCATGCACAGTGGAGTAGTACTGCTTCTAAGGTGTGCTAATATAATGCTGCTACGCATGCTAGTCACCTGTACTGCAATAGAGGGACAGATTCGTCATGATGTCACACACATCACCCATACACAGTATAGTAGTACTGCTTCTAAGGTGTGCTGATATAATGCTGCTATGCATGCTAGCACTGCTCAGCTACTTTGTGGCATTTAGCTTGGCTACACTGCTCTGTAAATCTCTGTAAATCTCTTTAATTTCACTTTAAGTCCCCCCCAGTGTATGTTCACACACACACACACACACACACACACACACACACACCTGCTTGCTCTAAATACATATGTAATGAATAAATCCAGTGGAGAAGATGTACAGAAAGCACTGGACTCTTTGTGGCACTCTTGAATTCCATATTTCAGTCTGACAGTAAAGAAATACATCTGATAGAATAGAAATGTTATTTGACAGAATGGGAATGTGTGTTTCTGTTTTGTAGTATGGAATAAGGGAAGCATTCTCTTAGCCTCTTACCTGTGCTGTTATCCTTCAGTTTTGTACTGTGATACAAGGGAGCTGTGCCTTCGCAGAAAAGCAGAAACTATCCAAATTATGAGGCTAGACAGAATGCAGTAACTCTGAAAAGGGAATGGCAGTACATAATATTCATCATATCTTCCAGGCTAGAAGACAGCTTAGTACTGAGGTAACGTTGA
Source organism: Protopterus annectens (assembly GCF_019279795.1). Taxonomy (NCBI): domain Eukaryota; kingdom Metazoa; phylum Chordata; order Ceratodontiformes; family Protopteridae; genus Protopterus; species Protopterus annectens. The sequence continues at coordinate 736,907,462 of NC_056733.1, forward strand.
GGGGAGAAGAGAGGCAGAAAATCATCACCATCCCCCTTTTTCCAGCTCTCTCAATTCACAGCCACTCCTGCCTTTTTCAAAAGTCATGCCCAGCTGTCTCCGGTGTTCCAACTCTTGTATGGGCATGCTTGTCTCTTCTTGCTTTCCTTTTGTGTCTCCCAAATCTATTTTACGCAATCCTATTCTACTGTCCTGAACTTGTGACTGAACCATGATAATCTGGTCTCCTTCACATTCTCTGCAATTGGACTTATGTTTTTTTTTTTCTGGGATGTCCTCATTCCTTTTAGGTCTGTCCACAGCATGCATCCAGCATCCTGTCTGAAGTGCTTACCTTCCATCACTTCGTTTCCTCAGCTGCTGTGACTTCATTGCCCATGTTTGCGCACCATACAGAATCACTGGTCACACTATTCTTTTTTCATCTTGCATTTCATATTCCTCTGTCCTGTACAACCCCTGAAAATGTGCCATGGTTGACTGCAGTACCTCTGATTATTGCTTTGACCTCCTCATTCGAAACTTCCTTTTTCCACAGCCACATCTCCCAGATACTTGATGGTGTGACCCTGTCACACTACTTTCCCTTCTATCTCATTTTCCAACTTCTTCTGATTTACCCACTTGCTGATATTACCTCTGTCTTGTCTGTAATCCTTTCCAGTCACCTATTATTTGCTAACATTCGTATTCAGAGTCCACCTACAGGAGCTTTGTTGATCTGTCTCCATTAACCTGTTTGCTGATGTAGTCTATCACAAATATGAACAGGAGTGGGCTCACATCTGAATCTTGATGCTCAGGTACTCCCATTAGAAACCTCTTTGTGAGTCCGAACACTCTTCTCACTTGTACAATGGTGTTGTTATACATAGCCTGCACTAATTCCATCAGTGTTTCTTGGACTTTGAACCATTACAGAACTGCCCATATCAGCTGTATTGGAACATTTTCATTTGCTCTGTGTAATGGACTTAATATGCTATATTTTCATTGCACTTATGTGAAACTGTTGAGATTTCAGTAACCATTTTCATTTACTTTACATTCCATTACACCAGTTTTTTGGACTTCCCATACCTTTTGGTAGCTTATTTTCACCATAGCTGCAGATTTTAATAGCACATAGTTATAAACATTTTCATGTATTGTACAATACGACTGACAAGCATATGTATGTATGTATATATGCATTTATTTCTTTATTTTGGAAGTTAGACTTCACTTATAAAAAAAAAATCTTCCTGAATTCTGTTGTTCACATACTTTCTGCACCCTTGGTGATATCCAGATGTATCATATAGATCACATTTGTCTGATTTGCAAGTTGTCCAGGTCTACTCCTCCTCCAACCCTTCTACAAACATTCTATGTTAGGATCAAGTGTGTTTTATATAGAAGTGAGAGCTCCTGCATCTAGCACCTGAGCGATCTTTCTCCATATTACCTGTGTGCTTAATTTGATACAAGGACATTTATGTTTACTGTTCTGACAATCTGTTCATTTTTCTTTGCAGTGAGCTAACTTTTCATTTGTTAAATTAAAGAGACAGAGGCCTCTACCTTAAGTTAGTGCTTCCCTCTTACTTTCTGGCTTCACGCATTTTAATAGATACCAATGGAGTATTGTTTGGTAATTAGTCATATTTGCTTATTTGTTATTTGCTAACCAGCTAAGTGGGCTGACTTGTCAAACCATTTCAGGTGTATCCAAGGGTAGAAGCAATATGGTGTGCATAAATCATTAAAACTAGTACATACATATACTTAAAAACAAAATTGTACTTTATAAAAATAGCATTAAGGCAGTCCATGAAAATATTGTTTTTTTCCAACGTAGTATACACGTAGTAAAACAAATACAAGTAAATATGTAAAAACATATTACAAATTGAAAACCACAATTTGACTCAAGCACTGATCATATCCTTTGTTTGGAAGAGCCTATAGAATTCTTATGAACTCAAATTAGTCTTGGAGCAGGGGGTAAGGTATCATTGTAAATGGAATATCCATCACTAATTACCAACTTTAGTGGATTTGCTGTTTAGCAGTTCTTGCCATGTGACGTGTTAGAAATAAGTATTGCTCAGGTACCCCTATGAAGATGTATTACCACACTAACGATCGTAATGCCTACATTTATTTCATGGCTTATAGAAAGTATCATTTGATAGTTTATATGTCGACAGTAGTCTGAGTCATGTTTTACTGCGTTTGTTGGGAAAAGCTCGTAAATGAGTTATGGTACATTGTGAAGGCTGTATAAATGTTCCAGTCAGGACAGTCATGCTAGCTGATGGTAAGAAATGCTAATAGGTAATCATATTGATATACGACAGTAGTTTGATTCAGTCTTTCCAGTGTGTTCCTAATGCTTAATTGCTTCTGCTGCCACTGCTGGATTGCTGTCAGTCTTCATTTCCACATCCACATACACACACACACACACACACACACACACACACACGCAGTTTTGCTCTCACTCATGCATGCAAGCATATACTCGCACATAGAATCGGAAACAAACACACACATACTTTTTTTAAAAGCGCTGCTTAGAGAGTGTAAAGTAACATCTTGATTGATCTCACTCACACTTTCATACACACATACACTAACTCAAACATTTCTATCAGTTCGATTTTCTTTTAATTTCTTTTTTTTTGCCATTTTACACACACTAAATAGTGCTGCGAGTGTAAAAATAATATTGGCAGTTAGCTTTCATTCAGTACATGCTCCACAGCTCTACTGCAGTTTAATCTCCATTTTTTAAGTGGATCATTGCTATGGCAGCATAACATAAGACTTGCTTTACCGACCGTAGGAACACAAATTAAGGGTTTTGTTCATAATGGGAAGTAAAAAGAGACTGGGGAGGGGGAAATGTACAAAGTTATTTAAATAAACGATACTGTGGGCAGGAATTATGTGATGTCATTAAGGTGGGCTTTACTTTGGTTTTCCAGAGTACGGACCTGAATTTAAAACTCTGGGAATGTCCCTTTAAGGTATTTTAGAAAAATCACCCATAAAAAGAGAGGTACAATTTATCTTGTAAGTACAGAAATGAAAAGCAGTAAATGAACTTGGTGCAATGCAGGGAGTACTTTAATAAACATTATTGTCTTATTACTGGAATTGTAGGTAAAAAAAGGCAAAATAGCTGATTAGTAAAGGAAAATATATCGTTCTTGAAACCAGAGGGGCGCTAGGATCATTTTTGTTCAGTGTGATGCATTCAAGAATACCATGGACATAACTGGCCATTGGTATTTGGGCAGGGCACCCACCTAGATCATTTACAAGCCAGGAAGACTGGAGTGTTTGCATAAGGTGTAGGCAGCCAATGGGATGAGGAATGAGAACATGGTGTCACTGTTGAATCATGTCCTGATTGCACAGCAGGGGAGTATGCAGGATGGCACTTCACTTATGCTAAATACTGTGAACCCGTTTTGCTGCACACGCCATAGGTATCTTGAAGTAATTGCATGCTGCAGCATCTCGAAGGAATGGCAGCATAGCAAAACTGTTAGCTAGGTCACTGTGTAATGGAACCTCCCAACCATTGCCTGTACAGATGCCTTGGAAGTCTTTGGACTCTGATGTCCTGGACTGCAGAGCCCTGTGTCCTTTTCATGGTCTTTGTAACATTCAGAGAGGAGATGGTCTTTAGTGAAGACCAGGATGACTTCTGTAAAGAATGAGAAAAATACTTGGTGGGGTTACATTTAGCTTGACCACATTTTGGGATATTAAATAGAAATGTGTCTGAACTTTTGGTATCCAAAGAAATGAGTGTTTATAGCGTTATACCATATGGTATGGAGGACTATAGAGCAGTGTTTATAGCGTTATATTGTATGGCATGGAGGACTATAGAGCAGTGTTTATACTGTTACACAATATGGTATGGAGGACTATAGAGCAGTGTTTATAGTGTTACACAATATGGTATGGAGGACTATAGAGCAGTGTTTATAGTGTTATATCATGTGGTATGGAGGACTATAGAGCAGTGTTTGTAGTGTTACACAATATGGTATGGAGGACTATAGAGCAGTGTTTATAATGTTATATCATATGGTATGGAGGACTATAGATCAGTGTTTGTAGTGTTGTACCTTATAGTATAGAAGACTGTAGAGCAGTGTTTATACTGTTGCACAATATGGTATAGAGGACTATAGAGCAGTGTTTATAGTGTTACACAATATGGTATGGAGGACTATAGAGCAGTGTTTATAGTGTTACACAATATGGTATGGAGGACTATAGAGCAGTGTTTATAGTGTTACACAATATGGTATGGAGGGCTATAGAGTAGTGTTTATAATGTTACACAATATGGTATAGAGGACTATAGAGCAGTGTTTATAGTGTTACACAATATGGTATGGAGGACTGTAGAGCAGTGTTTATAGTGTTATACCATATGTTATACAGGACTATAGAGCAGTGTTTATAATGTTATATCATATGGTATGGAGGACTATAGATCAGTGTTTGTAGTGTTGTACCTTATAGTATAGAAGACTGTAGAGCAGTGTTTATACTGTTGCACAATATGGTATAGAGGACTATAGAGCAGTGTTTATAGTGTTACACAATATGGTATGGAGGACTATAGAGCAGTGTTTATAGTGTTATATCATGTGGTATGGAGGACTATAGAGCAGTGTTTATAGTGTTACACAATATGGTATGGAGGACTATAGAGCAGTGTTTATAGTGTTACACAATATGGTATGGAGGACTATAGAGCAGTGTTTATAGTGTTACACAATATGGTATGGAGGACTATAGAGCAGTGTTTATAGTGTTACACAATATGGTATGGAGGGCTATAGAGTAGTGTTTATAATGTTACACAATATGGTATAGAGGACTATAGAGCAGTGTTTATAGTGTTACACAATATGGTATGGAGGACTGTAGAGCAGTGTTTATAGTGTTATACCATATGTTATACAGGACTATAGAGCAGTGTTTATAATGTTATATCATATGGTATGGAGGACTATAGATCAGTGTTTGTAGTGTTGTACCTTATAGTATAGAAGACTGTAGAGCAGTGTTTATACTGTTGCACAATATGGTATAGAGGACTATAGAGCAGTGTTTATAGTGTTACACAATATGGTATGGAGGACTATAGAGCAGTGTTTATAGTGTTACACAATATGGTATGGAGGACTATAGAGCAGTGTTTATAGTGTTACACAATATGGTATGGAGGGCTATAGAGTAGTGTTTATAGTGTTACACAATATGGTATAGAGGACTATAGAGCAGTGTTTATAGTGTTACACAATATGGTATGGAGGACTGTAGAGCAGTGTTTATAGTGTTATATCATATGGTATGGAGAACTATAGAGCAGTGTTTATAATGTTATACCATATGGTATGGAGGACTATAGAGCAGTGTTTATACTGTTACACAATATGGTATAGAGGACTATAGAGCAGTGTTTATAGTGTTACACAATATGGTATGGAGAACTATAGAGCAGTGTTTATAGTGTTATATCATATGGTATGGAGGATTATATAGAACAGTGTTTATAGTGTTATACCTTATGGTATGGAGGACTATAGAGCAGTGTTTATAGTGTTATATCATATGGTATGGAGGACTATAGAGTAGTTTTATAGTGTTACACAATATGGTATAGAGGACTATAAAGTAGTGTTTATAGTGTTACACAATATGGTATGGAGGACTATAGAGCAGTGTTTATAGTGTTGTATCATATGGTATGGAGGACTATAGAGCAGTGTTTATAGTGTTATTTCATATAGTATAGAAGACTGTAGAGCATTGTTTATAGTGATACACAATGGGCAGAATTCACGATGGCTTGCACGAAGTCTAAGAGTAGTGTAAGACTCCATGCAGCCATCGCTATCCAGGAAGAGCCTGTATGTGCGTGTAAGAGAGCACCTAAAACGGCTCTTACACGGACAGGGCGTGGATATGCTAATTACCTCACTTGCAGCTGAAAGGCATGCAGATGAGGTAATTTCGCGATCCAGGAAGCAGAAACCTGCCCGTGTAAGAGCCGTGTTATCTGCAGAAATGTATTCAGTTGACAACTGAGTACCGTTCTGCAAATAACACAATGGAGCCTTGTCAGCTCCAAATAAAGGTTGCATATGTTCCAGGCAGCATGCCAATGGCCAAATATGTGGCCACTGGCAACGTACCCTGATGCAAAAATAAATGTTTAAACGTAGCGCAGCACCACGCAAATGGGCTGCGCTGTAAAAAAACAGAAAAATAAAAATTTTAAACCCACAAACATGGGTTTTATGCAAAGCATGAATTTACAATGTAAGGGAATAGCAGGCTGAAAACAACATGGCCACAGAGTAGGGGTTGGTAAGGGGGGAAGCTGAGTGTAAGACATGTAACTAAGCATTAGTAGGCAATCCTATGTAAATGAGTGGTAGGATAGTGAATCATACTGACACATAGCAAATGAGCACATTCCATGCAGTGTAGGAGTAGGATAAGGGGGAGTAACAGAGTAGGAGATAGGTGACATCACAGGGGGGAATGTATGAAAGAAATGAAGCTCATTGGAGCACA